>NW_023494789.1:45132057-45732057 GCF_904425465.1 Colossoma macropomum
TGCATCTGCCAAATGCTCACTAGGAGTGTGAGAGGATAAACAGTGAAACAAAATGTTGGTAGATGTGCGAGGCTGGAGTCCAAACCAAGAGCTTTCTTGCACTCTCGGCTGTTAAAAGTGTACAGCCGAGCTTGTTTGTGCTTTTTATGTGGGAAAAGTAAAATCCAATCAAATCTGATCAAACTGGGGACACATTTTAGTGAAAAGTGTAAATAGAATCCAGCCAAATGATATCCAGGTTTGATGTGGATACGAAATGCATGTTCATGCAGGGTGTAAAGAGGCCCATATTTTAAGAACTCGAACAGCAAAATATGCACAGGGCCCCAGTCCTAGTCCTGTTGTCATCACACTGTGCACATCTAGCACACCTGATTTAACTCATTAATAAATTAATAAGCTCCTTGTTAGCTGGGTCAGATGTGTAGAGTATGCAAAAGCGTACAGAGCATAGGACCGCCAGGACTAAAATTGGGAACCCCTGTTTTAAGAATTTGACTGATTCAGTCACATCTGCAAATCAGACTTAGTGATTTGAAACATTCATTGGAATAAATATTCCATCACCGCTAATAATAATAGAAATATTATTAAATATTATTAATATTATTAATGAATTAAGAGATAAAGCAGAATAGAAGGAGTGAATGTTCTAGAGGTTAAGGGCCATGATGCTGAAGTATCTGCCCCTGCAGTCAGTGTGGAGTTACTGAAATCTAAGTGTTCAGTGTCAGAGAACCAGGCAGTGCAGCAAGGAAAGTGGAGTATGAAGCTCAGCTAAATGTAGGTGGTGTTAGACCATGAAAGAGGACTTCAAACCTTTAACTCCAAGAAACCATGCAGTTCAAGACTTTCATTCCTCATTTCCCCGAATACATACCATACGTATTAGTTTCATAGTAGTTATTTAATAATTTATGGTAAGTTCTGAGTAATTTATAAATATGTTAATATAGTGAACATCAGAATCTGAATAATCTGCCACCACCAATTAAAATAGAAATATTATATTAACAATACTGAAAATAAATACAGCAATTATAAATCTTCCCTGAACCAGAAATGACCCTAGGATCCACTGCCCTAAGGATTTGACTACTTGGATTCCAGCGATGATTCTATGCTTATGATTCAAGTATAATTCAAATCACTCACTATGAAATTACAGGATATGATTTAGAAACTATAAAGATATTCCACAATTTCATGAACTGAAATAACCATATATAATAAATAACCATAATAAAAAGGTTTACTAACACTAATACTGAACAATTTAACAATGAACATGATTATTTTCTCAGCACCAATACTACACAGCATATTAAACAGTCGTATGCCAACATTCCCGGTCAAATGGAATGGAAATCAATAGAAATGGTCCAAAAAAATCTTTTTGTGTTAACTTCCATTGCAAGATAAGTGTGTTTTTTTTTCTCCTATGAAGTTACCATTTTGGAGATAAGAGATTTTGTTCCGACAGCAAGTGTGGTTTTAATGTATAACACTGGATATTGTGATTGGATTCATTCAACTATTTCAAACTCATTGAGAGCTGAGATATACCACTAATAGTGTATAGTGAAAATGATTATCGCTGATGAAGATTTTGAAGAATCTTGCACATCCTGCTGTTCAACAGCAAACCTTGATCTGACTGTGTATGTGCGTGTGAGGGGGCAGAATTGCTGACTTAATTGGGTCTCAAGTGTTTGTTGCAGTCAGTGAGTAAGCCAGAGGCTGCGAGGCTGTAGAGAAATAATTTAGAAATGCAATCAGTATCTTAATGTTCAACCAGACCGCTTCATCAGAGAGCAGACTGGGGGCTGAGCGCACACACGACAAACCAATCTCAAACTCCGAATGGGAAAAAGTAGAAGAGCATGTTCTCTGAAGAATCCTGAAATGGCGTCTGCCGTTCGTACGTGACGTGAAGATAGAAAAGCTCCACGGCGTCAGTTGGGTTTTTGCTGTAATTGCTCAGGACACTCTGCAGTTCTGTTTTCAGGCAGACTCTCAGTTCTTTTTTATTTCCAAATACCTCTCTGGGTAGAAGGGCTGCACAATTGGAAGAAAAATACCACATTTCAATTATCTTGCTGCTTATTGCAATTATGATACACCTTACTTAATGGAAAAAACATACTGGTAAAGCCTCATATCACTTTATTCTGCCAAATATGTTGCACATACGAGGAATTTGTCTTGGTAGTACACAGACTGACAAATGTCTCAATGAGAATAAGACAGTAACTAAGCAAAAAATAAAAGTAGAATAATTAGAATCAAGGATAAGAGAGTATAAGAGAGTAGATAAAGAGATAAATATGTGAATATGTACATGAGTACAGGGTCTGAGGGGACATATTATAATTATTATTCACAGTATTTTACAGGATGATATAATTTTTTTTTAAAAAACGAATGTGTGCATTTGTACTGTAGTACAAATAAGCATTATGTTATTGATGTTTTATATAGATGTCTAGTAAGGGTTTGTTAGGCTCTTTGTACTGGTATCTGCTAGGTATCTTTGTACTGGTATTAGCTTGCATTTGGTGGGTCATATAAATGCAAAACCGTGTCACGTGTAAACACGTGTTCATATGCCCCTGTACAAAAAGAAGCTCGCAGCAGCAGCCTCTTTGGAGTCCAGTCCAGGCAATATATGGGCGTGATGGCGCGGTCCTCATAGGCGCACATTATTTTTAAACAAGACAATTATCTAGTCTCTCTGTCAAGGTTTAGTTACAACTAATGCAAAATGGAAAGTAATAGATTGACATTGCCTATTGATTAAGTATTGGCTTTAAAATGTTGATCAGATGGGCATCCTGGGCATTATAGACATTTCTCAGTACATAATAACCATCAATTAATCAGCCAAGGCATAGTATAAATAGTGTTTTATAGTTGAAAATGTATAAAAGGAAAACTTGGAATGGGCCTGATGCATCTGTTAAAATTAATAATAGTGTAATCCATAATTTTAAATATTGTTGGTACCTCATTCTGTTATGTATAGGTCTACTTGTTCTTAGGATGATAGATGGAGCAAACTGTTTTAAAGAAGGGAGGATTGTAGTGGGAGCACTGGGGTGTCAGATGTGACTTTGGGGCAATTGTAAATGGTTTACATGGCTCATGAGTCATGTAGGAGGGCCCCTTTGTAGAATTTGCTTAGGGCCCCAGGGAGGCCAGGACCGCTCTGAAAACAGTGATCACTAATGTTAAATACAGGTTTTCTGACAAACAACACAAACAGAGTTTGAAAAATCACACCTAGGGTATGTTTAATCTGACACTTGGCTAAGATGTGGGTGTTTTCAGTTGTTTCTCTATCCACACAATGTTCTGACCACTTCTGATGTTTTATGTGGGAATTATAAATTATAAATTAATTATAAATTAAATTAAATTTATAAATTAATTATAAAACCAAATGTGTTCATGCAAAAGTGTTTTTCACTCAAATATGTGATTGTAATTCATTTATTTGTGGGTTTTTTTTTTGCCCTGTAGGTGTTACTACATAGTGGTGGTGCCTGTGACTCCAGGCAAACCACGTCACTGGGAAAGCCCAGAAGACATGGATCTAGATGAGGTATGTAAACACAGAATCAGAACACTGGAAACAATGTATAGATGTATGTGTGTGTGTGTGTGTCTCAGCACAGCCGTAATACTGACTTGGAAGTGCCATGGAGTTCTGTGTGGTGCTGTTCTGAGGGGATCAGGCACAGTGGTGTTGCTGAGGTTTTTACACACACCAGTGTCATTGGTCCACCACTCAAAAAAATCCATTCAAGAGCAACTCTGTGGTCAGAAACTACAGGATTGCAATAACACAAATTGTGCATTGTATGTATGCAGTGTTATGTTTGGTACGTTTTGTGATTATGTTATTATTTTAAGTGCAAGCCTTATATGCGTTTTAACATTTGGCCAACTCAATTTACAATTGTGTTTATATAGTTTATTGATGGGCACTGTCCCTGACAAATAAATTAGTAAAGTAAATTATCAGATTAAGTAAATTAACAGTGCTGCAGTCTTAACTTGCACACCAGAGGTTTCTGATAAAGTTGATGCTGAGTGTGTATTTATGTGTGTCTAAGTGGATAGGTGGGTGGATGTGCATGTACTGTTTGTGTGGAAGTTAAAGCTAAGAGGGTTGGAGAGAACCTTTGGCATTGGCGGACTTAGTAAATGTACTTGAGTTTGAAAGATTTCAAGCCTAAAGCAAACTGTTGGAATCTGATTGGTTCTGGACTCGGTCCACAGCTGAAGCCAGTTTGGCTGGTGGATTTATTCCAGCTGAAACTGTTGCATGGTAGTTGAGGCTGGAGTGGCCTCAGTAGGCGGCCTGTAGCGAGTCCCAGTCCATTTGCCATCGCCTACAGCTTATTCTGAATTACTCGGATCTCCTGGCAAAGTGCTGCAGTAGGACTAATGGCCTGTGCCATTCAGTGTTATGCTATGTTATGATTTCGCAGGAATCACCTCCCTCAAGGCTGGATGGAGTCATTTAGCCAGTAGTATATTGTCGCTGTCATAAGAAAACCTCATAACCATTTTACCATTTGAAGATATCAGCTGCTCTTTACATTGTGTGAAAAGTGTTTTTTTTTTTTTTTTCAAGTTAAGAACGCTTTTCCTTCTTCTCTAAAGTTCCCATTTCGGAGATATAAGCTTTTCTTATAACAGTGATGATACAATGGTAAGCAATTCTGCATAACACAAGTTTAGTGGTTCCTCCCTTTAAAGAAAGCAAAGTCAAACATTGGCATAAATTTCTCATTTTTCATAACACACTTGGCCTACAATATCAGAATGTTCTCAGCACCATTAAGAACACTTATTGGATGGTCCACTGTAGATGCTTTGTAGGTGCTTAACATGAAATTACAACCCCAATTCCAAAAAAGTTGGGACGCTGTGTAAAATGTAAATAAATGTAAATAAAAACAGAATGCAATAATTATCTCATAGACTCATATTTTATTCACAATAGAACACAGAACACATCAGATTTTGAAAGTGAGACATTTTACCATTTCATGAAAAACATTAACTCATCTAGAACTTGATGGCAGCAACGCACCTCAAAAAAGTTGGGACAGGGCCATGTCTACCATTGTGTAGCATCCCCTCTTGTTTTAACAACAGGCCTTCCCTGAAAGAGATGTTGTCTGAATGGGAGCATATGTTGTTCTAAAACCTGCATGTACTGTTCAGCATTGATAGTGCCTTTCCAGATGTGTAAGCAGCACATGCCATAGGCACTAAGGCAACCCCATACCATTTTTTGAACTGTGTGCTGATAACAAGCTGGACGCTCCCTCTCCTCTTGAGTCCACAGGACACAGCGTCCGTGGTCTCCAAAAAGGACTTCAAATTTTGAGTCATCTGACCACAGGACGGTTTTCCATTTTGCCTTAGTTCATTATAAATAAGCTTTGGCCCAGAGAAGACGGTGGCGTTTCTGGATTGTGGCAGTGTTTCTGGATCGTGTTGACATATGGCTTCTTCTTTGCATGATACAGCTTTAACTTGCATTTGTGGATTGCACGACAAACTGTGTTTACAGACAATGATTTCTGAAAGTGTTCCTGAGCCCATGTAGTGATTTCCAGTACAGAATCATGCGTTTTTAATGCAGTGCTGCCTGAGGGCCCGAAGATCACGAGCATCCAATATTGACCGCCTGCCTTGTCCCTTGTGTACAGGGATTTCTCCAGATTCTCAAAATCTTTTGATGGCATTACTTACTGTAGATGGTGGGTTAGCCGAAGTCTTCACTATTTTACGTTGAGGACCTTTTTTTTTAATGGTTCCACAATTTTTAGATGCAGTTTTTCACAGATTGGTGAACCTCTGCCCATCTTTGCTTGTTTTTTGCTCTTTTTATACTCAGTCACTTGAGTTAGTTGCAAATTGCTCCTCCAGCTGTTTTTTATCAGTATGACTTTTCAGCCTTTTGTTGCTCCATCCCAACTTTTTCGAGGTGCGTTGCTGCCATCAAGTTCTAAATGAGTTAATGTTTTTCCTGAAATGGTAAAATGTCTCACCTTCAACATCTGATGTGTTCTATTTTCTATTGTAAATAAAATATGGGTCTATGAGATTTGCAAATCATTGCATTCTGTTTTTTATTTACATTTATTTACATTTTACATAACGTCCCAACTTTTTTGGAATTGGGGTTGTAAATTACATGTAGATTAATATCTATTAACATTGAGGTTTGACTTTTCCCTAATTTAAAATTGAAGGCTCACTCTAATCCTAACCTAAAAACTGCACTATGTAAGTTTTATGAACGAAGTACCACTATTCTATTAAAAGAAGTAGCATTACTCAGTCTGGAGAACAAAAACACACTGAAATATGGTGTTCTTGCTGTAAAGCCAGAAATAGTAATTCATTTGAAATTGTAGTTTAAATGGATTTCACTGGAGTTTTTCTGACCACATCATAAGTCTTAAGGTGTTAATGTCGCACATACAGACTCAAAAAGAAGGTCCCGCTGGATGTTTCGGTCTAAAATGCAAAATCTGCATTATGCTGATGAAGATAAGATGACAAAAGTAGTTACATCAGTTACATCTTCTGAAGACACGTTTTTTTAACAAGTTTTGAAGTTCTCTTTGAACAATCTTCCAACATTCTTTGCAAACATCAGTTTCATCCACTTAGGGAAAAGGTCTGAAGCACAACCAATGGTACAAAATGTTTTTCTGCATGTTGTATGAAATTACAAATTTCGACCAGAGAGGTCTCCAAATACCCGTATCTTACATAATGTAGTTTTAACCTCAACTCAAAACCTTATTCTGTTGATATCAACTGCATTTCACCAGATTTTCACCAGTTTTTTAACCCCTTACACTTTAAGGGCCAGTTGAGATACGCAGCAATGATATAAGTAAAGAAAGTTATATTGCTTGTTACCGCATGAAGTACATTTTAAGTTTAACTGACAAAATAGTTGTGTAGTATTTGTGTAGTATTTACCAAAAAATGTATAATAGTTACAGTAACAGTAGTAAGCATATAGTTCATTGTTTTAGCAGCTGTATATCATCTATAGATGACCATGCAAATAAAGTCAGAGAATTCATTTCACAAGCATCTCTGAGCTGTGGTTTCTGTAAACCATTCTGTGCTGTAACGACCCTCCACACCCTGCAGTCTGTCAGTGCTTTGCTGAACAGACTTTTTTAACAAGTTACTTTTTTCTCCTGCTCGATTTGACGTTTTGTGCTGCTGTGTTTCAGCTACAGGCCTTCTCCTCCCTGTCCTTCTGCTGCTTCTAAAAACCTAAAAACTCTGCTCGTAGCATTTCTTGCCTCTTTGTGTTATTAATACTGAGCTTTTGGGGCTTTTTCTCCTGAGCTTGCTTTCTCACAAATGCGCCGTCATCTGCAGAACAGGAGGGAAAAAAGCTCTCAAAACTTTAATATGAGGCCTGTTGAATATCAAAAAGCATCAGGGCTCGTAAAATAAATATGCTACGATGGAAGGCAGGGCTTTTGAGGGTTTTTTTCTTAGCAGTGGCAATCACAAAGCCTGCACAGTGCAGTGTAGGGTTTCGGAGTGAAGAATGAAGCGTTTCTCGGCGGAGCTGGGCGTTCTTTATGAGTGTTACTCTCTCAGATGAGAGGTGTATTACTTCAGGGAGCCAAAGCTGGAGTGTTGCTGTTTATTACTGCACTGAGATTATGGCCGTTTTCCTGCATTCCCTCAGTGTTCTTCATTCAGAATGCCACCACACTCCATTTGTTCAAGTTTAATCCTGTTGCATTTGATTTGGCTTGTCGCAGTTTGTGTGTAAGTGAGGATAGAATGGCATACAGCATTGAAGAAGGAGAACAAAGGTGTCGCAGAGCATCAGTAAACACAGTGAAAAAAAGAAGGACAGCAAAAGAGGGAAGCAATTTAAATTTTTCACAGTTTTCCCCCCTTAACCCAAATGTAGCCAGACCATGTTTTCTTTTTTAGTTGTGCACTGCAGAAATGACACTAATGAAGCTAACAAGTAATGGAAGCATCATGCAAAATGCATGCCTAAATCATCACCCACTTGGCTCAAAACGTGCCTAGCTGTTAAGTAAAGTCAAACAGACTTACTTATGTAATTTCTGACACTGTATGACATAGTGATATCTAGACTTGGCAAAAGATGCATTACATAGTTAAAAGCAGTAATATGCTATAATAGCTGTTATTTTGAAGCCTGAATTGTGTCCTGACTTCTGTCTGTTTCCATAGGTAACATTATGTCAAACAGTATCAGAAACCACATAACCAAGTCTCTTTGAGATTGCTAAACAACACAACATGATTTGAGGCAAGTATGTGATGATTATGTTATTGGCTTTTTGGTGGGTATAAGCTTCCATTACTTTTTAGCTAAATTAGCCTCATAGCTCCAGTACAAAACAAAAGAAGCAAACTTCACCAAACACCAAACATTTCTTAGCTGATTTACTACATTTGGAGTAAGACACTGTGATTCTGAAATGAATGGTATTAAAAGGGAGTTGGTTAATGCAGTATCAGCCTCTGCCCTTCTGAGAAGGCTTCTCCAGAGCATCTCATTCTATTGGCAATACTTTTTCTATGGAGATTATACAAGCTGTGGGTGAGCAATTGAATGCCTTTATTAGCACTGGGCGCACCTTGTGCCAAGTAGTTGAATTAACTATTGTCACTTGAGTGTACATTTGCTTACATTAGACATTACCTCAGTGACGCATTGACCTCACTGTGTGTGTGCGTGTGTTAGCTGTTAGAGGCTGGTGGAGAATCCAGTTTGAGTAAACGGCGGAAGAGGCAATCACCGGATTTCCTGCGGCCGTACATCGCTGCCAAACTCAAAACTCTCCCTGAGACCTTCATCCTGGGGGACGAGAAAACCTACAACAGCTTTTACAACAAAGCCCTGCCCGGCCAGCAGCAGTACTGCATCTTCATACTGGCTGCTCTCCAAGACCACGACTCAGTAAGTATCACACACACACACGCACACACCCAAATGCACATACAATTTGTGTCTCTCGGGTCTTACAATGGCACAAACGTTACTATGACAAAATAGCACTCTGACTAATTCTATCTCTAATTTTAGACATAGGACATGATATGAGACATGGCATGGCATGACAGACATGATTCGGCATTGTGAGAAACTATGCAGACTTTTAAATATGTGATGTGTTGGCAGACATTATTTGCGTATTGGTGGTGTATTTCTTGAGTTTTACTGATTTGTTCTCAATTAAAGTTATTTGCTGGTCCTGTTGCTACAGTTGCACATTTAGACACCACTGTTGTACTCTTTTGCTCTTGGGTCAGTGGCTGTTCCCAAATTTTCAAACAGCTTTGACTCAGTACTACTGATACTATTTTTTTTTACATTTTTATAAGTAGCAGCGCTTTTATTGGCGTAAAGGTTTAAGCTACCCTACCTACCTATGGTAATCACTGTTCGTGAATTTATTTTTTATTAACAGAGTTAATGTTAATGTTAGATTTATTAACAGAGTTTCTCAGTTCTGGAGACCCACTGCTCTGCAAAGCCTTTTTCCTTCCCTAACACTCCAGATCGTGCTAATGAAGGTCTTGATATTCAACTTATGAATTTGATAAATAGTTACTTAACTAGCTAATTAACTGCCGGTGATTACAAAAACTGGGACTGGATTCAAGATCCAGACTTGGATATTTCTGATCTATAATGTTAGAATATAGTACATAGTTTATAGTGTAAGAATATAGCTCATAGTGTATAGTGTAAGAATATAGACCATAGTGTATAGTGTAAACATAAAGTGCATAGTATAAGAATATACGTATAAGAATATAAAGTTGGCATGCTGTGCAATGTAAATTAAAAGAGATGTAAAAATCAATAAACCATATATTTAATTGAAAATAGTACGTAGACAACATTTCAGATGTTAAAACTGAGGAATTTTATTGTTTTTTGAAAAATATATGCCCATTTTGAATTTGATTCCAGCAACATATTTTAAAACAGTTAGGAACGGGGCATGTTTACCACCGTGTTACATCACCTCTTCTTTTAGCAACACTCTGTAAGCGTTTCGGAACTGAGGAGACCAATTGCTGTAGTTTTGAAAGTGAAATGTTGACCCTTTTTTGCTTATATAGGATTTTAGCTGCTCAACTGTTCGGGGTCTCTTTGTCATATCTTTTGTTTCATAATGCACCAAATATTTTCACTGTGTGACAGGTCTGGTCTGCGGACAGGCCAGTTTAGCCATGCTGTTTTAATAAGTGCAGAATGTGGTTTGGCATTGTCTTGCTGAAATAACCATGTGGTTATTTCCACTAGAGATGGTGTCAGTTTTTAATGCACTGCTGCCTGACGGCCCAAGGATCATGACCATCCAATATTTGTTTTCAGTCTTGTCCCTTACAGAGATTTCTCCAGATGCTCTGAATCTTATAATAATATTAAGTACCATAGATGATGATGATTCCCTAAATATTAAGGAGGACCTCAAAAAAGAGGGTTTTTTACGTCTATAGAACTCCTGTAAAAACCTTTTTACACATCTCCTCAGTAATAAAAGTTGCATCAAGACAGCAATAAAATTACCACAGGACGAGCAAGTTCCTAGTAGGATGTATTTTATTTTATTATAATTTAACATTGGATCTTTCAGGGAATTTTATCCCGTCTGAATATGGCTTATGTGAGGACATTTAGCACCTTGTGAATATACCTAACAAGTTGAATTTTAGCTGTGCTTTAACAAACACTTTTTTTGTTTCTTTTTTTTTTTGTTTCTTTTTGCATTTTATTGTCTGCATCCTCCTGCTGTCCATATTATCAGTGTAGTTAAGTATTTGGCACAAAACTATACACTTTAACATGACAGTTGCGATGTGTAAGAACATAATTGTACTAATCCACTGCTGGATAAAAACATGCCTTTATTGCTGTACTTTTTCCAAAATGCCTTGGTGAGCAGTTGTTTCAGGATCTGTACATTGAGACTTGTTGTTTTATTTAAAGGACACAATTTATGATCTTTTAAGGCTTTGTTTTTTCTTCTGCAATCTTGCTTGGGTGACTTCTATTGTAGCCTTATGAAGAGACTCAGTGTTGCGGCAAATTAGAAGCAATTATCAAAACGAGTGTCTGGGAGGAACAACAGCACGGAGTAGATGAAATGGAAATGCGATTTGGCTCCAAATGACTGAAACCATCCCTTAACACTTGTTTTTGATAACCTTTGGAGAGGTGAATGCAGGGGAGTGTAGAGGAAAGAAAAGAAGAGAAGGCAAGGATACAGAAGAGAAGAGAGGAAAACAGACAAAGTGGGAAAGAAAACGGAAGAGAAAAAAAGAGGAAAGAGGAGAAGAGAAGCAAAGGAAGCCAAGGAGAAAAGAGAAGAAAAGGACTGAAAAGAAAAGCTGACTAACAATATGGGGAGCTGTAAAATTGGATAAAAGAATCAGTCTATAAACCAGCTTGATCATTTAGAGCTAAACAAAATGGCAGAGGGCGAGAGAGGAGACGAAGAGAGAGAAACAACGAGAAACAGAGACCGATCCACAGGGCTTCTGACTGGGTGGGCAAAGGACAGCTGGAGCAGGACAGAGATAAAGTGAGTGAACATGGAGGAGAGAGTTAGCTATAGCACTATCACTATCAGAGGCAGAAAAGATAAATATTCAGACTTTTAGGAGTGACATTTGAGTCTTCACTTGGCTTTATATTTATCTTAATGCAATCCTGCAATTAATCTAATTTTGTGTCCTTTGCCCTCCCTCTTCACTTTGACTCTGTCTGTCATTTCCTCTCTTACTTTTCCACCCCCACACTCACACATATTGTGTTGAGGCTGTGTTGGTAAGTAGAGGGACTTCAATGAAAGGCGGTGCATTACTCACTCAGTGGGACGCTTCCATCAGATAGAGGAGCTCAAATTGATCAGTGTGAAAGCTCCCCTTGGAGAGGATCACTCAGGGCTTTCTGCTCCACTCTCACTGCGCTCTCCAACAGCCTGCTGCCATCACTCACAAAGTTTTTCTCCTGCAGTTAACCCTCAAGTGTGACACAGACAGAGAGGAAGAGTAAGAGAGTGGGAGAGAAAAGAGAGACGAGGACAGGGGGAAAGATTCCATTCTCACTCTGAATGTTTCATCTATGATATGTGTTTGAAAAAGTTTGAAAAGAGAAGAAATTCCTTTCAGATGACACACAGAGCAAGTTTTCAGCCTAACGTTGGTTCAGAGTTGGTTCTAAATTAGACAAATCTTAGTCGGCCCTAAATTTTTGGTCCAGTGTTAGTCCAACATTAGTACAATGCTTGTCCAATATTAGTCAGCCCAACATTTGGGCATGTTACTCTGCCCAGTGTAAGTCTAGTGCTAGTTCAGCAACATTAGTCCTACATTAATTAGCCCAACATTAGGGCAAATTTAACCTTGGGTTAATCAGCCCAGCATTAGTCAAATGTTAACCCAACATTCGAATATCACTTGCACTTGTTGTTAGGTGCCATCAAGTCGATGTCAACTCATGGCACCTCTATGGATAGCTGTCCAGTCAGTCAGTCATCCTAGTAAGTCTAATATTAGCCCACTGTTAGCTTAACATTATCTAGCTCAACCATAAACAGGCTAATGTGAGCCTGATATTAGCCATCTTAGTCAGCCCATTGTTAGTCCAGTGGTATCCCAATGATATTTAGCATACCATTAGTCAGGCCAGTGTTAGTCTTCTATTAGCCTGCTGTTAAACAGCCTAACATTAGGCCTACTTCAAATTTTAGCCCTACTTTAGTCCAGTGACAGCCAAAGTTAGTCAGCCCAATGTTTGTCCAGTGTTAGCCAACCCATTGATAGGTCAGTTTTAATCCAACTGTTAGCCCAACATTAGCCAGATGGGTTCATTTATAGCCCTGCTTTCTGTTAGACTTCTGCTTGCTCAGACTGTCAGGCATAGCACAAAGAGGCTGTGCGTGTGAAAGTTTAAAGTGAATTATGCCTGGCAAATTGATCCATTTAACTTTATTATGTGACACATAGATCAGCATGTCTCTCCACAAACAGCTCTATCAAGGTGAAAACAATGAAATAGGTCTGACTGGAGCGAAGACAGGACGCCCTCTGGCTCTGTGTATGACAGAATAGAGTTTGTGATAGCTTCTTAATTACAGACGTTGCTGATTAAAGAACCGCTATCGACTAAGTCGCTCGCTCTTGCTGTGGGCAGCGTTAGTCCTTCGCGAAAAGAGAATACAAACATGTTATTGTTGCGGATTAAAACTGAAAACAGAAGATTTGAGTGGACTAGATACTTACAGGGCAGAAGTTTTGGAGCATATAGAGAAGGAGTGCCTGCCTACTTCCAGCACTGTTTTGGTGATTTTCCTGCCTTGATACATCTACTAAACCTGGTTAGGTTGAGGAAATGACTGCAGGCAAAAAAAAATACATATCAGAGGGGTGCTATGGAAGATTAGTGCTTCAAATCAATGGCACTTTGTGCCCTTCTTTTTATTATAACACACCCAACCAGGCCCCTCGGCTGGTTTAATTAGGCAAGGGGGCAAAAGAAATGTTTGAGGGGGCTCAACTCCCCTTACTTAGTAATCCATGGGCAATATGCATCTCTCTTTGTAGTAACTATCAACATTTATGATTGTTGATTCTCTTCAACATCACCAATACAACACAACACTGTAGAATCAGACATATCAAAGCTAACCAAATATTACAATAAAAATATTAACTTTAAAGAACAGCAGCGTACCAACACCAGCCAGTCATGAAAACCAAATAAAACTATAAACTGCGCTTTACCCAGCTTACCCAGCACAAACCTAGAAGTGATAAACTCACAACAGAAGGGACACATGGTGCTGTTGATGTGAACCACCGCTCTTACAAAGGACTCCTGCTTTGTGGCTTTTTCCACCTTTTTAAATGTCACTTAAGTGCCTAATTACTGAGAAGCACACAGTCAAAAAGTAAACTACTTGTCCTACCCTAATTTAGAAGAGTTGCAGCTGTCTTAAAGTAGCTTTGAATCTTATAAGTAGTTTATCTTTCTATTCCCTACAGGGAAATTTTGTTGTAAGATCCCATTCAAATAAATTAGCTGTCCCATCTTGGTGTGCAACATACTTGTTCTGTGCTCGCTGAAAACGTCCATCAATTTTGAGGCGTCTGTGTTTCTTGCCCAGAACGGTCAGTTTGTGTAGCGAATCTGTTCTGCTAACTCTAATAAAGTAAATGATGGCTATGTTGACAGATTAAGCTAAACTTAAATCAGCTCTCTTCCATGATTGTTTTTAATGTCTGGACTGTTAGGATTTGCAGTGATGCAGGGCTGATGTTTGGTGGGTGTAACGATGTAGGAACTAGACCTTTAAAAATCGAATTGAGATGACAAGCTTTGTTTCTTCAACAGAAAATGAAGTAAACTGATGGCGACATGTAGCTATATCTAATGGGCTCACATCAGGCAGTTTCGACTAAGATGCCTAAACAGCTTGCTTAGCTGGAAAATCCACATACTTAATGTGAATGCAGTTTGAAAAGGCTGCCCTGCAGTATAAATAAATACAAATAACGTTTAAGTTGCAAGACAAATAACACAAATGCAAAACTGGGGGGTACAGCATTCCATCCGAGAGGGTGTCACCCCATCATGACCCCTTGTGGGGCTAGGCCTAGACCCAACTCATTAAGCAATTATTAAGAACTTTAGTTCGTACATTAGTTGTTTGTTTTGTTACAGAAGGGAAGATGTGTGCATAAGGTTTGGACTAAAGTTTAAAGATCAATCAAATATTTGGCACTGGGCAAACCTTAGGCTGATTCTGAGCTCAGTAATGATAGGATAACTTAATGATAAACTAATCTTGCACTAACATTGGATCAGAGCACAAAAACCACCAACTGTGCTGGACAATCCTGATGTAGAGAATGCATGCAATACTTTTTTGTCCATATAAGCCTGTGGTGTCCCTATAACAAACCTAATTTGATAATGATCTTGATCAAGTATTGTTACTCTGATCAAAAGAACATTAGTTATTTATTAAGTCTGTTGATTTGTTAGTGTGATAGTTTGTTTGTTATTTAATTAGATACCTTAGTAGTCAGTGAGTTAGGTAGTTAATGAGTTAACAAGTTATTTAGCTTGTTAGTTTTCTAGTTATTTTTTAGTGAAGTAGTTTGTTATTTAGTTTTCTACCTAGTGAGGTTGTTAGTAAAGTAGGCTGCTAGTAAATTAGTTAGATAGTGAGGAGGTTATTGAAGTATACTGGTATTGAGTTAGATAGTAAGGTAGTAAGTCAAGTAGATTGTTAGTGAGTTTGATAATGAGGTGCTCAGTGAAGCAGATTGCTAGAGAGTTGGATAGTCAGGTAGTTAGTGAAGTGGTTTATTAGTTTCCTAGTTAGTGAGGTAGTTAGTGAAGTGGTTTATTAGTTTTCTAGTTAGTGAGTTAGTTAGTGAAGTAGTTTATTGGTTTTCTAGTTAGTGAGGTAGTTAGTGAAGTAGTTTAGTTTTCTAGTTAGTGGGGTAGTTTGTGAAGTACTTTGTTAGTTTTCTATTAAATGAGGTAGTTAGTAAAGTAGTTTGTTACTGTTTCACATCTGTGAAAAATACAAAAATGCCCAGTTCCCCAGGGCTGACACTGAAAAGTATGGCTGTGGTTTGTGTTCACAAATAGCACCAACACTGGTCATGAAGATATTTCTTAAAACAAACAGACTTTTTCTGCCGCACTTCTCCATTTCAGTCTCTATGAAAAGCTGTTAACAGACGGGAAGCGCACCTATCTCTCTTTGTCTCTCTTTCTCTGTCTCTCTCCCGTCTATCTCTCTCTTTCTCTCTCACTCCCTAAATAGTCCCAGCGCTCCATGCCTGCAGGCTCCACACTGTAATGATTCACATGCGTCTGGAGAACTGGATTCTTTTGGTTTCTGCTGTTGTTTCCGGAGGGAGTGGTGAAGGTGTTGTGCTGATGGGATTCGTCCTCAAAGGCCACTGATGCATATCCTCCATCTCTCAGTGGGGTGGAGTAGTCCCTCTCCTCCCTCTACACTCTCTCTCTCTCTGTCCCTCTATGTATCCATTTCCCTCTCTCCATCTCTTCCTCCCCGTCTCACTCTCTCATGCCCCGCTGCGCTGTCTAAGAGCTGTTTCTAAAGCGATTAGTGGGGCTGCGTTTGCAGAAGAGTTTGCCAGTCTCTCTGCAGCTTTGAAGATTTGTTGGGTTTCTTCCTCTTGCACTGTAACTCTCTCAAATAGAGCTCATCTAGTACATTTAGCATTCAGTCAGCAGTTTAGGTAGCTGCACTGCATCTGAAGCTACACCAGAGTAGGCCTTCTGCATCTGGTTAACCTTTAGAAATCTAGTTATTACTGTCATTTTGCAATACTATGCAAATGTAATAACATAATCACATAAGTAATTACATAGTTAGGCAAAGACGTTCATTTACATTTGATTTACATCCTGGATCAGTAAGTTTGATTCTTCATGTCTATGAAGATTTTGTAATAAAATATATCCTTTTCTACTTGCAGACCCAAATGTGGTATGACTTGAATGTTTAAATACACACTTTTCACAGAATGTCTCCACTTGTTTCAATAAGCCAAGAGTGAGAACTTATTAATATAAAATGGCAGCATTCTTCTGATATTGCTTTAAAACAGCAGCAAATGGTAATATGCCTTCGGGTCTTTCAGAAAGCCTCACTGTGTTACTGGGGATATAGGATTGGTTGGAAGAACATTTCTATAAAAAACTTCATGAGAGGTATAGAATCTTACATTGTTGTAAATTACAGTCACTTTTTTATCCTTTTAAGACTGAGCTCTGAAACAATTGGCTTCATACACATACACATATGCAGCTAAATATTAGCAACTGAGAGTTCAATTTGCTTCATCCATCAGACACTACGGTTTGTTACCTAACATAACTGTATAAAATCAAGCTTACAATGTTGAAAGCAAAAATAGAGCACTGAATACAAGAGAAAGCATTCAAACGAAAACCTGATGCAGCATAAATGCTCCACACTGAGCAGGTGTTATAATTTAGCTAGCTATTATTCTAATTTAGACAGTGAGATCTGCCTTTGTAGATTAATACCTGACAGCAGTAGATACAGCGTGTTGCACATCAGACATGAATGTGTTCTAAACCCACTAAAATCCACTGAGAAAGCAGAATTAACATTTCCAAGACTTCCCTCTTGTTCAGTGGGAATGCCAATGTTGTCCCATATAATTGGAGTGTTACATACACATTTACTTGATTTAATTGAAGACTAAAATATTTAATAAACACATTGCACAGTATTCTACTTCTACTAAGAATAATAGTATGTATTATTATTTTAAGTACTTTTTCCAATATTTCATTTTAAAATCTGCTCTTAGTTCAGATAGTTGTGCCTAGGTTATTTTAGTTTGAGATTCCTGTTTTAAGCAAATAGAAGGGGTAAATCCTTTCAAAAACAGTTGCTAAACATTGCAATATGACATACGAGCATCTAAGTAAAGCCTATTGACTGTTAGTGTTCATGAAATACATTCCACTTCATCAAACTGGAGGGCCTGTGGTTTGGTTTCACCAGCTAAAAGAAACAATTTATTACATGTTTGCTGTTGCCCCAGAGGTTCAATATAAGGATTCTGACTCTAGATTGCTTGCTCTAGAAAACGTTTGCTGCGAGTCCATTCTCCGACCCCATCATGGTGCGGCTCCACAGCGGGATGTCCCGGCATGCAGAGGATCCTGAGATGCTGTGGGTGATGGGACCAGTACTTGCCGTCATTCTCATTATCATCATTGTAATTGCCATCCTCCTCTTCAAAAGGTGAGAGACATTTCACACATAATAATAATAATAATAATAATAATAATAATAATAATAATAGTTGCCAACTAACTTACTATGCAATACTCATTATAATACGTGTCACAATTTGGATGTATCAAATACATTACATCACAATTGAATCACAATGGTTAATGCACAAAAGTCTGAAATAATAGCAATACAGTAATTATAATGAGACTATTAAACTTTAAATAAAAAAATACTCTTTGATATTCCATCCAGTAATTTGATAATAGAAATTGAGTATTGAATGAAAATGTACAACATTTTGATAATTGATATCAACAATAACAATATTTTGCTGTGTTGTTCGATAGCTGGAAACAAATGTTTTTATGTGTGAGTCCAGTCAGTTTCCATGCTTTTCTATCTCTCAGGTATAAAAAGCTGGTTGTGTTCTCTCTCAGGAGTATAAGAATCCTGTCTCACCAAAACTGCTGACTCACTGTAACCCTGCAGAATTGCTGAGTCACATCAAGGAACAGACAGTTCCATTAAAGTAGAGTTGAAAATATAGAGTCAGTGGGGAGATGGGAGAGTAATGCCATGGATAATTAAAGACAGTGAGGAGGTTTGGCTTGAGTGCAGATGTTAAACCATGATTCTGCACCGCGGGAGAGAATCCAGACACCTCAGCAAGTCCAGCACTGGGGAGCTTTATACAGGCAAACACAGAAGGAGGACCACAAAAAGTTGCTAGGAAAAGGCATAGTCAAGTTAGAAGAGTAGTGTTGGGAAATTCTTCAATTTATATGGTCATTTCATTGTATGAGAATCATTATTCTTGTAATCGTAGTGGGTATTTCTGAATATTCTGTTTAAACAACATATCAAAGCAATAAAAATATTTTACACCGTTTTACATGAGAATAAACCCACCATGTTGGCCACAATACAGTGTTTGAAAACACTCGTTAAAACATTTTTACTTGCTCTGATACATTACGCTTCTGTTACCACTTTAAGATATGAACTGATTGGCAATTTGGGTTTGGAAAGCCAGATTAAAGTCAATCACAGTTTCCACTTTGGTGGAGAACGATGGTGTGTGTTTGAGAATCATGGTGATTGGTGGAGAATTATGGTGATTGTAGGAGAATGTCGGTGTTTGGTGGAGAATGATGATGTGTGTTTGAGAATCATGGTGATTGGTGGAGAATTATGGTGTCTTTTGGAAGACTTTAGATTTTGTTGCACAAGGGTGGTGTTTGGTGGAGATTCAAGTGTTTGTTGGAGAATAGTGGTGTTTGGTGGAGATTGAGGTGTTTGTTGGAGATTGATGGTGTTTATTATAGAATTATGGTGTATGGTGGAGAATAAGGTGTTTGGAGGAGCATTCCAGTGGTTGGTGCATAATCTTAGTAAAAAAAATGAAAAACATGATAGCATAAATAAATATCGAAATACAGTAGCAACGCAAGACCAAAAAAATAAATAAAAAAATAGGGAACTATGATATAGCACAGGAGAAAAATAAAATGACAAAATATGCATACATAATTAATTACTCACTTAATTCAAAATTTCATTGTTGCTTTTCTTTCTTTCCTTTGCATTCTTATATTCTCTTTCTGAACTACAGTAAATTATGTGACAAGGTCATTAGGCATAGTCAGATCCACAGGTCTGCACTGGCAAAAGTAAAACTTAATTTTCTAAATGTCACCACAGACGTCTAATAAAGCTGTGTACAAAAGAGTGGGACATAGTAGGGGAGTTGGAATCAGAATCAGAATAGACCAAATTCACTGAGCAAGGAGCTCATAAGATGTCATTTCTAACTTGAAATTTAAAGCTTTACCTTGGGTCCTCAGTATTTCTGACAAACTCTGAAATGTTCTATTTGACTCTGTCTCTCTTTTTGACATACTTTCTGTCATTCTTTCTACTTCTTTCTGCTTTTTTCTGGATGGACACAGCAAGCAGGAGAGGTAGGTGCCATCCATTATTTCATTCTTTTTTCCCCATAGCCTCTGGGTCTCCTGTGATGAGTTAAAGTGACAACAGAAATCAAATTTACAAAGTGTTCCCTTTGTCCCAAATGTAGTCAATCAAGACATGTGTCTGACGTTTACCCCTGTAGTTTTGGACTGGAACATGGACAAAAATGGACAAAAGCACAAACATTATTCATTAAAGTTTAAATACTGCTATTGCCAGCAAATGTGGTACTGCTAGCAAAAACAACCTACACTAAAAAGAAGCTTCTTTTTGTTTATGTAATGATTTTGATCCGGAAAGAACTGCAACTACAGCCCCCCCCTACACACACTGCAGCTGTAAGTGAATGCCCACCTTACCTTTGATTGTGCGTGATGGAGGCTACTTGATCGGTTTGGGTTAATGTTCTGCACAGAACATGTGCAGCAGCAATCACATGTTTCTCCCACGTTTCTCCCCTTGAAAAGAAATGGAAATAGGCACCTTATTTTGCACGTCAGTTATGAGGTTTGCCTAACTGTCACTTCATGAGAATTTATTAATTGAAGGCTCAAATTAGAGGTGCAAATGAATTCAGCACAAAAACATGTTCCACTGCTCTTCATACTGCAATAAGAAGGCTGAAAAAGCACACCTGGTGTATGTGCGTGTTTGTTTGCTGTTTGTTTGTTTGTGTATGTGTTTATGTGTATGTGTAGTTTCTGCTCTAATTGCCCCTCTTGTTGTGGTGTGTAGGAAGCGAGCCTCTCCCTCAGCGAAAGATGAGCACTCTGCCGGAGTGAAGGATCATCTGCTAGCCCACTCCTCCGACCCTGTAGAGATGAGAAGACTCAACTACCAAACACAAGGTAAGGCAGCTCTCACATACACATTCAAACAAACAGGCACATAGAAACAAAATACATATGTACAGTCCTGTAGATGGAAGGCTTATTAGGTATACCTATGATGTACTTTCTCACATTGGCCATTTAAACAGGTACATAATATTGACTGTAGTGCATCTGTTGTTCCACAGTTTTCAACTGCCATCTACCTTGGCCATCCTTGGTCAAGTTCCTTAAACACAGAACCACTGCTGAGCAGATCTTATTTTGGTGGTTGACAATTTTTTAAGACAGCCATAACACAAAATGAGTTTTTTAAATGACTTTTTAACTGATGATGACAGTTTTGGTGGTCTACAAGGTCTTGCATTGTTGTTATTCCCTTGTGCAAGTGGAAGTGCCTCTACCAAACTTTCCTGTTGGCACTGTGCATTCCGGTAGGAAGCATTCTCCTGCCATCTGCCAAACCCTGATTCATTCATCAAACTACCAGATAGTGAAGCATGATTCATCACTCTAGAGAACTCCTTTCCACTGTTCCAGAGTCCGGTGATGGCGTGCTTTACACCACTCCAGCCGATGCTTGGCATTGCACATAGTGATCTTAGGCTTGTGTGCAGCTGCTGAGACAGGAAAACCCATTTCATTAAGCTGTCATTGTGCAATTCTTGGCGATTTTTATGCGCCATGTGCTTCAGCAATTGGGAGCCCTGCTCTGTGAGTTCACATGGTCTGTTGCTTTGTGGCTGAGCTGTTTTTGGTTATGGACACTTTCACAACAAAAGCACTTACAGTTGCCCAGGGAAGATCTAAACTGACTTGTGGAAAAAGTGGCATCC
The DNA here is from genome assembly GCF_904425465.1 of Colossoma macropomum. Lineage (NCBI taxonomy): Eukaryota > Metazoa > Chordata > Actinopteri > Characiformes > Serrasalmidae > Colossoma > Colossoma macropomum. Next base: position 45,153,580 of record NW_023494789.1, read on the forward strand.
TACAACAGTGCCACACTCAAAGTCACTGAGCTCTTGAGTATGACCCATTCTACTGCCAGTGTTTGTCTCTGGAGAATTCATGGCTATGTACTTGATTTTATACACCTGTTAGCAGTGAGTGTGGCTAAAACACCTGAGCTCAATAATTACTAGGGGTGTCCACAGGCCTATGGCCATGTAGTGTATCTACTCAGAAATGTCTCTTAAAACATAAATAGCATGTACTTCTTGGCTGTTTTGACTGAAAATGAATTCTGACCTTTGCACAGTACGGTATATGAATGTACACATACAAACACAAGTACACAGTCAGATCAATTCAAGCACAAAAACACGTACACAGACACATGCACATATGGTCAAACGGACATCTTTCTAAACTGAAGCTAGAGTCTAATCTGCTGTAAGCTGTGTGGATTGGGCTGAATAGCTGCCGCTCTGTGGAAGCGCTATGGAGCTGTGGAGTATAGCTGGGCTTTTAGTGTGGAGATAAGGAGTATTATTCACCATCAGCTTCACCTCAACATGAAGGACACACTGAAGAAGAGGATAGTCAGCCATTTACACGCACACATCACACACACCACACCATCTAATTACACACCCTCATTCTGTACACGCTGAGCTTTGAACTTGGGAGGAATTAAGCAGGATAAGTCACAGGAGGGACTCTTTATCTCTCTTTTTTCTCCTCTCTATTCCTCTTTTCCTCTTAGTCCTTCTCTTCCTGCTGTGGTCCCTGCTCTCTTTCACTGTGAAAACCCTTCTGACAGTGCAGGGAGTTTCTGCATAAAGGCCAATCTGCTCTGGCTCCACAAGCTGCATGACTGGGCCTTTAAAGATGTAGACTTTTTAGGTTTTTTAGTATCAGACCAACTTAACCAGACTCCATTCAAGCATTATCTACCTCATTTGGTTAAAACAGTATTCTCTGATTCAGTTAGACTTGTGATACACTCAACATTTTAGTTCGTAAACAGGTCAAACATACTAACTGTGAATTACCAGAGGAGTTAACCTTTTAAGGACTAAGCCTAGAAGTGGCTGCCTGGACACACAGTCGTATGCAAACATTTTCTGGACAAATTATATGTTTTGTTGATTGCTGAGTGAAAATACGTTAACACATCCCGTATAGAGAACACAGTTCTGCACATTTTAATACACAATTACTGTTTATTTGCTAAATGTAACATATTGGGAAAAATATATATGTTATTATATTTGTAAACACATATTATATATTGTATTATATACATATATTTTATTTTTTTCCTATATGTTAAACTTATATAGAAATAAATAAATAGAAATAAAATAAAATTGGCAGACAAATGCCATATTTAAGTGTTTTCCATACAAAGGATTTGTACTTATTTTCACTTAGAAAGTCAACAAAATGTGTAATTTGACCTGGGGTGCTAGAGTGTTACTCTTCAGGTTATTTATCTAATGATTCAACACCAGCTTCAGTGATACCAGTTGCTGAACACAAATATGTTTCATTTTTTCAGTGCAGTCAGTAGGCGTTTTTGGTTTATACTCTGGTTTTCCAGCCCCCATCTTAAAGAAAATGTTTTTTTGAAGTCTTTCAAAAGTTGAGCTGGACCTGCTAGTGTGCTGCAGCTCTATGTCATCAGTCACATTTTGAAACAAATTTTACCCTTTGACTGGCTAAACAAAAACATATTGTAGAAAAAGATAAACTTCAGTCTGTTTTAAAGCTGTTCAATCTGTGTACACTGATCTAATGGACAGGCAATACAGATGACTCTGAAGCATAAATATGTCCTGAGATTTCACAGGGATATACGCCACACAATACAGGCATATGGCATTTTGTCAGAACGAAACATTTCTCTACTTCAATGCAGAATATGAAGTATGCTGGTATTAAAAGGTTAAAGCAACAGTTTGCTGAAAAATCAAATTAAATTGAGTTGTGTAATGATCTCAAATAGACTCTGCTGTGTGGTTTCTGACACTGTATGACATAGTATTATCTATAAAAGTGAACAAAAGTATGGAAAACAGAGGTAGCTATCTTAAAGTATACATTTTTTCCACACTTTTTCCAAACTTCAAGCATTAAATGTGCAGTTGATTGCATTTGGACTAAGGTAACAATAGTACAAATTATTTTTTTGCCCTTTATTTTTTTTACTTTAAGTATTTTCAAGTGTTAAAGCATGTTTAACAGCAAAAATGACTCAGACTGGACTGAAAAACCACTACATTATTTTGTCTAAAAACCTATACTAAACAAAGTGCCTTTCCGATGATGGGGATGATTTTTAGCGTTTCTCCCTCTACCCTCCTTTACTCTCTCATCTTTTCTCCTCTTCCTCTTCTCTCTTCTTCATCTCTCCTTTCTTCCTCACTCATTTCCTCCCTTTTCTCTTCTTCATCTTCGCCCCTTCTCCTCTTTCCTCTTCTTTAGTAATTCCCTTCTATTTCCTTGTTTCTTCTCTCCTCTTCTTTCTCCTCTTTTCTTTCCTCTTTTCACTTCTGCCTCTTCTCTCCTCTTCCTCTTCTCTTTTCTTCTTTTGTCCTTTCCTGACTTTTTCTTTTTCTTCTCTCTTCTCTTTTCTCCTTCTGTTCTCCTTTACTCTCATGTTTTCTGTTCTTCCTCTTCTCTTTCTTCTCTCTTATTTCTGTCATTTCTCTTCTCTTTTTTCTTGTTTTCTCTTTTCTCATCTATTTCCTCTCTCATTTTCTCTCTTAATTTTTCTCGTCTTCCTCTTCCCCCCTCCTATCTATCCTTCCTCAGTAATTCCCTTCTCTGTCCTTTTTCTTCTCTCCTCTTCTTTCTCCTTTCTTCTCTCTTTTCTCTGTTCTTTCTTTTTTTACTCTCCTATCTCCTATCTGTCCTGTCATTGCTTTCTCTGTAATTTCCTTCCTTTTTTCTTTTCTTTCATTTCTCCTCATCCCTTTTTTCCTCTGCTTCTCTTTTAATCTTCTTTCACCTATTTCCTCTCTCATCCTTTCTGTTTTCTTCCTGCTCTCTCCACTTTTCTCCTCAGTTTTCTTTCATATTTTCTGTTCTTCTTCTCATTTTTCTCCTCTTTTCTCTCCTTCCTCTGTCATTTTTTCTCATTCCTCTTTCATCTGTCCTTTCTCCTCTTTTCTTTCCTCCTCCCTATCTTTTCTCTCCTTCCTCCTTTCACCCATGTCCTATGTTTTGCTTTTTCTCCTCTCCCCTTTCTCTGTGTTGGGAGACCTCTGTGGGCTTTCAGACAGCTCTTACACCTCCCTTCCCCGTTCTTCTCTCCGCAGGTTCCAGTGCCCCCAGTTGCCCGAATACTCCAAGTTAGTCTCCATCTGTTCCTCCTGTGCATTCCTCCTGTTCAGTTGTCTTTTGTTCCACTGTCTCTTTTCTCCAGTCGCTCCCTTTCCCCTATCTGTCCATTCAGGCTTTGTGTGCTGCCCCCTGCTGGCTGCATTTAAATCACCGTTCTCTCACATCCTCTCTACAGCTGGAGCAAAGCATTTCACTCTACCTTTGGTTGAATGAAAAGCATGGGAGGGCGGTTGGGTTGAATGTTTTAGCTTTGTAATTCTTTAAGTAATAAATAGGAGGCTTATGTTATTGTTGTTGTTTTTTTGTTTTTTTTTTACTGTTTTTGTATTATTTTGTTGTAGGAAGTCATTATCATTATTATATCATATTTTATGATGGAATAGTTTTTTTGCCCCTTAATAAAGAAAATGGCTTAATCTGGGCAAATATACAAATAATTTAGAACATAAAATAAATAGTATTAAATAGTATTTCATAAATAATTAATAATATAAAATAATAATGTAATATATTTTAGTAATAAAAGTAGATCATTTGAAAGTGTTGCAGTTTTACACTCAAAATGCAACACATGTCTTAACAGTCAACAAAGATGCAAGAACACATGAAATAAAGTCATGCAAGCTGACTCTGCTAACTGTCCCGCTGGTTTGGACTGTTGTCAGTGAACAGCTAGACTTCTCCTTCCCTGTCCACAGAAAGAAAGCATGGAGTGGCATGTAGTGTACTGAAGTAGCAGTTGTTTAAGTTAAAAGCGTTTACTGCTACTGGATAAAGAAACACTGTAACAATTTACCACAAAACTACAAACTTGCATTAGCGTTATTTGATTTTGATAAATATTGTAGTCATTTTCATAGGCCATCACTCAGGCCTAGGTAGCAGTCATCTCACTGTGCAGCAATCCAGACCCCAACCAACCTGTCAGCATGTCCACTCATATCATTCATATCACTGAGTTAGCATTTAGCATTGTGATACACTCTACCTCTCTCACTCTCTCTCTCTCTCTCTCTCTCTCTTTTTTCTCTCTCTCTCTCTCTCTCTTACTCTCTTCCTTCTCCCTCCCTCTTTCTGTCTCTGTCACCCTCATGCTCTCTTACAAAGGCATCATGCTTTCGTTGCCTTCATCTTTTTGATGAAGTTTGCTTGTATACGAATTTGTATATGTGTGTGTTGCTCACAGCTTTCCTAATTGCTGTAAACAGTACAGGAGATTACAATGTGCGGCTATGACTAAACCTCCCTAAATCCCTGTGTTATTGTCCTGCAGGGATGAGAGAGCACCCGCCTGTTTCCGTGTGTGACCTAGCTGACCACATAGAGCGACTCAAAGCCAACGACGGCCTGCGCTTCTCACAGGAATATGAGGTACAGCTTAAAATGCAGACTAAAAATAAACAAGCTTCCTGAAAACTAACTGAAATCAAATCTTACAGACACACACAATTATTGGAACCTTCTGCTGAATAACTTATCAGTGTAGTGTGAGCATGGCACATTCTAACTTTCTGTAGTCTTCCCTTATGCACTTTGGTACAGAGTATAATGTCTGAAATGATACTAGCTTGCTAGTTGCTAGGCCATTATTTACCATGGTTAAAGTATTCCAAAAGTCATAATTTAAACCATTAAAATTTAATCTGTTGACAAATCAATTTTAAAATATTTTTAAGTATTATTGTTGTATCTAAAAATGTCATAGGAGCATCCTTGAACCTGAACACTCATTAAGAACACAAAGAACTATGAATATGCACATCTATGCAAATTGCAAACGCCCCCTTGCCTCCTCGTTTCCAAGACCTACCCCTCCACCTACTGCACACTACTGAATAGGGAATACAGCTCTTTATGTTTGAACAGATGACATGTTGCAGAACAGAAACTAAAATAAGCTCCTGCTATAAGTTGAATAATCAGAAAATAAACTAGTGAGATTTTCACTTCTACTCCCAGTAAATGTTAAATTATAAATTGAACAACAAATGCAAAATGTTGAACGGTGCTCAGGAGAGCACAGTGAACCTGATTATGCTACGAATAGCTTAGCACGTTAATAATTTAGATCAGTACACCACAGAACAGGTTAGATTCTGTCTTTCTATCAGTCCAACACCAGTCACTCGACTTTACTTGCTCAGTTTTTAGACTTTTTCCTCTAAACTTTCATCAGTGAAGCATCAGTGAGTAGGAATAGACCCTGTGTTATAGTGTGTGAAGAAAGACAGTATAATGGTGCAAGAGTAGCTTAGCTAACAGCTCCACACATAAAAACAGAGGTTCACCCCCCCAGGGATGATACTTCATGTTCTGAACCTGCATCAGTGGAGTTTCAGGGAGCCAAAATCAAATTTATGCTGTGGTTTTGCCAGACTACTGCTGCCTGCTCCTAGGACACACATTTTGACAGATAGATGTGGGATAGAAATTTGATGTCTTATTGTGTATCTCTCTATCTAGGTATCAGCTCTAACTCTTGTTTTTGGCAGTATCTAAGCTCAAGGGTAATTTTGTCTCTAACCTAATTGTCCTAACTAGGATACATTCTCTGAAATTCCTTTCCACACAGGAATGTTCTATAACTGTAATTTTCCTCTAGCCATGTTGTAATCCTCTTATTAACATATTTTGTATATTAGGCCAAGATAGGTTCAAGCTTATTTTAGATGTACATAAATAAGCTGTTATGTAGCACACCAGAAGTCTTTTTTTACAGAGATACTGAGAAAGCCCATGTTTTCAATAGAAAAAAATGAGAATTTTGTGCTAATGCATTTGACACAATGTTTTTAATCATAAGAATTAATTCTAGAAGAGTGAACCTTTAAAATAAATCAAGTTTTGGGTCTTTCTGAGTTATTTTCTTTAAAGAAAATAAATTACAGGGGTGATCCAAACATGTTGAAAACTTAATGATGCTAGCCAGGACAGTCGCATTAGGCTAAGGTAGGCAGCTGCCTAGGGTCTGATATAACACCTGTTTTTATAATATGTGTATATATATGATGACACTGTATGAGGACAGACTGCCATGAACAAGGCAATTAAGCGATAAACTACATTATGGAGAGGAAGTTGTTCAGTGTGATTTTTTGGGTGTTAAGAGGGAAAAGTAATCCAGGTACAGCAGAGATAGTGTTACTGCTAGTGTTATTGTTATTGTTAGTATAGATAGCTTCAGTGCTGGGGTAATTATAAAATAAGTAATCTGTCCACATTACTAATTACTTCTGTTGGGCTGTAATAGGTTTACGTTACTTATTACTTTTTGGAAAAAGTAGTCTCATTACTTCTACGTTACTCTGTACCACATTGTCTCTCTATATAAGTTTGCTTGTTTTAAGCATTGTTTCTTAAAACAAGCACAGTTATCTGCCAATAGTGAGATAAGTTAACCAAAAATTGTTTAGAAATAAGTCAAATAATCTTAGAACAATCTCAAAATGAGAAGTATTAGATATATCTACTAGATTTAAGATGACTTCACTTGCCAAGATATCCTTTTTTACAATGTAGATACTCAGGAAGCTCAACTAATTTAACAGTATGCACCCAGTGGGCCAACTTGTAGTTTACGCTGGAATTCTTTTTGTCACTTTTGAAATGGTTTGAGAGTAATGAAGTAACAAATACTCAAATCAGGCATTTTCTGTGCCTAGTCTACAGCTCCCTACATTTCCAACTAGTGGATACATTAGTTGAGTAGTCTGTGTAACCCCTAGAGGAAACTGCTGCAGAATGAATGACCCACCCACCCCCACTCACCATCCTGAAAAATAGTTTCCCCCCACATTTACTTACTGTATAAGCCATCAGGGCATTATTGCTTGCTGATGTTCTACAAAGGCCAATCATTTGCATTTAAAGTGGTGATTTTCAGTGAGGATAAATCAGCACGAAAAGGGGAGGAGGGCAGATCCATTTTAAAGCAGCTCACCTCAGCCTGTTTCTGCAGAGTTTCAGCCTTGCGGAGCTGGCAGTAAACAGCACAGATACATCACACACTGTCTCTGATCTCCAAATACAAGCCACTGAGAGACTATAACTAACATTGGATGCTGATGTGGAGGATGAAAGAGCACAGCCATGTTTTTGATGAACATTTTTTCATTAGATAAACAAAAGTTTGGCATTGACAAATACCCAGAGCACACTGGACTGGGGAATGATGCTGTTTGGTGGAGAATAAAGCAGCCTGTTGGATGTTGCCAGAGGGTCTGGTGGGTTTCATTTCTCTTTGTGGTGAAGAACTGCATGCTTTGACAGGAGGGAACAGTTTGAGTGACCGATCAAAAACATACGATGCACATATGAGACAAATGACTTGAGAAATTCCACGAAGTTGGCTTCTCATTCAAAATTCCTGTTCCACCTTAAAAGGTGCAGCAGTTACTGGCTTGCACAGGGCCAGAATGTAATTGTTGCTCGATTTAAGGTGGAGTGAAACGTTTAAACAACTACCTGGCGAATAAGAAGCCAACATAAAGAATTAAGGTGTGAAACAGCATTTTTAGCCAGGCTCATGGGGCTAGTTGTAGAAAGCAATATTGACATTGGCTTAATTATATATTGTTCAGTTACTCTTTTGCATTTTACTATTTCAGTTTACTTAAGCATTCAGAATGGTTTTATTTGAAAAAATATATACCATGATATATATACCGCAACTGTCAGAAAGACTAGGTGGATAATGATGGTATTTGGTGGATAATGATGTGTGTTTGAGAATGTTGGGGCAATTTCAATTGGGCTTAAATGACTGTAGTAAAGTGACACAAAGAAGTAGTTGTCACAGTAAGATTAATGTTTTCTGCTTTATTCAGGAAACACTAGAAGAAGCCTTGACATCAAAGACAGACTGTTACACACTGACTTAATTGAGCGAAGTTTTGTACTTCCTGTTTCTCTGTGATAATGGTGTGGGTGAGTGGAAAAGAAGGGTGTTTGTTCTAGAAATGTGAAGAATGTTACACCTGAAGTGTGTATGGTTTTGTCCTCCTGAATAAAAATATAAAAAATCACCTGGTCAGACATCACTACAGCTGACACTAAAGCTTTTACTACTGCAGAGGCTTTCAGATAACAGCAATGTGACTGGTAAACTGTGCAGCGTAGTGCTCCATGTTACTCTTGGGGTAAGTCTGATGCTGTTTCAGCTGTTTCTCCTGGGATTTTAACAGGGTTTATGAGTTTGTCGACGTCAGAAGAGTTTTAAGAGATTTAAAACATCAGGCTACACATAATGCTCTTTGGGCTGCCTTAATCCATAGTGTATTTTCAAGTTATAGACATCTGCTTCATCAACAGTACAACTCTACATAGACCCTTTAAAAGACACACTCTGAAATGAAAATGAATGCCTAGTAATGTCTCCAGGAGTGGAGCAGTGAGAGATTGACCTTCTTTGTTAGACGTTTAACTTCCATTGTGATAAAAACAATATAATGACTAAAGAAACGTATATGTGTGGGTGTGTGAAATGGAAGAGCAGTATTTTATTATTCATTTCTGCAACTGAGCTGGACAGAATAAAGCCTGTCATAAATGTTTGTAGTCTTAGTATAGAAGCTGAGCTGGAGAGCCCTAATAAAGCACCTTTAATTCATTACTGAAGAGTAGGAACTCCATACTGAAGTTAGAGCATGGATAAAAAAAAATCACTGCAATATGAGATTGAAGGTTTTTTTTAATGTCAGAATCTAGATGTAGATAAATACACTATGGGCCAGATTAATAAAACTCAGTTTATCAGTACTACGCCATGCACAAAGTGCAGCACAGTAAATAAGAGCTACTCATAAAGTCACTGCGGCAGTGCTTAGCGCACTGGTGTCCTTTTAACTCTGCTGTATTTTCCCTAGTGTCTTAGGCAAGAGCCAATCAAAATCCAAAATCCAAATGAGGTCATACATATTAAAAACCTATGCCAAAAAAAACGAGAACAAAGAAAACCAAAATTCTCTGAAACAGAGCTACAGATTTTGGGAAGAAGTGGTAACAATAGTATTTTGTTTGGTAAAGATGCTTAAACTCATGGGTGGTGAACTCCTGCACACTTTGGTGATTTTCCTGCTCAGGCATACCTGATTCAGCTCATCTGCTAATTACCGGATTTAGTTGGTGTGCTGAGGCTGGGAAATCACCGAACAGTGCTGGACCCTGGCCCTCAGTTTCTCACTCTTGCTTTAACTTTTATTCAAGAAACAAAGTTTAATTGTACAAATTACATTTTAGCATGTAAGATTTAATTTCCCACCTAAATAATTCAACAATAATAATATGAATAACTCAAGCTTTTTTACAATTATTGTAATTACAGTTATAATTTTAACAAACAAATTAAAGTGTAACATTTGGCCTTTTTTTACAGTTTTTTTTTACAATTAAAAATTAAACTAACATGAAAATTCTAATTATTATGGCAAGCGGTTTTAGTTTTTTTTTTTTGCGTGTTCTGAATCACTATTGCCATATGTAAATTAAGGAAATGCACAGCCACATCTCATTTTAAAAGTGATATTATAAAAATGTACAAATGCGCTCCTTTTGCTTGAAAAATAAATATAGTGTACCTTAAGGATTAGACATTTTTTTATCTTAGGGAGAAAAATGTATCCGTTTTTCTGACAGCATAGAAAAGCATTGCCGATAGAATGAGACGCCCCAGAGCAGCTGCACATTAGTCTAGGTCTCCATGCCCAAAGCCAAGCGTCTACTTTTGGTGGAGTTATGGAGCACTGCTCTACCTTTGGGCTGAGTTGGAATGATGAGTTTGTGATGGAGAACTAATCATCCAACATCTGTACCTGACCTCACCAATACTCATGCGGCTGGGTGCAATCTAATCGTCACAGCCATGTAGAAGTTGTTCCCAGAGGGGCAAACTCACTATGCTTTGAGACGATAAGTTGAATGTCTACAAACATTGGTACATGATGTGAGTAGGTGCCCTTGCAGGGGAATGAATAAACACTCTCCCTTATGTCTCTCTCTATGGAACATAAGCTGAAAGGGTTCAGAGCTGGGCTGCCTTTGTCCTGACCCGAGTGTGTGGGATGATAGAGCTGAGGGCAGCAATAAATGAGACTCACATAGCATACTTAGCTTAAAGGAATACTTCAGAGAAAAAAATCTAATAAATTAAACTTTCCCCTGAGCTGAAAATGCGTTTCTTTTTTTAATTTTGCATCAGTTAAGAGATTATGAAGTAATCTCTAGTACACTTGTTTGTGAGGTTTTTGACACTGTAAGACATACCGTTATCTAGAAAGATGGACAAATTTGTGTTGCATTGTTATAAACAGCATTTCATATAGTGTAAAAAAGTGAAATTAACTAGATTTTCTATAAAATGGACAAGGGCTAAATTGAGTAGTAACAGCCACCTTGAAACCTGAATTCTGTCCATTCTTATGTGCTTGCTTGTGGGCTCACAGCCACAGAGGGTTGTTTCATTACTGGGAATCAAATAGCTGCCTTGTTTGTGCCATTCAACAGCCTAGTGTCTGTGAAAAGGAAGAGTTACCGCCTCCTGGGGGTCCCAAAACGCAACAGCAGATAGGAACAATGTGCTATCATTTGTCTTTCCAAACGTTACGGCTCCTAACGCACAATCATATACAAAGGTTAGGGCACCCTTGGTCAAGTCACATTTGTTGGGTTTCTAAGTGAAAAGAAGTAGACGTCTCTCACATTTTAATACATAATTGCTATTTAATTGCTCAGTTTATCATATAATGTTAACATATAATGTGGCCTGTGCAAAAGATATGCCATTTTAATATCTTTTATTTTATTTTTTTCCTATATGTTAAACTCAGCCAGTATAGTTTTTTTAAGATTGCTTAAGCACGATTTTGAAAACAGGGCTCATCTGTCCAAACAGTACACATATTTCGCATAGCCACACATACAAGTAGCAGAACTCCTCAAATCTTTTGCAAAATGAAACACTTCATTCAAAATTCAATTTATAAAAACCCAAAATTTTGTCACTGTATGGCGCACACAGCGTTCATACGATCTAAAACACTTTTAACATTTCTGCTTTTCTGACGATATTGTCTGGGTTGATTTTTTCAGAGATATTGCTAGAGTTAAATATATGAATAACCAAACACAACACACAAGACCAACACCGCACACTGACAGTTTTCAAAGTACTTGTGATGGCTGAATACTGAATACATGGTCCTAAATGTGTTTAGTAGTGTATTCCATACAATATTTACAATGCATTTTATACAGTATATAAAAAACTAACATATTCAGAATACATTTAGAATGCATATTAATACACATGAAATATGGTAATTTTTTTCTCTCTTTTTTTTAACTTAATTCACACTGTTCGTTGCTGTTTGTTAGCAGATTTCTTCCTGTAATCGATGTGACAGTAAAAGAAGTGACATCATGTTAGATTTCTCTGTCTAATGTAGAGAAGTGGGTTTAGTGGTTTGCTAAAAGTGTGAGGCTGGGAATGGGCTTATAGTTGTGCAGATCTGGGCTGAGGTGTTGCTCCTTCAGTGTCAGGTCTCACTAACTGTGTGTTATTTTTACATTTGGTGTGCAAGCAATCGTAAATATTGTAATATAAACTGTGAACTAAAAATAATAGAAAAAGTCATATTTTAGTTTTTCATTGTCTTAGCTTATTTTCACTTAGAAACTCAACATGTCTTTTGATTAAGGATATTGAAATTTTGCATAGAACTGTAGCTAACATGTAAAAGCTTTTTTCCAGACAGGGTGTCCCTGTCCAGGTGGTCATCATACAGTTAGGTGAAGCCAGATGAAGCCCACAAGAACAACTCCCTCATCAGTGTTCCTTCCTTAGCTACTGCTGTTCAGTGCTAACAGGCTGTAGCAATGTCTGGGATACAGAGACTGATTCCTGCCAGATTTGTTGGGCATCTGTTGGGCATCTGTTTGGTGGAAAGGCTGAGGAAGCTGCATAGCACTGAGGGAGGGAACAACACACATACACACACATACACAGTAGCAGCACTGCCATGCTGGGGGGAGGATGAGTCAGTGCTTCTCAGAGGGTCTGTAGAAAAAGACATGGTAAATAATAACCCCAGACCGCGCAGTCCGCTATCTGATATGAAAATAAATAAATAAAAAATGGTCAGATAGTGAGCCAAATATGAACACAAGCTGATGTGCTTCAGTGTGAATCAGAGTTTTGAAGTGTTATCAGCCACACACGCACCATGAATAAAACCCACACAAAAAACAAAGTTTTTGTGTGTGAAAGAGAGAGATATGTGAATGCAAACAGGATTTGCATGGCTGTGACTGATATTTTTATGAGTACAGAGTGTAATGGGTGTGTCTGGGTAGCAGCAAGGAAGAAGCAGCGCTGTAGTGGCAGACTGTGGGTTTAATGCTGCGTTCACATGTTTACGTTGAAAAAACTGTCATTCTGCGCCTCATAGCAGTACGTGGCCAACGACAGCATGAAGCGACGCAAATGCTGGCATGGTTACTGCAGTGCCAGCAAAAATGGATGATTATCAGAGGAGAGTTTTAGCAGTGTATATTGTTTATTTAATTTGGAAAAATCTGGAGGACACTCTGTATTCTTTTATTTTTGTTATATAAAACTCAATTAACCTAGAATTCAACAACGAGACGTTGGGGGTCCATGGCTCCCCAAAAAATCAACATCCAGAAAATTTCACCACTGCAGTTGATGGCAAAAGTTGGGAAAATTGAGCTCTTGATGAATTGTTTCACTTACCATGGTGGCCTGTAGAACGTTGCCGCTTGCGGTGGCAGTTGCGTTGAAAATGATGGAATATACGGTTTCCCATCGACCATCTACCGCCCACATGTGAAAACAGCATAAGGCTTGTTTGGAGTGGCTGAATGCACAAACAAATATGTTTGGATATTAAGAGATGAAGGCAGGGGTGTAATGTAAATAAAATTTACACATTCTCAACTTTCATATCATCATCAAATCATTCAACCTTTGAATTCAGAGAACTCCAATACTGATCAGGGATTATAAAAGATTAGTTGATCAGTAGTGGTTAAAGGGTTTGACTTTAATAATGATGATTCCCAAGTCTCTCCAGTAACCTTTGTCATTCCTATGTTGTAGATGGTCCTTCCAGAGTAGTCTTTAATTAAGAGTAAAAGGTTTTTCCTGTCAATTATGGGGCTCTCTGTATTTAAAGTATCTATTTGGCGAGTCAGCAGAAATGGTGGGCCCACAAAATCCTAGAAATGCCTTTGAATGGAAGACTGGGGGGAGGGGTGATTGTGGAAGGATAGAGTTATCAGGGGAATAGGGAGAAATGAAGGGATGCAAAGAGAATGGTGAAGTGTTGAGGTAACAGATCAGTCTGTCAGGGCGAGGCATTAGCACTAATGGCTGTGATTTGTCAGCCTGAGATGCAGGAAGCTTTACCTAACGGGCTGTTAAATAAGATATGCAGCCCACCTCTCAAACACTGCCATTATTATAGCAGACAGCTGAGAGGAAGGGATAGAGGGAGATGGAGAAGGGGTAGAAGAGGGAGAGAGAGAGAGAGAGAGAGAGATGCAGTAATGCACTTAAAAGGGACTAAGCTCTTAGAAATCTCGGACTTAAATGGGAAGTTTTGTGGTCGTGGATGTCACATGGTTGTGGGTGTGGAAGCGATAAGTCCAACAGATCCAAGAACTGTTGAGCTGACTCAGCTGTACATTTGGCACATATTTGGCGCACCAAATAAGTTACCTAGTACAGTTAACTGTCTCTGGCAATGTCAAGAGCCACTGTTATTACTGTCAATAACACGCATATTGTAATTTAATATTAATTGTTAATAATTGAAGAAATACTGTGGAAAGTGCAGATTTCGAACTTCCAATACATGCCATATATGCAGTACAAATTTGCTTCCTAAGTTTTGCACTGGAGCTACAAGCAAATGCGTCTGTCAAAATTCCAGAACCCCTCGTATCCATGAACCATGTTTAGTTTTCTATAACTGTGCTGTTGCTTTTTGGCGAAGCAATCTAAACCTATTAAGCGGGCCAGCAGTATGGTAATTTTGGTGATTATTAATGCACACTGGGTGAGGTGGAAGAAATACAGCATCATACTTTGCGCAGTACATGATGTGAATCACGATTATTTTTTTTGATACGATGGTCTTCATTGTGCATGTGTGTGTGTAAATACATATATATATATATATATATATATATATATATATATATATTGTGTGTGTGTGTGTGTGTGTGTGTGTAAAATTATATGTATTATAAAACCATTAGGAAGCTAACCTTAGGAAGCCTATATTATGTTTTATAGATTCATAATATTATGATATTTTGATAGGTTACCTCTTTCATTTAGACTTGCCAGTTAATGAATAATCAGTGGCTAATGACACTCATGTTGCATTTTGTTGTGCTGTGTTGTTGACACACATTATTACGATAATGATAACATATCATCATATTGCCCATCTAATGCACAGTCTTTTTTGTCAGAATGAATGCACAAGTCTGAGACTTCACCTTAACATGGCCAGTATAAGTGTTCCTACTTCATGCATATTTTATAGTGGTCAGTATGTATGAGTGGTTATGTTCTCCATTACATTACAAGTGAAGCTTTTTTCCGCCTTGCTGCTCTTTAGCTAAGAATAGTCTAGTACAGCCATTAGAGCAGTAATGAGCTCCATAGATGCAGAGGAGGTAGCAGTGTGTGTGTGTTCTGAATAAAGCACTTTCCTGACTCTTGACTGTCACACACTTTCACCCGCTTTCCTCTTTTTTGCCTCATTATGGCAAACTGGGGCCGAGGTCAGCTAGGGATGAGGCAGAGAGCAGACAGGGGTCTGGGTGTGTTTGTATTAGGGGCTGAGCTGTGGTGTGGTGGAAATAAAGGTGGATGTCTGTGTCAGAATAAAGTCTAGTGGTATCTTCATCCACAGTACTGCAAGCTTCTTAAAAATGTGCTTTGAAGTTTAAAAAACTTGTGAACAGTGACCCTGTTGAACTGCATAAATGACTGAAAACTGCATGAATATGTGGCCAGATACATTACACGTCAAACATTTGGGGACACTGAGCCAAAAAAAAAACATGCCAAACCAGTATGAATATTTTGTGTCTAATACTAAGTTTAAGGGGCAAAAAATTCTGATAGAGGTTAATATTGGCTGATTTTAGTTATAACTTGCTTTACTGACAGATCTGATCGTCAGTTGTCACTGTTCTTAAACTCAAATAAACGGCAGAAATTCAGATAGCTGACAGTTCTGGGCAGATTCTGACTTTCATACGGGAGTGTTGGTTGAATACCAGGCAGATGTTATGTGTACAGGCAATAATAGTGGCCCTATTATAGCCTGCTCACCTAACATCTGCCAGGTAGTCGACAAACGCTTGCATGCTATACAGCAGTGTACACTTTTGCCTTATGTCTGTATTTGTGGGCCAATTCTGGCATAAATGTTGTAGACCAAAAATGTAATTAGTCCAGATATGGGTCACATTCATTAGTTCTACCTTACAATGTGTGGGCCAGATCTGGGCCAAATGCTGGGCCAGAGCAAACCCAAGGTTGTTGCCAACAGTCAGCGGGTTGTGGGTATAAGTCTCAGGACTTACTTGGTATTCGTTGTTGTACCCTCATACAAGGCACTGTCCCAGGCGGCTCTGTGCTGCTGCCAGACTGGGCGTAAATTTGAAATTACAAATTTCCCTTGTAGGATCAATAAATAAAACAGCGTATTTTAATCATGATGGTGTTTTGTGTTCAGATTAACCAGTTCAGCCTATATTGCTGTCATACATTTGAACAAGGTTTTGCTCAAACATAGTAGGTTCAAATCTGGCTATGCTGCAAATAAAGAAATCTCTGTTTATTGGTACATCATGTAATGAGATGAAATGAGATCTGTTTCTCCAATATTGATGAAACTATGGGTCGTCAATGTCAGCCAGTATTATCAGTAAAAGATAGGGCTCTAATGTAGACAAGCATGCTTGTTGGTTTGTAATGACTTAATATATTAAAGGCTAATCAGGTACCTTTCAGGTGTTCAAACCACCTTTAGCCCAGAGGGTTTTAGTATGTGCTTTTAGTGATTGTTTGGATATAAACTAATAATAGTTAAAGCAAAACTTGCTCTACATAGCAAGGAAGACACTTTTTTGAGCATGAAGCTGAGTGTTAAAGTTAAATATTCATAAAGCATTAGCAAACAGCTAAAGTAACAGCAAGCAAACTCAGACTGATGAGCAGTACTTGTAAAGTGTCTTGTCTTTATTTTCTCCTCTGTCCACAGTCAATTGACCCTGGCCAACAGTTCACCTGGGAGCACTCCAACCTAGAGGTCAACAAGCCAAAGAACCGCTATGCAAACGTCATTGCTTATGATCACTCCAGAGTCATCCTGACTCCCATTGATGGTCAGTATGGAGAATCTTCTTCAGTGTAGCAGCAAGTGCTGCTTTTACAATAATAACAGTTCTTTGCCTGCTGTGAGAGGCATGTAAGCTGCTTTGTGAGGAGTGTTAACAGTGTGTATTTTGTGTGCAGGTGTGCCGGGGAGTGACTACATCAATGCTAACTACATTGACGGCTATAGGAAACAGAACGCATACATTGGCACACAGGGGCCTCTCCCCGAAACACTCAGTGATTTCTGGAGGATGGTGTGGGAGCAGAGGGCCAACACCATTGTCATGATGACCAAACTGGAAGAGAAATCTAGAGTGAGTAAAGTCATACATAGACACTTTGCAAAGGCCTTTTTACACGACAAACAGGACTTATGCATCCCCCAGTCATTTTCAGTGGGAGACAGGCAAAGCAACGCAGCATATATATGCCCGAGACAAGCATATGCCCACCCACCTTCGAGTTGAAAACATTAATTGTGTTGGTGTCAGCCATAAAACCTGCTGTTTTTGCTAGGAAAAAATTTAAAAGTGTATACACCATGAACTGGTGGCTCTCTGCTTTCGATATTTATTTTTATTCCTATTTTCAGTGCTTTTTGCAATTCTTATTTTTGTGTTTAAAATAGTGCTGCAGTCCATGCTCGAAGTATGCTAGCTGTGCTAGCATTGCAGTCAACATGGTTACATGATTGCCATGCGAAAAGCCCCTAAGACTATATTTATTCTTCAGTGAAATATGCTATATGCATATAGACCCACTCTATTTACAGTAACTACTAGGAGTATAAATCTCTGACCTTACAGTTATTCTATTCAGTTGTGATTATTTAGCAGGCAAGTCAGTGCTTCATGAAATCTCAAATTTTACCAGTATTCCATTTGATTTAATAATGCAATTATTTTTTTAAATGCACTGAATAGGGTCTTCCCTTTCTCTTTGCCACTCAGCATGATGCTAGCCAACACAAGCATTAGTTAGCTGACATAACAGAATTGAAGTGTTCTCCTCCAAGTGTGTTGAGCTGTCCAATTACATTGTCTTAGCAGCAGTTTGAAAAGATGCAGTGGCTGATGTCTGAGCTTAGTAGCCTTGTGAGACAGGGGTATACCTTCATAGAAGGTGAAATTGGCCATGACTAACTAAATTGGATTAAAAAAATAACCAAGTGTTACTTCAGCAACTTTTAGTAGAATGCAGTCAATAAAAACAATATTTGATACTTATTCCATTTGAAAATTTGAAAATAACCTTTTAGTCAAAACGTGGGTGCTTAAATGAATGCTTTATTGAGTATTGGTATAATCAATTCCAATGGATTTTAACATTCCAAATCATTGCAGATGAACTACCCTCTTCAAGTTGATGCCCTGATGCTTTTTTACACTTTTAGTGCAACATTAACCTTAATTTCAGCAACCAGAAAATACTTTGGTTTCCTTTTAGTTTTATAAACAAAATCCACATTTTGTAGAAAAACAGATAGGACCCTATCTCATTTTCACTCACCATCAGAAATACTGTACTTTGCAGAGAGACACACACACATAGACCGATCCTTCTCACTCTGTTGCTTATTTGTGCTGTGCAGTGTGTGTGTGATGCTGAATGGTGTTGTCAAGTGGCAGGTCAGGTGTGAACAATGTACTTTGCGGTTCAGGAATGTGTGAAAGAGAGAGTGAGGAAGAGCAGTGCTGCGACACGTAATTAAATTATTAACACTGCTACCAATGCTGGCTATGCTAGAGTTCAGCATATCTGAGTCTTTTTGTATCGTCTCAGAGTAGCAAACTATGTTCTTCATTACTGGAAAAGGGTAAAAAAACAATTAGCTAAAACGTATCTGGAGGCAAAGAAGTTTGCTTAAGTTTTGCTCTGGAGCTTTAAGGCTAATGTAGCTAACAAGTTGAAAATTCTGTTTCTATCGTGATAAATTATGTCTCGATGTGCTTTTCTGAGCATGTCATG
Organism: Colossoma macropomum; assembly: GCF_904425465.1. Classification (NCBI taxonomy): domain Eukaryota; kingdom Metazoa; phylum Chordata; class Actinopteri; order Characiformes; family Serrasalmidae; genus Colossoma; species Colossoma macropomum. The sequence continues at coordinate 45,172,266 of NW_023494789.1, forward strand.
GGATCATCAGTACTAAAAGGACGCTAACTACGTTGCGTTACAAAGTGAGAATAATTAGTTTAATTGAATTTAGTGCAGCACAGGTGGTAAAACATTGAATAAAAATCATTGTCATTGTAATTATTATTATCAGAGTATATTTCTAGATGTGGCACTACAGGTTCTATTTTGTCTTATTAAATCTCAGAAAAACAAATATTGTGATGCATGTTGTGTCTTGAAGTGTTGCGATATATTTTTCCCACATTGCCCACCTACTAACGAATGGAAGTTTTATCAATAGCATTGTAAGCGCATGTTTAACCATCCGAAAGTAGTTAAAAAAATGTTTTTCTCCATAAACATTATCTTTAGCTAAATTGATATTAATTTAATCAATATTTAGGGTAATCAAGTTTTTCACCCCTTCACCCAGATCATGGTTTATTTTATTTATAATAATTCGCTTGTTTTTCATCAAAAAATTATTTTCTGTTTTTTGTGAATATTGGCAAAAACTAGCCATTCTTATTCTTATTTTATTTAGACTTTTTCAACATTTTGACATATTTTATGTCATGGGGCCATGATTGATACAAATAAAACATCCCTTCTGTCCCAAGTCAAATTTACCCTTTCAATTCAAATCACACTAAATGAGCCGTAAGTATGATTTTAACACTACGTTTTATTTTTTTGAACAGTGTTAAAACAGAAAACCTGAACAAAAAAACAACGAAAATTGTGTATGTGTGTGAGTGTGTGTGGACCAGGTTTGTGCCACATTATGGGGACCAAAACCTGTTCATACACCACAGGCTGGTCCCCACAATGTAAATCATTAAATTTTACGTTGATGCTAAGATTAAGGTTAGGTTAAGATTAAGGTTCGGGATAGGGTAAGGGTTAGGGTTAGGTTAGTAGTAGTTCTGGAAGTCTATGTAATGGCCCTACAGTTCACAGAAACAAGGTTATGTGTGTGAGTTTGACTGTCTGTGCATGTGTGTGTGCCTGTGTGTATGTGGTCGGGAGGGATTAGGCAATCACATTGTGTGTCAAATTTGAAAAGAAAATTAATCAGTTTCAGTCTAAATTTGATATTTTTACCCTTTGTAGCCACCATTCTCACTGCTGGATCAAATTGTCCTGAACATTATGTGTGTAATATAAACATGCAGGAGGGGTTGCAAACACATTAAATTAGTCATTTTCCATTTACTTCCATTTAATCTTCGAAACAAGTCCGTTTGACCCACAACATAACAAGAGGTTTTAAGCAAAAAATTCCCCCTTCGGTTTCTTGGGTCCATGGCAACAATTTTGACTACTCCGAAACCGTTGGAGCCTACTTCAAACCACTGAGGCGGTGAGCACTAGGGATGTGCATTGGGACTCAAATGCTCTGTTAAACTTTCAAGGTGCCAGTATCTGACTACTGAAATCAATACACAGGTTGAGGTGGAGAAGTTAGTGATAGCACGGCTATATCACTTACTAGGCTTGTTACTCTAGTTAATGTTAGCCAGGTCCAGAAACAATGAAAATATATTTCTCTGGCAAATAACATGTTGGCACATCATCCACTGAGGAGAAAATACCTCATGTAGAAGACAACAAGTATCCAGCCTGACACTAATGATATCTGTTAGCACATTGGTTCATCTGAAGAGGTAGCCTTCATTGCTCATCAAACACAAAAACCTACCAGTCGCTTGGCTGTTTTAAATAATAAAACATGTTCCTCTGTGTGCTGCTATATTCTTGTGACATTATTTTCAACCAAAGTCCTTTTTTGCCATCCTTGTGGATGAACTTGGAATGCACATCCCATCAGGTGAATGTTAGTGGATTTTGCTATGATAGTTCTTTTGTTTGCTTGTGCCTCGCTCCCCAAGAGTTTTCTCATGCTATTATTGCTGCTCCTACTTTTTGTCACAGAGGTGCTCATATCAAATTATTAATTGCCAAGAATTATAAACGTGCTTGAAAATATCAGGATGTCTTTCCCAGCCAAGACTGGGAAAATTGCTTTGCTGAAACTCTCTGTGTGTGTGAGAAAGAGAATGATCACCCCTGTGGGTTTGCCAGCTGACTCTTCTGCTTCTCCTTCCTACATTCAAGCCTGTGACAAGAGTGAGTTTCTATTGTAAAAGATGTTTCTGGATGCATTTGTACAATGGAAGGTGCTTATATTTAGTCAACCCCTTAGCTTTTTAAGGCTGACACAAAAACATGGATATTTTTCTAATTAATCTGCTTTTCTCTGTGAGTCACATTACTTGTCAGTGCTGTTGTTGCAGTTATTTGATATGTTAAAGAATGTGATCTGACAAGTGGAAAATGTGTACATTATTATTTGTCTCACAAGCTAAATTTTTTTAACAACGAAAGTGCATGAATAGTCACATCCGTCACGTTTTTTAACAATACTTGTCAATACTTACTCGCCTTGGCGGTCAAAATTGCGTTCTGAATGCGCTCATGCACCCACTCTGAAAAAATCTTCGTGCGTCCAACAATAAAGGAAAACTTATGCATCTTTTATACAATGATAGAAAACATGGTGACACACAGAAAGCACTGGTTCTAGGTTTCACAACATGGACGTGCACACACCACAACTGTTCTGGCAGCATATGTAAACAAGTTAAAAGGGGTTTGATATAATAAATCCCTTAAATTGTTATTATGCTATAATGACAAATGCACCCCCTTAAACTCTACGAGTACATATGTGGGTCCACACTTCAATTGCTACAGACTACAGAACATAAACATGTTGCCTAAATCATCATCATGTGCAGCCAGCCAAAGTGACATATGGTGGTAACATAAAATATATGCGGACTGAATAGAAGGTGCAAACGTATGTGTGTGTATGTGTTCTCCGTTTGTGATGGACTGTGATTATGCAGTGAGCTCAGATATGCTGGATGTGTCCAGGTGGCTGCTCTGCTGTCCACCACACACTCGTGAATGTGTGCACATATGACAGGAAGTGACTCATGAATGAGTCCTTCGGATTCTAGTCTAAATCACCTACTTGGGCTATTTACAGATCATTGGTATTGAAATGGCAACTTCATAGAAGGAAAAAACACGCTGAACCTCAAAATGTGTAATTTTTTTTTGACCATTTCTGTCATGAAATGTTCACACAATGTACAGGGCGGCTGGCCCTTCAAATATACAAGGTTTTCTTGTGATAGCGATGATATTTAGAGGCTACATGCTTATACAGAGGTGATATATAAACAATATTCAGGCCAGCATAGTGCACACAAAAATTTTACTTTTAAATAGAGACTCCCTTTCCATCCCCCATAGCTCATTGTTTTATTTATTTTTGATTTATTTTTGCAAGATGTATGTGGGTTATTTTTGTTTGTGCTTTTGCCCTGTAGGTGAAGTGTGATCAGTACTGGCCAAGTAGAGGGACGGAGACGTACGGGATGATTCAGGTCAGCATGCTGGACACTGTGGAGCTTGCCACCTACAGCGTCAGAACATTCGCTCTATACAAGGTATAAAATTCACTCACAAAACACAGAGTGGGATTGGGTGAATAAGTGAGGGAGGGAGAGAGGGAGGGAGGCAGTGAGTAAAGGAGTTGAATCAGCATGTAAATCACTGAGTAAATGAGTAAGTTACTAAATCTTTGAGTGAGTTAGTACATATATGGATCATTCTACTGAACCGGTTCAAAGTCAGAGTTGAAAACACGTTTTTTATAGCACAATTCTATAGCCTAAGAATAGCTCAACCAGTTTGCGTGGAAGTCCCTGTAGTTACCATATTACAAGCCTTATTATTTAATAAGCCTGGGATGTTAAGGGTTAACTGACTTGGACTTCAGACAAAAACTTTTGCTTTGAGTGACCCTGTACCTTAATTATATTTACTTTATTAAAATTTAAAACAAATAATTGAACCTTCCAGCTTTTAGGACAGTCACATTCCATTGGAAAGTACTCTATTAATGCTGATTTTCTATAACTTTATACCTAATCTCTATTAATTGCCTAGGTTTAAATAGATCATAACATAGTCCTTGTAAATACCTAAGGTCTAAACACTTGATTGTTTTTAATTCCTTTTTTAAGGTTTTTTTTTTTTAATTCAGTAGAATGGCCTATATATCTAATTTAAATCTATTTTACAAATGTTTTCATGAATATTCCTTTTTTATTATTTAAAGGTGCTATATTATAAAGCTATTATTATTCACTCCTAACAGAATGGCTCCAGTGAGAAGAGAGAGGTGCGGCAGTTCCAATTTATGGCCTGGCCGGACCACGGCGTTCCCGAATATCCTACACCCATCCTGGCCTTCCTGCGCAGAGTTAAAGCCTGCAACCCACCAGACGCAGGACCAATGGTGGTTCATTGCAGGTAAACTGCAGTGTGCTCCCTGTTTTATTCTCTTTAAAGCAACCGAATGTCGTATTACAAAGGTGAACCCTTTTAAGTGTACAGTTATTATTGTTTCAGTGAGAAATTATTCATATAAAATTGCATCAAGCCTTCGTGTTGCCAGTGGTAACTGTGAATTCTATAGGTTACCCACAGAAACACGAGACCCCTCTTCAATGGCTGTGTGTGTTTCTCCCTCAGTGCGGGTGTTGGAAGGACAGGCTGCTTCATCGTGATCGACGCCATGCTGGAGCGCATGAAGCACGAGAAGTCGGTGGATATTTACGGTCATGTGACTTGCATGCGAGCTCAGAGGAACTACATGGTGCAGACGGAGGATCAGTATGTGTTTATTCATGAAGCCCTGCTGGAGGCTGCCACCTGTGGACACACTGAGGTTCCGGCCCGCAGCCTCTACACACACATCCAAAAACTCACCCAGGTGCCCGCCGGAGAGACCGTCACAGCCATGGAGCTGGAGTTCAAGGTCAGGACACATGCACATTCGCACACACATCACGCAAAGGCCAGGGCCTGCCAGCAGTTTTATTAAACACTGCTATAAGCTAAGAATAGTTCAACCAGTTTGCATTGGAGTTACTGTTGTTACTAAATAATAAGCCTTAGCATGTTCTAAGCCTGTGATTTTAAGGGGTTAAATAATGCAAATGGAATTAAATCATTTTGTTACATTTTCCCTTAACTATTGAATTTCCTTAAAGTTTCTGAATCTCTCAAGTGTTGCATAAAGTTCCTTATCTGACATTTTCAGTAGTATAATTTGAAGAAAGGAGAATGCTCACTTAAGATTATTGGTGAAAGTGAGAGGCTGAAGATTTTATTTTAGACTGTGACAATATGCGAAAAGCTTTGCCCCGCTCTGCTCCACCCATAGTGGCTGATATGCTTTATCATTGAAGTTGGTTAAAAACCGTCTCCTTTGTCAGGAAAAACTGAAATGCAAAACAGCCAATCACAGAGTGGAATTTCCAGCCCGTAGTAGGAGATATTTTTCATGTTCATGTCCTCTGTGTACAGAATGTCCACCAAAAAGAAGATGCTCTTTGATGATGGTTAAACTAAGCAGATTATTTTTCATATTGACAAGAGTAACAGGAGAATTGGCTAGTTTCAGTACTTAGCTAGGTTAACTGGCAATAGTAAGTTCCGGTAATGAAAGAATGCTGTCATGGACATGGTAGAATTTTACTTCAGCAAAACCTGAGTCACCGTAGTAAACCCCTCAGCATTTTCACTTAGCTAAGAAACGCATCTGAAGAATTTTATGCAACCCCCTTAACTACTTCCTTTAAGTAAGGGAAACCCCTCCCTTAAGATTAACACTTGGGTTGCATCTTAAGGGTCTTGCCCTTTTGCCTTTGGTTGTGTAGATGCCCTCTTAGTCAGCATGTATAATTGGGTTTTAAATAGCCATCCTTCAAGACCTGTTCAGTGAGGCTCAGGAATAGAGCTAAGGGGTTGGCTTAGGTATCACAAGCTTCATCGCACTTTGGTGCCCACTCTGGTGGCCTGTGGCGATTACTCCTTGCTAACTCTGACCTGTCACAGATGCATGCATCACTACAGTGCTGGAAATCTTACAGACAAAACTCTGAAAACATATCTTTAAAAAACATTCTATGACGTGGTTATTTTGAACAGCAACCAAACATAATATTTGCAGGAAGGGGTGCTAATAATTTTCTAAACCAAATTGTTGTTATTGTAAAAAACAGTGAGTTTTGGCAAACTATGTGAAGCCCTTAAAAAGAGTTATAACTCACTGATTCCTAGCAGGTAATGGATAACCATACAGCTTTGAACACTGGAAACTGGAGTTGCTGGTTGTTTTCCTCATGATTACACTGTCTTATTTATAAGAATCTGTTTGCTGTAAATTAAATTAAGTTGGTGCCATTTTTGAGTAAGACTACGCTTTTTTACCCTTAATTAGTGATCTGTTTGCTTAAAAGTGAACCTGCATTTCATTTATACTGTTAAACCTCAGATCTTGATGGTTACTTATCATACTTTATTTCAGTCATCATACCTGTCAGCTTCATGAGATATTTATATTCATTAGATATAACAGCTCTCTTTTGACCTTTTCTTAATGTGTTATAACTGCTTATTAATGATTTTAGTGTGCTTATGGCCTAATTAAGAACCATTAATAAAGTCATTTTAAATCATTGATAAATGTTTTGTAAGGGTAGTATTATTGTAAAGTTGTACCAGTAACCTTAATTCATGTTCGAGTTGCTCCTTTTTTTCTTTCAGCATCTTCCCCCTCTAAATGTCTGTGCACAGGCCTGGTGAATTATGAAATCCATCTTCTATTTTAGATTCTTCAAAGTAGCCCCTCCCCTTGTCTTGATGCAGCTTTGCGCAGTCTTGGCATTCTCTTAAGCAGCTTCATGACGGGCCACCTGGGATGCTTTTCCAGCAGGCTTTGAGAAGATACACGTGTACTCGCACTGTGTGGCTCAGAACCAAACTCCTTTTTGGGGGCATTTAAAAAAATTTATAAGACTTTATGTTTTGGAAATGACTGCATACAGAGGCATCAGCTTAACGATTTATATTTGAGTTAGAAACATATTAATGTAGATCTAATTGTCTATTAGATTAGGAAAAATGCATATTCAGTCCGCTTGGTCTAAACGTTTGCCTGAAACTATAGATACACACCCTGCCATGTAAGCACACACAGAAAACAGCTGTACTCAAGAGTTTTCTTTTCTGTCATTGTCAATCGCACTTGACAGCATGTAGAACGCAAAAGCAGGCAGCATGGGCAGAGTGGTTTCGACAGAAAGAGGGAAAGCCTGAACCATTGTGCAGGAGCACTCTGTGCTAGCAGGAGACCAGGAGGGAGAGAGAAAGAGAGAAACACAGACAGACAGACAGAGACCATGGAATCATTCTTTTGTTTATGTGCAAGCATGTAACAGAGTGTGTGCATGTATGTGCGTGTGTGTGTGTGTGTGTGCGTGTATGAGGGTATGTCTGCCTGTGTTTGTGTTAGGAGTGTGCGGATGTAATTTTTTTTGATATTGCTTTTTTGGCAGAGGAATCAAGTCATACTGCATAGATTTTAAGAATATAAAGCAATTATTGCTACAGTAAGCACTAACACAGTGGTAGTTTTGCATTTTTTCTGTTGTAAATACTTTAATTTCTACATATTCATATTTCATGTGATTGGCTGTTCATAAATGTCGTGTTTTCATGTGCAAGCGCAAAAGGATTAATCATAACTTAAATATCTAAGCCTAAGTTTAAGCTGAACTAGCTTTGTGAGACAGGCACCTGCTCTGTTGTATTGTTGTTGTGGTGTAATCTGCTGTATTGAGGGAAATGGTTACAAGTTTTTGATCCCACACCAATGAGAGATACACCCTGTGTTTTAGGTCAGGCACTATGCATATATTCTTCCACTGTTTACCATGACTTCAACTAGCTTACTTGAATAATCCATTAATTGACTGCTAATTCAGTTAATTCATCCGCTAATCTATTGTTCCTTTCTCGTTCTTCTCTCTTTGCCACTGCCATCGTTTAAGCCACCCATTCCCATGAGCCCTTGTTGACTTTGCCTCTCCAATGCCATTCTATTGCTTTATTAGCTCAAGTGAAGTTTGTTAGATGAACCATCAAGGGTGAGGGACCAAGTAAACACCAGTATCACATTCAGCAGCAGAACTTGCCCTTTTTAAACCCAAAAAAATGCAAAACTGTTTATAACTCAATACTTTAAAATGTTTCAAAGTTATTCAGTTTTCTGTTCAGGTGGGTGTTTAGGATTAGCCTAAAAAATTAAGTTTCAGGTAGCAAATTACTCCATAAAAGACTGCTAATAATAATAATTCATTACTCTGCTAGCTTGCTGGTTAGCAAGCTAAAGGCGGTTCTAAAGCGAAGCTTATAGCCAGACAAAGCGGTTATTCACTAAAGTTATGCACACCTCAAAAATATTCCACATTACAAAGTTTGCATGACTAGCTGTTTAGCTAACCGAGGCTAACCTCACTGAAGACTTTAATTAAATATACAGAAATTAATATTATAATTAACGATTATGATCAATATTTGATAATGCCTCAAATATATGTATGATCACTGCAAACTAAGTGTATTGTTCTGTGGTTTAGCGTGGGTACAGTACTGGGTGTTCACTAATGTTTGGTAAATGATGCAAACCTAGCTTACAAGTAGGCTTACCACCATGGACATGCTGCCAATATGTGCAGCCTCATTTATGTCTAATTCACCGTCAGTGATTTTGTTCTTGGCCTGTATGTACTCTACATAAGTACTCGATTTGAGACACAGCCAGAGACAGTGAAAGTGACACAGCATCCACTGCGAAGCTCCAGAGCCCAAATTACACTTCAGACAGCTTGTGATCTCTGCACCGCTGTAAATCCAGAGAGAATATAATTGAGTTTTTTATGCTCATTGTGCTGCAGATTTCTTTTACCAGCAGTTTATTTTTAAAAAATTCAAACTCACTCACTTTCTCTTTGTCTGTCTTCTCTTCTATCACTGTCTCACTCCCACTTTTTCTCTTTTTTTAACTCAGTCTCTCTGTTCAGGGAGCAGGTTGCACTGCTTGTGTTTGATTGTTCAGTCTCCCTAATGCTTTATTGAGAGGAATTCTGCCTTTTCAGTTTGAGAACAAGAGCAAAAAGACTTAAGATACACACAAAACACAAATACATAACCATCCAAACCACACAGGATCAAAAGATCTGGCTACATTAGCAGATGTTGAATGTCTCAGAGCAGTTGTCTTTTATAATTTCAAGACCGTTTTTTATTTTACTTAGTGTCTTGAAATAGTCACTAACTACATCAAAATGATAACTGTCAAAATGACTTTTCTCAAAATTTTGACTTAGTATTTTGGAAAATGACATCTAAATAATGACTTGCAAGATTTCAAGAAAGTCAGTAATTATTTTGAGATAAGTAATTATTTCAGGATAAATCAAATATTTGAAGAAACAGTTTTGTAATTATTTCAGCATAGTAAACCATTATTTTCATAACACTAAGTCATTATTTTGAGATAATCAGTCAAAATTTTGACATACTGTTTACAGAAGAATAGAAAAAAAACGGCAATTCATGCATCAGAGATATTCTGTGTTCTTTCTAAACACATCTTAACAAGAACAGACCCTAGCAAGTTCAAAAACAAACTTATAAATAATTTCACATATAGTTCATTTCAATTTATTATCAATTCTTTATACTTCTTACTATGTTCACATTACAAATGAGCATGGTATCATCAAAACAAAATGTGTTGAACTCTTTAAATTGTAAGGCCACATAAATGGGTCCACACCTCAATTCCTCACTCTTCTCATAATAATGATAGTAATAATAATAATAATAATAATAATAAGTTTGAACCCTAGGCTTATTGTTCAGTTATTAAGCATGAAGGAATAGTTCTGTGAAACTATGCAGTTGATGAGTTTATTGATATCTGAGATGTGCTTCTTTAGTTTATAACAGTAGATGCTAGGCCAATGTCAATTAAATTATTTTTGAGAGTGTTCTGTATTTGTTGGTTCTCTTTGCAGAAATTAGCCAACTCCAAAGCACATACCTCTAGATTCATCAGTGCCAACCTGCCATGCAACAAGTTTAAGAACAGACTTGTCAACATTATGCCCTTCGAGTCGACCCGTGTGTGTCTTCAGCCAATCAGAGGAGTGGAGGGCTCCGACTACATCAATGCCAGCTTCATCGACGGATACAGGTGCGTGTGTGTATGTCTGTGTGTTAGTGATGTAAATATGCAACAATTGCATCACTTTTGGAATATTACAATCAAATATAATCACTTATAATGTTCAATAAAGTATGCAGTTTTCCTTTTTGGTCAGGAAATGTCAAAAATAAGTTTGAATATGCAAGGAAACAAGGTCACACACTGTGACTGATGTGTGGGGGTTTTTTTGCCTGTGGTCATCTTTACAGCCTAGCTGAAGTATGTTTCCTCTGACTGAGCGTTTACCATATCATACCATATACTGCAACAATAGCAACATGGCATTCACCCTGTGTTCATGTTATTATTATTTCTTCTCAGTCTAAACTGACAAATACCAAAGCTAGTATTCCAGTTCTCAAAAGGAAATATCAGGTATTGAAAAAGCGAAGTGACATTTATAGAAAATGATGAACAAAGACAGAAATTGGGTTTTTAAAAAGATTCTGTTGAAATCTGTGCAGCAAGGAAATATCTCTCTCTCACTCTCTCATTCTCTCTCTCGCTTGCTCTCTTTCTTCCGGGTGGTGACAGCTGAAGAGATGCCTTGTCTCAGTGTTTTCTGTCTCTGTAGCCTTTCACTTTGTGCTGGCAGTTGTCAGGACAAATTGGCCGTATTGGCAGGACTGTCCATAACCGGGAGTGCATTGGCCGAATAAACGGCCGTGGCCTGACAGGTGACAAACATGGCCCTGTAGGGAAATGAAATGATTAGCCGTCACCACGGATACGCTCACTGTGATCCCCTCAATGCATTACACACACACACACACAGATACACAGTGCCTTGTTATTGTATTACAAACTTAGCAGAGCTAATGTGTTTTAGAGCTGTCCCCTCTAAATCAACTAGTTGTGCTAGCTTCATAGGTTCCTGGTTGACAAAGATGCTTTCAGTCGACGTATTTCCTTAGTTATGTATTTGTTTGTTTATGTATTTTTACACATGAACTGGGGCTAAAACACAATTTTACACCTTTTTAGGGACAAAATTTTGTAAATTAGATTTTGCACTGAACTATCACTTTAAAATGTCTATCCCTCATATTTACCGCAGGATGTGTTATGACGACATGGAATCCGGCAGTGTGTGTTTTAGATGGGCAGCGTGTCTCCTCAGGCTGTGTCTGGGGCTCCAGTTATTGCCTTTAATGAAATTAGTGTGTGATCAGAGGGGTCCCATGGTGTGCTGGAATGGAAGTGGCGTAATTGGCAGTAATCCTGTCTGTAATGAAGGGCTGAGGGAAAGGAGCTTTCTATCGCCTTTAGCGTGATGAGTTTGTTTTTGCGTGGAAGTGGAGTGTGTGTTTGCGTGTGTGAGAGTGTGTGTGCGTGTGGACTGCCACTGTTTAACTTCCCTTTGCCTAATAAAGCTCACCGGGTCTTCTCACCTGAGGGAGAGTGTGCGTGTGTGTGTGTGTGCATGTAAAATTTGTGGCAATATCTCTCATTAGCTGCAAAAAGTTAGCCTTCAGCAGGTGTTAGGATGAACAGACACACACACCACACAAACAGTGCTATGCAAAAGTCAGAGACCACCATTCATTTATTTCATTTCAGCTCAAAATGGCCAATAAGATAATTTTACTCATTTTTCAGCAACAGGAACAAAGCAAAAAAAATGAAAATTACACCTCAGTGATTATATATTTGAAAATGGTCTGGAGAATATATAGCAATTATAGCTTCTGTTCTTTTCAGCAGACTTGCTTTCATTTTTTAAAGAAGTCTGTAGGGAAAGTTCAGTCTTAGAAGTTGGCGGCCTTTTCTGCATCGCATGATTCCAATAATCCTAAAAACATTCAGTAATGTTGAGTTCTGGACTCCGGGGGGTGGCCAGTCCATTGTTTTAAAACACCAGCAGTTTTTTGTTTGATTTTCTTCTTTTTCTTAGTAATAGCTTCTTGACAGCCACACATCCTTTCAGACACATTGTGTTGAGTTGTCTTCTCACAGTGCAAGGATGAACAGAAATATCTGTGGATTTTTTCTGATCGAGTGGAACTCGACTGATCTTTCAAAGATAAACACTTATAATAATTGTCTGAGCGTGACAGTTTTGGTTGTCTACCAGGTCTTGCATGGTTCCATTTCCTCTATATCTTTAGATTCTCTAGTTATTATTGTCCACTCCCTTATGCAAGGAAATCATGTGCTTATAGTACTGTGTTGATCTCATGTCTGATCTCCTCAGAAATATCTCTTTAAAAATGAATAACTTGTACTTAATGACTGTTTTCACTGTAATTAAACAAATGAAGGGTGGTCTCCAGTAGTGTACACACTAGTGAATGTTTCATTTTACCTTTGAGCATGATTTAATGAGGATGATGAGGGTGCTGAGGAAGATGTATTATATGTGTTTGATCAGCACTTAGAGATGACATAAAAGTATTGATGGGTATTGGTATTGGCCCGATTGGATATTGGAGGGGAAAAAAAATGAATCTATCCTAAAATACCTCACACTCACACTATGTGATGTTATTAGCTGTCTATTTCTTCCTGTGTAGTTGAGTGTTTAAGGATGATGGCCTATGATGATCATCTTAAGTAAAGAATTTCAACAAAAACAGCTCATTAGTAGTTTTTAGAAGAAATATTGAATCTTTATTGGTATTGGCAGATACTCAAGGTTTCTATATTGGTATCATTGTAGGAAAAGACAAAGTGGTATTTCTACTAGCACCACTTTGTCACTAAATGACCTTAATTGGGGGCAGAACACATGTAAACACTTATTATTAGCTCTCACATGCTCACTCCTTACTGTGTGTCAGTACAGTGCTATGAAAAAGGATTTGCCCCTCCTGATTTCTTCTATTTTTCCATATTTGTTGCACTTAACTGTTTCAGACCTTTTGAATTGAATTGAATTTTGAATTGACTTTTGAATGAATAATTATAAGACAAACACAAAATGCAGTTTTGAAATAATCATTTCATTTATTGATTGAAAGAAGTTATCCAACACCAACTGCGTGAAAAATTAATTATTCCTTTAGTTACTCAATCAACCAGTTAACCAAACCAGTCAAACTAGACAATCAAGCTTGATTACAGCACTGTTGAATCTTAACATCTAAACATCTAAGCTCTCCTCTGAATGGCTCAAAAGAAACAAATAAGGTTGTGGAGTGGCCTAGTCGAAGTCTTGACTTGAACCACATTAAGATGCTGTGCCAGGACCTTAAATGGGCAGTTCATGCTCGAAAGCCCTCCAGTGTGGCTGATATAAAGCAATTCTGCAAAGAAGAGTGGGCCAAAATTCCCCTACAATGATGTGAAAGGCTGATCTCCCGTTATACAAAAGCTGTTGCTGCTAAATGATATTAAGCTAAATGTTATTAAGTTGTTAATAAACTTTTATTATTATTAAGTTAATAAGTTTAGGGGACAGTTACTTTTTCACACATCTTATATTACAGAACGTGATCTCCTCATCTTAAATTACATAGTATATGAGGATCTGAAACCATTTAGTGTGACAATATGCAAAAATACAGGATAATAGGAAGGGGGCATGTATGCATTAAGGGGTGGAAAGAGTACTGAAAATTCTGCAGCAAGGGAAGAGAACAAGTTAAAAGTATTATTAAAGGAAATTACTTAAATAAGAGTAAATAAGTAGTTGATTGTAAAACTACTTGAGTAATCAAGCTTTTTGTGTATCTGCAGTAATAAAAATATTTCAGAGTTGACTTGCCTACATTATTAGGAATAATCTGAACACAGAACTAAAGCAAGATATGACATTATGAGAGAAAAAAAGTTTTGAGCTCAGGCACTGATCACAGTGTGTTCTGATCTTTCTGTGAACTGTGTAAGGAACAAGGTGTACATTAAAGTACACACATTTCACGATTAGATGTTATATATAAGGCGTCCTAGTTTAACTGTTTCCAGTGAAGTGGTTTAGAATCCATGAAAGGCTGTGCAGAGTTTGTTACTGTTTTATTAAGTCTGTTTAAAAAAAAACAAAAAGATTGCTTGATTGAGTCAAAATAGCAGGTAGATTACTCCTTTAATAATGTAAGTTTTAGTGACAGTCTTACTGTCCATTAGCTCCCTGAACGTTAGCTTACATTAATAGGTGTCAGCTTCTACAGACAGTAAATTTTACATTCACAGCCTTTAAATTGTTACCTGTATTGTTTAAGTACTTTACCTGTATATTACATTTCTACCACTAAAATCATTAGCAACAACAATTTATCCAGTGTTGGTTTTCTTTACTGTTACATATTCCTCTGGTTATCATACTAATTACTTCATACACAATCAGGAATACATTTTAAATTTATTTGACAGTTAAACAGCTAAACAGCCTCTCACACAGTTAGTCAGGCATACACACACAAAGGCAGAAAGAGAGAGAGAGCGAGAGAGCAGAGTCAGGCTGTGTTCTGTGATGAACTGGCTTAATAATGATCTGAATATTACAGCACAACACTTTCTAAACTCTGTTGGAGTGATGCTCTGATGTCTCTGATGGCTCTTTATTCATGTGTGGTGATGGAGTACTGTAAAGCCTGCATGAGACAGCAGAAGAGTTTCATATTCCACCTGCAGTCTGATCAATCACATTTTTACGTCTCTCTTTAAAATGACCTTCTGATGAACCTGAGCGCTCATAAAAAATAGAGAAACATATAAACAAATACATCACCAATTCATTTTTGCTTCATTGCCCACCTGACAGTTTTTACTGTGGTGTCACAGTGCCATCTGCTGTTAATTCAGAGCAACTACAACAGCTCACATATTTTTGATTCTGGCTCAGCATAACTGCCTCTGTGTGTGTGTGTGTGTGTGTGTGTGTGTGTGTGTGTGTGTGTGTGCGCATGTGTATGTGTGCGAGGGCACGTATGTACATTTAAAACTGCTTTCATATTAGCAGGTGACAGTGACACTTGTCTAGTCATTTTCTATATAAATTATATGCAACTAGTTGTGATTTAGTGCAAGCAAAAGGTGACACTATGACAAAAAATATGAGACCACATTGAATATCTGGGATTTTTTATGTATTTAAACCTAGAAATAAACAACAGAAAGTTTTTGAAGTTTGAAAAATATAAAATAAAGCTATGTGAAGGTAATAAAATGAAATATTAAAGATTCTGCACTATTCAAATTGAAGCAAGTTTATGACATGAGATTGAAATTAAGGCCTTTGCGCAAAAAGACCTTTTTTTTGTCAAAATAAAATTAAATGCAATTAAATAAATTGAAAAAGATGTATATAAACATAAAATAGACCGTACCACAAAACAGTCTCTGAATAATATAAAAGATATGCAGTGGGAAATAAGTGCAGATACAATCAGGTTTTGAAGAATTGTTTTGCTACTAATATAATCTGTAATGTTGTGTTGCATTAGAAAAGAGTGCAAAATTGAAGCACTATCACAAGTATATAGTATATAGTATATAGTAAATGCAACAAGAGCCCACAGGCGACAAGTGCTGCCTTGAACACACCCATAAAAACAAACTTGGAGTGAAATTAGCAGCTTGTCACCTCCTAATATGAGTGTGCTGTAAGGGTGTAAATGTATCTATGATAGAGTGGGAGAGTATATTTATGGATCTGTGGTTGTGTAAATTGCTACATGAGTTTGCATGTATATGTGAGTGACACAAACACAAACAGTGCAAATGGCGTGTGCGTGCATATTCATGGATGCATGAGTGATCAGGTGTGTATGTATGGGGGCGTGTGCTTCTTAGAGCTCTCACGATCATGAAGTTTTAGCTGACAATTAATTACAAAGGAAATAATAATGATTAACAAGTAAATTGTCTTTTTGTTCATCAAATGCAACTAAAGTACAAGCCTAAGTGACCAAATCGGCTGATTAGCTATCTTACTTTCTAGCTGTTGATACTTAGTAGCTTCCAACTGAAGACAGACACAGCTGAAGATCAAATAAACAAACATTACTTGCCGCTGTCCAACAGTCTGCAATTTTATTTTTGTGAAGTGTTCTATGATGCGTCTCAATACATGTGTGTTTGTTTTATTTACATGCATTTTTTTCAGCCCAGTGGATGAAAAAACACCCAATTAACATTATATGTGATATAAACATACAATTATGAAAGGTAACAACTGTGAAAACTATTTGTGATCAGCTTATATTATTGTGATCAGGCCATTACATAATAATTTTACCAGGCCTAGTACTTTTTTGTATGTATGTATGTGTCTGTGTATGTTACTAAGTGTAATTTGTGTGTGTGTGTGTGTGTGTGTGTGTGTGTGTGTGTGTGTGTGTGTAGGCAGCAGAAGGCCTACATTGCCACACAGGGTCCTCTGGCTGAGACCACTGAGGACTTCTGGAGAATGCTGTGGGAGCACAACTCCACCATTGTAGTAATGCTGACTAAACTCCGAGAGATGGGACGAGTAAGTTCACACACACACACACACACACACACACACACACCCACACACACACACACACGAGATTGCTTGAAGAATTTCTAATATAAAGGTGCTTGATGTACCATGTAAACATAGTTAGGTAGCAAAATGTTTACATGGTCATGTAATAATTTGAATTATGACTGTTTTTGGCTCAGACTTTGGGGGGAACAAAAAACATGAGAACAATACATGAGAAATATAGAGTATAGAATCTTCAAAACATGCTTACAGTGATGTTTTTTTGCCCTGCAGGAGAAGTGTCATCAGTACTGGCCAGCTGAGCGCTCTGCACGCTATCAGTACTTTGTGGTGGACCCTATGGCTGAGTACAATATGCCTCAGTACATCCTCCGCGAGTTTAAAGTCACAGATGCCAGGGTACGTCTGTCTTTTTTTTACATATTCATGTTGATTAGGGTTCTAATTAAGGCCCTGATTGGGGGTTTGATAGGGTTTTGATTGGGGATTTGATTAGGTTTCTAATTTGGGTTCTGTTTGTGGTTCTGATTGAGCCTCTGATTGGGGTTCTGGTTGGAGTATTGATTAAGATACTGTTTGCAGTTCTGGTGGGATTTAAATCAAGGTTTTAATTTGAGTTTGTTTTTTTTTTTTATTGGGGCTCTAATGGTAATTTTTCCTTGTGCTTGGAATAGAGTTTGATTGTTGCTCTGATTGGTGTTATGATTGAGGTTCTGATTAGGGTTCTGCTTGAGACTCTAATAAGGATTCTGAATGTTTTTTTTCTTAATGAGGATCAAAATTGAGGTTTCAATTGAGGCTCTGGTTGGAGTTCTAATTGGGATTCCAATGGTGTCTCTGATAGAGGTTCTAAATGAGATTTTATTGGGTTCCCAATTATAAAGCCCAGTTAATATCACTTCCAGAATATAAGTGTATCTCTCCCGTTTTCTCTCAGGATGGCCAATCCAGGACCATTCGGCAGTTCCAGTTTACTGATTGGCCAGAGCAAGGGGTGCCAAAGACGGGAGAGGGCTTTATCGACTTCATTGGCCAGGTGCACAAAACCAAGGAACAGTTTGGCCAGGATGGACCAATTACTGTTCACTGCAGGTCGGTATTTGTATGTGAGTGTGTGTGTGTGTGTGTGTGTGTGAGTGCATGAGCATGGTGACTGTGTGCATGCCTGTGCATGAATTTTAATATTGCTACTTTCTTAAGAAAACCATCTTGTCAAAATTTCATGACTGAACCAATGGAAATGGTTGAAAATTATGGAGTTTCCTGCTTGCAGCTTTACCAACAGGACATTTAATTGAAAAATTAAACTTTCCCTGAAGGCAAATGCCAAATAAGCGTTATGAGCTTTCCCATTAATTTTTAAACCAACGACCTATGTTCTCCTCCTTTGGCAAACACTAGTGAACCCACAACAAACATGTTTATTGGGACATGGTGTTATATTATAGCCACGACAAATCCTATATGTAGTGTGAAAAGTTATAGTCAGTCAGTGGCCTTGTTGTCTTTTGTCATTCAGTGAAATTTGTCATTTGTCAGTCAGTCAGCTATGGTTCCACTACCATGTTTTTTTTTCGTTAAGAACCAATATATTTTGGCACCAGCCCTGCCCGTGAGCACTGTCCAGCATGGAAGTGTTTTGCTTGTAAATGATACTTTAAACATGATGTACTTCAATGATAAACCAACTCACAGTAGCTGGAAATAACATTCCTTTTACCAAGAGAGCCAGAAAATGGAACATTTCATTTAAAAGCTTTATTTCAATCAGAGGCCTACAATCACAAAGTCACATAGCAACAGCACACAAGCAGCTGGGCTCCAGGGTGAAACTATGGATGGTCTGTTGGCTCAAACTAGGAAAATATGATTAAATTATTGTGTAACTTTGACACCATTTATAGATATGTGTGTGTGTGTGCGTACTAATGTGTTCTTTATCTCCTGCAGTGCTGGTGTGGGTCGTACCGGAGTATTTATCACTCTGAGCATCGTTCTGGAGCGGATGAGATATGAGGGAGTGGTGGATCTGTTCCAGACGGTCAAAACACTCCGCACTCAGAGACCCGCCATGGTCCAAACAGAGGTGAGAGAGACTTAAACTTCATGGCTTATAATTAACTACTACAGTGTTCTGTACAAGAGTGAGAGTGAGGAGTTAGTGACATCATTCTCATTATGAAGTCATTGCAAGGTCAAATTTACATATATGCAGCATTTTTAGCATTTTTTCATATACATATATATATATATAATATATATATATATATATATATATATATATATATATTTTGCTGTCTTTGCCGTTCTTTTTTCCCAAAATCTATATCTGTACTTTATCTCTTTTTTTATCTGATGTGTGAATGTTAAGCCTTTGAAAATTAACATTTAAGTAGCCATTACATTTGTAATATATGCCTCTCTCATCATGTCCTAGAAGTACAAGTTCATGGAGGAGTGCATCTCTCCTGTTCTGTAATAATTTTCATCCTTTGGATGCCAAATGAATCTGGGCTCTGTGTAGGGGACGTCAAGAGAGGAGAAAATGAACTGAAGTTACATGAAATTTTCACAATGTAAAGCCAACCTTAGAGTTTATGTTAAAGGCCCATGATGACATTTTTCTTCCTGGTTCAACACAAGGGTCCCGTCAACAAAGGCTTAGTTTTGGATTATTTTGCAATTGGGCTTGTTGTGCCTTACAAAAAGCCTGAAAAATTGCAAAAATGATGAGCAAGAATGCATTTCTGTTGTTAAATATGTCAGACCAAAATGTTGTGTGTGTTGTGTGTGTTTCCAGGACCAATACCAGCTGTGTTACAGGGCGGCTCTGGAGTACCTGGGCAGCTTTGATCACTATGCAACGTAACCGCTCACGGAAATCTCCGGAAAGCCCTGGAACGCCCCCTCAGGAGAGCAGCCAGTTCTTTCTGAGCCAAAACCAACCCCACTGAATCAGTACGCAGGCTGTGGGAGAGAGAGAGAGAGAGAGAGAGATGAAGAGGACGAGGGAGAGAAGAGTATAGAAAGTAAAGAAAGTAAAGGAGAGTCACAGTTGAAAGGAGCGACTTCACACTGTCGTCCAAACCTGGGTCCATCCCTTTTCCAGAAAGCATCCAAAAAACAAGAAACATGCCGTTCTGGTATCTATATTACTGTACAACATCTCCTGTCTCTGTAATCCTGCTGAGAATGCAAAGTACCTTACTGATTTTTTATGACTACCATTTTTATTGCCATCTCCATATTAATCATTATCATCACCATTATTATTATTATTCTGATTAATAATATTATTATTGTTATTACAATACAATACAGTTGTACCTACAACACAAGTATGTTATTTTTGTCATTTATGCTGGTTATTTCATCTATTTTATCTGTATGGGGTCTGTTTTTATTTTTTTTTTTCACATAATGTTATTCATTTATGATTTTATTATTATATGGTCTTTTATGTTTAGCACAGGGGCATGTATTTTAACATGACCCAGATAACTCATATTAGAGGACTCATACTCTGAGCTGCTGATCATTTCTTACTTTTTATTATCATTATTATGCTATTTTTATCGATCTGCTCTTATTCAGTGGGAGAGGGCGAAGATCTTTAGGACCTTTTCAGCTCCTGATACTTTACTGAACAATTATCTATGTTAAAAAATAGATCAAATGGCATAATGCCACAGTTAGAGGACCACCTGAGAAAAATGCCATGTACAGACTCTGGCTCTGATTTAAAAGAAAAAAATAGCTGTAAACTGTGATTTTTCTGGTATCTTTTCACTCAAAAAGGGTCTCTCAGTGAAAATCAATGGCATGTGTGCTGTCCAAGCAAAGCCTTTGTTTTCCCAAGCCAAAGGTCAACTTGTGCTGACAGCCACTCAGAAAAGAAAGGTTAGACTGTGGTCAAAGAAGCGGCTTAGACAAAGTCGATTACTCATTGGCGACGTCTATAATGGGGATAAAAATACAACAGTTTGTTTACTTATAAGGGAAAGCACTCTGTAATGCTCTGTAATGTTTATGTGATCCACATGGTCATTCTGACAGATTGCAATACGCTACAGGAAGTGTAGGGGGCGATATGGCATATATTGTTTCGTTGAACCATAAAAGAAGAAATTGCTCATCACATAGATGGAACTTGGAATGATGGCGCAATGATAAAATTAGTCGATTAATTGAATATTAAGCAATAGATTAATTGATTTGAGAAACAGTAAAAGCCCCAGAATCATTACAAAATGTCCAAAATAGCTGCCAACCACAGTGTCTGGGCGAAACGTGTATTCTGGCCCATTATCCTGACTGGAGTTAGAAATCCCCAGCCCAAACTCTGTATGCGTGGTACGATACCATAACTGCCATACGATCATATCTCACTGTGGCTCAGAAAGATGGACTACAATAACATAAAAAGAAGCAACACTGGACGGAGAATTTCTGCTCAACTCAAGTGTTTCCTTCTCCCCAACGGCCTGAGCGCAAAGTGAGGTGGATTGGAACATGCGGGACCAGGCAGATGATTCATTTCACTTTGTGTTCGGAGCGAGATGTAAGAGGGTTCAATCTGTTGTACATGCAGTCTGTTTTCTATTTGTTAATAAAATAATAAAAAAGCAAAGAGAAAATATGTTCCAAAAACCTTGATGTTAATAAAGTTGAATAATTGGGTTTTGTATATTGCTGTGGTGGCTTCTCTGTCACTGTGAGGCTGGATGGCACATTCGCACACACACCAGGGTGGCTACCCATTCAGGATTTCCCTGAACTGTACTTTTGGTTTTTGGTTGCCTGTCCAGGAAAAAAATATTTCCATTCTTGAACACAAAAAGCACTGGAATCCAGACATTTTCATATGTTAATATGTCCTATGAAGTTTAAACAGCTTCTTTTTATCCAACCGAACCATTTGTATAAAAAGAATGAGTTTGATTTGTTCAGATTACCCTCAACTTAGGAACAGTTCTTTGGGAAAGGTGCACTGCTGCTGACAATAGGCAGCACTGCATCAGATTCTGTAGCTACAATCTTCCTTACACAGCATTGTGAGCGTAGCTACCTATCTCCTGAATTTAGTAAAAAATTAAGCCACAAATCAAGTGTCCAGGAATTTTACAGGGCTGATGTGGCAACCCTAATGCACACGCTGACTGTGGCCTGACCAATCTCAGTTATAAGGACCTAAATTTCTGATAGCTGATAACATCGTCAGAAATTTAGGTCCTTATAACTGAGATTGGTCAGGCCACAGTCAGAAATTACACACACTCCCATAGTCTTAGTTAACAGTGCTGTGCTAAGTGTTACGATTGTCAGTGGTCAGATATCAGTTCGCAGTTGTCAGATCAGCAAAAACTTTAGAGTAGGGACAGAACTTCCCAGAATTCTTAGTGGGTGTTTTCTTACAGAGTTGTCTGTTTGCTACAATATACACTATACAGTCATATGCAAAGGTTAGGGTGCCACTGCACTTTTAATGCACAATTACTGTTTATTTGCTGAATTTACATATTGAAAAAAAAACAAAACATAAAATGTGGCTTGTGCAAAGGTTTTAGTTTTTTGTTTTTTCATAAAACGAATAGAAATAGTGCACCAAAATGTGCAGATGTCATGTTTGTGTGTTCTCTGTTGAGAATGTGTTAACTTAATTTCACTTAGCAAAATCAACAAACATGGAATTGACTACAGGTGTTCAACTTTTGCATACAACAGTATGTTCCAAAGTGTCAAGACACCCCTTCTATTTAGTGGATTCATCTACTTTAGGTGTTCAGTTGCATACTAATAGAATTGCTAATAGAATGGGAAGCTCTGGGGCAGTCACACATGAGCCTGATGTCACCATGCCCAATGCCAAGTGTTGGCTAGAGGGGTGTAAACCCTCCCAACACTGGGCTGTTTAGCAGTGTGTTCTCGGGAATGACTGAGCTCCATCAGATACCTTTGGGATGAGTTGAATAAGTTGGCATTTATGATCCACAACTTATCATCCAACATCAGTATCACTAATGTTCTTTTGGCTGAATGTAATCAAATACTTACAGCGATGTTTCAACATCTAGTGTGAAGTCTTTCCAGAAGAGTAGAAGCTGTTACTGCATACAACTGTATATAACAAAATACTAAATTGGCATTTTAACAACGTAACTTTTTCCAATACAGATAGATCTGCAACTTCTCAATCTCTAATGTTATTGATATCTCTAACAGGACTAGTGCACCAACCCAACCGATGTATTGGCTGGCCCTTAACACTGACCCCTTAAATGCACACACACACAAACCTTTCCCAGTGTACCAGGGAACAGATGGCAAGTGCCCCTCAAGCGTCTGTGTCCTTGCCAGTCCTCTGCTGCTTCTTCGCCAAGGCCAGCCAGCACACAGGCTGTGTGTGTGTAGCCTCCCCGATGGCACTCTGCTGACCGGGATACTCCACCTGGACAATTTAGTCCTGTTTAGATTACCTCAGATCAGGGCAAAGGTACAAATTGTAGCAACCATGCGAAAAAGGAATAATTACGTTAATTAGAAACGGTTTGTCCTTTCGGTGTAAAGGTCAAAGCTGCCGCATGGCTCTGTAAATTGTAATTACGGAATAATAGGATTCAGTGTAATTTTTTACTGCCTCGAACTTTGAAAGGAAATTAGCCGCAGTCTCCTACAGCTGGTGCAAACATGGGCTTACAAATCTGTGTCTATTTTAGCTTTAATTAGAGTCATTTGGAGGGAAGGTGGAAGATCATAAAAGAGCACTCAGATAATTTCCTGTAAACATACATTACAGATTCATTTGCCCATAAAAGGCTATGAGTGCAATGAATCACGCTTATTATGATTGGGGACATCAACTAACATGAGTTTTCATATCAGTTTGACTCTAACAGGACAATTACAATAATACTCATTTAAGTATTTAAAATACTTTAATGAATACTATTCTTACTGCCAATAACGGCCAACAGTTTATTCCACTGTTAGTAGTTACCGGTGAAGGTAACTCTGAAAGGTATGAAGTATCCAGCCCACAACCAGCCTCATCTTTACATGTCATGTTCAAACTCAAATGTTCCCATCATGTTTTTAAGTGTGCTGCAGATTCTTAGCTAATTAGCGAACTAAAGTTAAGTGTATACAGCAGAGATCCTCCATTTGCAACTCTTCTGATCAGTCATCACTTGAACTGGCTGCCTCTGGCTCGGCCGGATGACGTGACGTGTAGATGCCCCGCCCACATACATACGCCTGCCTTGTCCTGTGGACACGCCCACTATTCCAGCCCCAGCTATATTCAGAGAAGTTGTAGAACTCATAACCCGGCTCTGCTGTATTTCCCTGGCCGGCTGAATTCCCCTGGCCACGCCCACCACGTCAAGAAAATGCCAGAAAATAAAACACAAAAAAGAGTCAACGAAGAAAAAACGTTAAAGGCAAAAAAAAAATAAGTATAATAAAAGAATCGTTGAAAAATGTGCTGCAAATAGAAAACAAAACGTAGCTTTTGTTAGCAGTATCTTTATATTTTTGTAATTCATTTTATATTTTTTTTTTGTGGCATCGTCTCCATAGGTCAGAAGTTTCTTTGTCTGTTTGTTAACCCAGCAGAGCTGGATTTGAGAAAATAAAAAATACACAAATATAGCATTAGCATTATTATGCTGTTATTATATTGTTACTATTAATATTGCATTATTATTATTATTATTATTAGTAGTAGTAGTAGTAGTAGTAGTAGTAGTATTTTTAATATTATTATTATCATTATTTTGACAGCGGGGAACGCCTTCTTCCATCTTTGTAAACAGTTTCACTGCGCCTGCGTGTTCGTGTGTCACAATAATGGAGGATCTTTTCTCCCCGCGCTGAAACCCGCATTAAGCGCCGCGTTTCTCTGCACAGTTCGAAGAAAATCCGCCTGCAAATAAACATCAGAAATCCGTAAGACTTTATTCATCTTTTCTCCTTTACCAAGAATTTAAGTTTCGCCACCACAGCGAAGCTGTTTATGAAACTGAGGCGCTGCACTGTTGTGCTAACGGGCTAACCATCGCAAAACGTCAAATTTAGAAAAAAAGAAGCAGAAACTTGGTGTCTTCAAAATAATTACAAGTTATTTACCCATTCTTCATTAAGTCTTATAACAAGAAATCGTGTTCATGGATTTTAATTTACGATTTTACACTTAATCAGTTCACAGAAGTCAAAGTTTGTTGTTGTTGAAATCAGCCTGCTAACCATGATGTGTTTATCCGGGACTGTAATCTGATTGGTACCTGCTTTGACGGACATGAATTTCCTCCAGTCAGAAGCGCAGATCTGAGCGCTGCCTGGCGTCCGGACCAATCAGATTAATAGGACGGAGCTTATTCAGACACCTACGTTAGCATGCTAACGTCAAGTTAGCTTCCTCGCTCTGTAGTAGCTAAGTTAATACTTAACTCAGCTGTTTTAGTTCCAGCTGCTTCATTTAACAGTATAATCGGCACATTATATCATACATATGCTTTTATACAGAATAAACTCAATGGTTTTATTGTTTATTCAAAATATTTGTTTTAGCTAGCGAATTGGGACCCTCAGCACTAACATGACCTGCGCTAAAATCGCTTAGACTGCACGTTTATACCCTACTAACATCGTCATGTCCTTATTATTGTGCGTTTTGAATTTCCTGTATTACTGATTTTGTTAGATGTTAAAGTGTCTTAAGACTTCTGTGTTTTTTGCTGGAGTAGGATTTAATTCTTCAAGATAGACTCGACTTTTCAATGTAGTTGCATTTTTATTTCCTTATTCATCCTGCTGTTGTTTTCAGGATAGTCACTGTTGTCTGCACAGCGTGAAAGTATGATTCTGTTTAATCAATGGTTTATCAGTATTGAATGCACACATATATATGGTGAATTTATTTTGTGTGTGACTTCTAATGTTCTGTGTACACTGGTTCTGTGTACCATGGAATACAGCCTAAAAAAGGTCTGTGTTTATTGCTGCACTGTTTAAAATCTTTCATCTCTACCTCTTTTGTGCTTGCAGTCCCAGTAGCAGAAATGGCCTCAGACTCAGTAGCCCAAAATCCTGTTTTCAGGATCATGACCTTCCATCCAACCAAGGAGGAGTTCAAAAATTTCAGCCGATACATCGCATATATGGAGTCACAGGGGGCTCACAGAGCAGGGATGGCAAAGGTTAGTATTGCTCCAAGCTGTGGAGACACCAAGTTCACTTCTCTTAAAAGAGGTTTGCATAGGCATGATACTGTACCTGTGACCTAAGACCTGACATGACCAGGCTCGAATTGTACTGCTAAATATGAAACCCAAACTTGGCCCAAACCCACTTGCGCTGCTGTGGAACAGCTGCTTCCATGGTCAATATGTCATGGAAGGGACGACATTCCAGGTCTCCTGCTATCGTAGCTGAAAATACTATCACAAGCTCTACATTGTACATGACCAGTGTGCTTTTTATCTGATATATCGACCAGGTCATAATGTTTCCTCATTGTAACAGTGTAAAAGTTTAGGCCTTTATCTTTGGTTATTTCTTACATATAGAGGCTATAAAAAGTGGGCTTTTGTATGAATGCTAAGAAAAAAAAACTGTTTCTTTTGATTAGCATGAAGTGTCCAGGGATTAGTCTTCGGTTTATGTTGTGTTTAACTACCAAATACAGAAGATACAGAGACAATTACTTCTTGCTGAAAATTTGAAAAAAATGGCCATATAGACATTATTTCCTGAAAGTATAAAATAAATTTGATGGTCAGTCAGGAACACTTTCTGAAAGATGCTTTGAGTTGCATTTACCAGTATGTGTCTATGTGTCTTAAAAGGACTGCATTGTTTGAGAAATTAGTTTATGATCAGTGTCTTATTTCTGGCACAGATCATACCTCCGAAAGACTGGATGGCCCGTCGTACATACGATGACATCGATGACCTGGTTATTCCTGCTCCGATTCAGCAGGTGGTGACAGGTCAGTCTGGGCTTTTCACACAGTACAACATCCAGAAGAAGCCCATGAGCGTCCGCGAGTTCCGCAAAGTCTCTAACACAGACAAGTGAGTATTCAGAAATATCAGAAAAAGTAGAGCGTGATCATTCTGTCAGTTCTGTGATGGTTCTAAGAAGAGTGCCAGTATGGTTTATTTTTTTGTGAAGAAAAGTGAGTGTCTCAGAAATTTCACTATAACACATTATTCATTATTCATCAAGTGTACTATCATCGTTCACCCTTCCAATTCTCTGTAACCAAATTTTTTTCCCTAATCAGCTGTTCAATGATTCTTCCTTTGCAGGTTTTGCAACCCCAGATATGTGGACTTTGATGAGCTGGAGAGAAAGTATTGGAAAAATCTTACCTTGAATCCTCCACTGTATGGGGCAGATGTCAGTGGAACACTCTATGATCCAGTAAGCCACTAAACATGTCACTCTTAGTAACTCATCTCTGCTAGTCATAACCACATAATAACTTTGTTATTAAGCACATAATAACTCTCTTTTTAAAGCTACATCATGTCTGATTTTTTTGTTAAAATAGAAAGAAACAGTAGTACTGACTCAGGAGAAAATAAACACAAATAAAATATGGTGGGTGTGTGCTGCTGCGAGTCACTGTGTAAAGCCTAAAATTACACATTTACAAAATTCAAAATTTCCACCAGAGAGGTCTTCAAATCCCCAAATCAACTAAACCTACACAGAGCTGCTTTAACAATTAATGACCCAATCTCGTTATACAGTCATACAGTGAAACTGACAAGTTGGGATGCAAAGTAATGCTGAAATCATTGCAGTATAAGATAATTGCTTAAAAATGATCAGCATCACGCAATGTTTAGATTTTACTGATATTTTAACCCGTCATTTTTTGTATTCTGTAAGAGCAGAATGTTTAGGTGATGCACCACAATATCTGCATTTCATTTATTTAATTAATTGTTTGTAAGCTTAAAGAAATATATATATTCCTCTGTAGTGCCGATGTCAATTTAGTTCCAATTAGTTTTGTAACGGCATCAGCAGATATGTGCATGAAAAATATCAGATATTGGCATCAGCACGCAATTCCCATGTTGGCACATCCCAACTGACATGGTAGTGACATGGTAGTTTGCGTGTGGTGCTGGTATGAATGCATTAGGCACAGCAGTGCTAATGGAGTTTTTACACACGTCGCTGCTAGGTTGAGAGTGGTTCACCACCCAAAAATATCCAGCCAAGAGCAGCTCTGTGGTCAGAAACTGACCATTGATGAATGATTAGAGGATGGCAAACCTTATGCATCATCAAAAGGGCATACAGTCTCTAACTGTACACCAGCAAGGTGGAGCTACAAGGGAGGGGTTTCTGATAAAGTGGACAGTGAGTGTATGCGCATGATAACATATGTATCACATTACGTTTCTGTATAGGATGTGACTGAATGGAACATCGGGCGGTTAAACACCATTCTAGACACTGTGGAGAGAGAGAGTGGGGTGAAGAATAAAGGTGTAAACACACCTTGTCTGTACTTTGGAATGTGGAAGAGCACATTTGCTTGGCACACGGAGGACATGGACCTCTACAGCATCAACTACCTACACTTCGGAGAACCCAAATCCTGGTACTACCACAACTGTATTATTCAAAAGCTTTTTAAACATTGTGTTTAAATGGCCAAACAACTATAGTTAACCGCAATCTTCTGTGTAGGTATATTGTGCCTCCTGAACATGGAAAGAGATTGGAGCGTGTTGCTAAAGGTAGGAATGAATCTGAATTTTTTGTAGAATGACTGATGTTTAAGAAATTTTTTATCTGACTATAGTGATGTCTGATTGTGCAGGATTTTTTCCTGGAAGTGCCCAAAGTTGTGAAGCCTTCTTACGACACAAAATGACATTGATTTCTCCATCAATTCTCAGAAAGTATGGTATCCCACTTGAAAAGGTTAGTTGACCAATGTGTGACATTCTTTACAAACTTCTTAAGTTTTCTGTTGTAGCATATGAAGTATGAAATATTTTTCAGAAAATTTCTACAGTCATTTATTATTACACCATTTGAAAATACCAGCTGTCCTTAACATTGTGTCAGCATTTCATGATGAATAGACCGAAATATATTTTAAGTGGTTTTATTTTATTTATTTTTTTTTACAGTTACAGACTTTAAGATTGTTCATTCTTTTTCCTCACCTGTTTCTCTTCTCATCCTCACCTGTTTGTCTTTTCCTCTTCAGGTCATACAGGAAGCAGGCCAATTTATTGTGACTTTCCCATACGCCTATCATGCCGGATTCAACCACGGTTTTAACTGTGCCGAATCCACCAACTTTGCCACGCAACGCTGGATCGACTATGGCAAACAGGCAGCATTAGTAAGGACTTTCATTTCAATTAATAGTATTCTAATATCACAATGAAGACATATTCTTATTGTTCTGAGCAAACAGAAGGTTTAATATTTATTTATTGCAGACAGCGTAAAAGGTGAGACGTACCTGAATTGATTTGGTAATTGACGTTGGTTGGCACCTACTAAGTGCTGGATATCAGGCTGAAGAAAAGAAAGTTGCGAACAGAGATCTGACTGAATTTGATAGGTTTAGATCAGGGGTTGGCCACATGCAGCTCCAGAGCTGCATGCGACTCTTTTACTGCCCTGTTGCGGCTTCATGGCAGAATTAGACAATTTGAATTAGAATTAGCTAGTAGCTAACGAAAAGGCAAAGAGAAAGATCTAAGATGAACATTGATAATTTGGTGACGAGTGGACTTATTTGCGTTTATAATCACTCCAGCTGGTTCCCTGCTATGTTTAATCTGCAACGAGAAACTGTCAAAAAAAAGTCAGAAATTTTTCTGTTCCACCTTAAATAGTACAGCAGTTCTGGTGTCTCAGGCGCCATTTAAGGTGGAACAGGAAAATTCAAACAAGAAGCTGGCAAACGAGAAGCTGACCTCAGCCTCGTAAAAAGTCAAACGTTAAGAGACATTTTACAAGAAAGTATTTTACTTTTGCAAAGAGGTTTTCTGCTGGAGATGTGAGAAAAGCAGCTATAGCTGAGCTAAAGCCTAAAGTAGAGCAAAGCGAGTTTGCATTTTCATTTATGTTATATTTCTTAGCCTATACTAGTACATTAGCATATACTGAGACATATTTACAGCGAAGATGGTAAAACGGACATAAAATGTTGTGGCTCCCAAGGTGGTTTAATTTTTGTTGAAATGACAATATGGCTTTTCTTAACATTTGGGTTGCCGACCCCTGGTTTAGGTGAATACTCGCTATGTTTAGTCTTCTAGTGGCTATGTAAATAGTTTGGCTTCAGAGTTTCATTTGAAAAGACCAAAGCAAGCAAAGAGCACAGAGCGGTAGTTGCTTGTCCCTGGTGCGCGCACACATGAAACCTAGTGGTAGCTACTCACTGCTGTATTTTCTTCATTTTGGTTTATGCTTGGTTTTCTCGATTTTTCACTTGTAAATGTCTAAGCCTTGAAACTTTTCCTTTTGAAAGACCCTGATTTAAATCATTTATCCATGATGGATGAATTCCGTATGATTGAAAAGTCAAACATTTTACATTAACTTGCACTGACTAACAGAAATATATATAAAAATATTTATATATAAATATCGGGTTGTGCTTGGTATAGGAAGACACTCAATATACAATGACTTTGATTGCAAACAACTTTATTTGGAGATCCCTAGTTAGCACAGTATATTATACATCTGATATATGTACTGTATGATATAGTATGACATATTTATATGTATGACCTACAATATTACACTAAATCTTACGTTGGATATTTGTACTGGAATGTACTCACAAATGTACCCGTCAGTTTGCACTACATTTTTTTTGTACTACTATGTTAATCTACTGTGCCAGCCATCTATATAGGTGCTTTTGATATTATTTACTGTTACTTGTTGCCTGCCAAACTGTGTGAAGTATTCCTCTTGCATTTTTTTTGTATTTCTTTTTTTTTGCTGCCCTCCCCACACACTTATTATCGTCTTCAGGAGTACACCACTGTAGTTTAATATTTTCATTGTATTTTGAATGCTCTGTATTCTGAATTGAATACGATAGTAAATATGATTAAGCATGATACTAACACCCAGTTGAACACTCCCAACCTTCACACTTTGCTACTTTGCTGTTTGAAATGTATGCTGAAGTTTGTTTTTCTTCTCTCCTCTCTGTGTCTCAGTGCTTGTGCCGCAAGGATATGGTGAAGATCCCCATGGATTTGTTTGTGCGAAAGTTCCAGCCGGAGCGCTATAAACTGTGGAAAGCAGGAAAGGACAATGCCCCCATCGACCACTCCAAACCCACACCAGAGGCAGCCGAATTCCTGCTGGATGGAAAAACAGAGGGAGAGAGAGGAGAGCTGAGTAACAGCAGCAGGACTGAAAGAGTGGGAGAGAAAGAGAAAGAAACAGAAAAGACAGCCGCAGAGTTAGAAGAAAAAGAGACACAAAAGGCTGAAAAAGACGGAGGAGACAAAGAAATGATGACAGATGCAGAGAGAGAAGAGAAAAAGGAAAAGGCTGATAAAGAGAGAGAAAAGAAAGAGACGAAAAAAGCTGATGCAGATAAAAAGATAGAAATGGCGGATAAAGAGACAGAAAAAGCAGAGAAAGAAAAAGCTGATGCAGAGAAAGGAGATACGCAGACTGATAAAGACATGATAGAGAAAAAGGAAGTGGGAAGAGAGAAGAGCAATGCAGAATGTGGAGAGATAGATAAGAAAGAAGAAGTAGAAGAAGAGACAGAAACAATAATGACTGAAGAGAGTAGAGAACCCGAGAAGAAAGAAGTAAAAAAAGAAGAGATAGAGTGTGAACTAATTGGAGAAACAGAGAAGATTGAAAGAGAAAAAGGAGAGATTGAGAGCGAAGAGAATGGACAAACAGAGAAGAAAGAAGGAAAAAAAGGACAGATGGAGAGTGAAGTGAGAGGAGAAACAGACGAGAATGAAGAACAGATGGAGAGTGAAGTGAGAGGAGAAACAGACGAGAATGAAGAACAGATGGAGAGTGAAGAGAGCAGAGAAACAGAAAAGAAAGAAGGAGATAAAGAGATGAAGAGTGATGAGACTGGAGGAACAGAGAAAAAAGGAGGTGAAGAGAGTGGAGAAACAGAGAAGAAAGGAGATGAAGAGATGAAGAGTGAAGAGAGTGGAGGAACAGAGAAGAAAGAAGGAGATGAAGAGATGAGTGAAGAGAGTGGAGGAACAGAGAAGAAAGAAGGAGATGAAGAGATGAAGAGTGAAGAGAATGGAGGAATAGAGAAGAAAGAAGGAGATGAAGAAGAGATGAAGAGTGAAGAGAGTGGAGGAACAGAGAAGAAAGAAGGAGATAAAGAAAAGATGAAGCATGAAGAAACAGAGAAGATTAAAGAAGATGAAGGAGAGAAAAAGAGTAAAGATAGTGGAGGAATAGAGAAGAAAGAAGGAGCAAAGGAAGATAAAAACTCAGTAGAGATGGAGAGTGAAGAAACAGAGAAAAAAGAAAGAGAGACAGAAGCAATAGAGATGGAGACTGAAGGAGAGACCGATGGAAATGAGGTGGAGACTGAAAAAACAGAAGCAGAGAGAAAACAGGTGGAACCAGAAAAGCTAGCGATGGATGAACAGACAGTAAAGGGAGAGACTAATAGAAGAGAGATGGAGAGAGCAAATAGAGAGACACTGAGAGACAAGACAGAGACAGAAAGAGCAGAAGACGAGACAAGAAAGCAAGAGATGAACGCAGTAGAGGCAAAGATGGAAGAAGTAGAGAGACACAGAGGAGAGATAAATGAAAAAGAAGAGCGAGAGAGAGGAGTGATGGGAGAAACCAATTTAGAGAAAGAAGAGATGGACGCTGAAAAAGAAGAGAGCATGAGAGGAGAGATGGTGAGAGAAAATACTGACAAAGAGGGAGAAAAGATGGAAACTGAAAAAGGGGAGAGAGAGGGGGGAATGACTGGAACTGAAAAAGAAGAGACAGATACAGGAGAGATGGAGATGAAAGAAGGAGAGAAAGAGGGAGAAGATGCAAGAGAGAGTGAGAAAGCGGAGAAGAAAAGCAAAAGTGATGAAAAGCCCAGCAGCTCTGCAGTGCAGGAGAAAAGGTTTGAGCAAGATCAGAGAATCGCATCACATAAACAAAGAGAAACTGATATTGATGTCGAGGACATTAATTTTCATGACCTGTCTAACCCTGAATTTACACCAGACACAACATATACTCTACCATTCCACGTTTCAATAAAGTAAGACCAGTTTTATTATAGAAAGTGTATAAAATGATAAAATAATTGTACCATGCTGGACCTGTGCAACTTCGCATGTTCGTTTACACTCACGGGCCACTTTATAAGGTACTCCTACCTTGTATCTACACTTACCATATGCAGTACTCTGCAAAATCTGCCTGCTCAGTGGTGGTCCCATGGGGGTCCTGACCACTGATGAACAGGGTAAAGAAAAGCTAACCAAGTATATAGAGAAACAAACTGACTACAGTCTGCAATTGTAGAACTAAAGTTATATATACTTACATAATAAGTGGAGTTGATAAAATAGGCAGTAAGTGTAGACACAATAAACTCTTATATTCCCAAAGAACCTGAAATACTTAATACAGCATCATAAAATATGTTTTAGTGTCTAGTTTAGGATATGTAAATGTACCTTGTACATTGTAGTTAAACAAATAATGTGATTCATGTGACAAGTAATTCCAAACTTTTATCAGTGCAGCGTAAGTGAAGCATCTAATCTGCACTGCCTCTAACCTAGTTCTATCTCATAACCACTTCAGACAGAAATATCAGCTCTACTTTCTTCTTTTCTTGATAAGCAGTATTATAGCAGATTTAAAATGTGACAGTACAAACAGCAGATCCGTATACTGCAACAAATTCACCATGATACGTTTTTACCCATCATCAGAACAGTAGCCTCCAGACACTATTAATACAGTGCAAGAGTTGCTCTGCAACTACTCGGCCAACAAAATCAAAACAAACGTGGACTCACAGATTTAAATAGGGGTGAATCTGTTCCAGACAACTAAAGTGCTTCAAGAAGACTTTCGGTGTGAATTGGCCTCAAGTATCCTAATCTCTCTGTAACACCTCTCCTTGAATGTGCTTTTATATCTCAATCTTAATCTGAAAGTAATCTTTTAGTATTGTTAAGGATTCTTTCTCCACACCTTTTATTTTTTATGTATATGGAGTATTTTTGTCTCTTAAATCTGAAACCTTTTTTGATATGTTTCTTATTTGTCAGCAGCACTTGTAAGCAGAAGGAAAGAAAGCGGCAGAGAAGAGTCAGTTCTGGTTTTGGTTCTGCTGAGACTGAGGCTGAAGAGCAGGTGCAGCAGAAGAGAGCCAGGCTCAGCCAACTTGACGCAAAAGAAGAGAAAGAAAAGCCAGATTCATGTGAGTTGTTGTCGTTTTTGAGTAGTATTTAATGGCAATATAATAATTACATAATGAATTGCATAGTTATTTACATAATGATGTACATTCTTTATCAACAAGTTTGATCAGTTAAACATTCCTTTAGATCAGAACGTCTGTAAGATTATAAAAAAACAGACATTCAATCAAGTTTGCCCAAACATTTGACTGGTTCTGTATGTCCTGTATAGATAAAACGGAAGATGAGGAGAGGATGGAGATTGATACTTCTCCATCGAAACAGGAAGAAACAGCAGGCGATCATCATCCTCACCCAGAGACTCTCATCTGTCCATCAGACAACGGATCACTGCCACAGAGTGCTGACGTCATTCCTTCTGAACCTGGTGATGCCATGCAGGCTGGTGACATCACAGATAACCCAAGCCATAGCACGTCTCTCTTCATTTCTTTCACTGCTAGTGATGTCACTACCCAGGCAAGTGACATCAACTCTCATCCGAGGGATGTCACCTACCAGCCAAGTGACATCTTCACCTCCCAGCTGTGTGACATCACCTCCAAGCCGAATGATGTAATCTCTCAGTGTGACATTACCTCCCAGTCGAATGATATCATGTCTAAGTCGTGTGACATCTCCTTGTCGAGTGCTGTCATTTCTGATCTGAGTGATGTCACCTCCCAAACGACTGACATGATAACTTCTCAGTCGAGTGATGTCATCCCACAGCCAATCGATATCATTGCCTCCCCGCCAAAAGATTTGACCTGTCAGTTGAGTGATGTCACCTCCCAGCCGAATGAGACCATCACCTCCCTGTCCAGTGACGCCATCGCATTGCAGTCAAGCGACATAATTGCCTCCCATCCCTGTGATGTCACTTCTCTGTCAACCGACTTTATCACCTCTCAGCCAAGTGACGTTATCACCTCCCACCAGCCGAATGTTGTCACTTGTCAGCAGCATGATGTCATTACTTCACAACCAGGTGATGTCACTCCTCAGCCAAGTGACATCATCACTTGCCAGATAAGTAATGTCACCTCTCAGCCAAGTGACATCACATATCAGCCGAGTGATGTCACCTCTCAGCCAAGTGACATCATCACTTGCCAGATGAGTAATGTCACCTCTCAGCCAAGTGACGTCACCTCTCAGCCAAGTGACATCATCACCTCCCAGCCGAATGACATCATGTCCGAGCCGAGTGATATCACCTTTCATCCTAGTGATCTCATCGCCTCTCAGAGGAGTGACATCATTAAATCCCAGTTCAGTGACATCACTACTCAGCCGAGTGACATTACTGAGCTGAGTGACGTCACCATTCAGCCAAATGACATCATGACTTCCCAGCCCAGTGATATCATGTCACAGCCAAGTGATGTCACGTTTCATTCAAGTGACACTGTCACCTCCCAGCTGAGTGATATCATCTCACAGCCAAGTGATGTCACGTTACAGCCTAGAGATATCACAGATATCACAAATAACCCAAGCCATAGCGCTTCTCTGTCCGTTTATGTGACTTCCTCCTCCACAGTTAGTGACTCACAGCTGAGTGACAACATCTCTCAACCATCTGACATCCCTTCCCAGCCCAGCATAGCTACTCCACGCTATTTCCTCAAAAGTAAATCCATTAATGCCACCGTGCAGCCTAGAATCATTACTTCATCACGTAATGCTATCACCCCGAAGCCCAGCAGAATCACAGCTAAACCTCAGTCTGGTGGCATCACCACGAAGCCTGACCCAAGTGACCTCAGCGTTAGAGCTAAACACACCAATAATACCAGGCACCGCGGTGATGTTACATCCAGACACAACAAAACCAGCCCTAAAGCTGAGACCAAATCCCGAGAGAGTCATGGAGTCTCTGCATCACTGCAGGTAAGGATTGATAAGAGTATTGATACGTAGTAGTGTGGGTGGGCAGTCTGACGGTATGCTATTGTTGTTTTATTGATTTTTCTTCTTGTTTTTTCTTAAATTGGCTATTTTTGCAACCACTAATTTAAAAACAGAACATTTATTCATAGTTCTGCATCACCTTTGTTAAATAAGGTACTGCTGTCTGGCTGGTGCATATTGCCCATTCCAACTTTTTCACAAACTTCAGAAAAACATGTATTGTGAAAATGTCTTAAGTGTTATGATGTTATTTTTTCACATTATTCAACCCTGAGTAGTAGTATCAATACAAACGCTAATGATTCTCTTCGATGACAGCAGGGCAGTGAGGAGCGTTCGGCTCAGCGACTCTTCCAGCGGACTCTTAGTCCTGCCGAGGTGCTGCACGTCCACAGCTACGCTAAAGGAGACTACAGCGACCTGGACTCTCACAGCAGAGAGCAGCAGGGAGACAGCGACACAGACACAGAGACACTGGAAGACAGCCAGGTCACTTACTTTTAAATATCTAAACTTGGAATTGCTTGTCAAATTAATAATCCATTAATTATTACTAATGTCATAAATTACTAATGTCCATTACTATTTCATACTCATACCATATAGATTGAAATGTTATACATAACTAGGAACTGCAGAGGTTTTTTTAGATGTTTTTTTTTTCAGTATTTCAAGATTTTTAGGAACAGCAACTATAAATATTTATTCATAGTAATTTTTTAAGTTATTTATTCAACACTTTTGAAATACGAGGCATTCTGGATATTTATTTTAACTTGATTCTCGATGTAATACAGCTTTCTCAGTCATTATACTCATCCTTTTTGCTCCTCATTCTGGACACATTTATACTACTGTAAAAGTTCTTTTATTTTCTTCAAGTTAAGAATTTGAATAAGTTGAAACATATGAAGCTGTAGATCTACAGAGAACACACTGCACATTTACTGTTGATGTGCTGAATTTAGCATGTTTGTTTTAGTACACTTATAGTTAACATTTGTTTATTTTAGTTTTTCTAATATGTTAAATTCAGCAAATAAATAGAAATTGTGCACCAAATGTACTGAAAGGTGGCATATTCAAGTTTAGTCCCTGTAGACAATGTGTTATTTTCTCTTAGAAAATCAACAAAACATCCATTTGACCAGGGGTATTCAAACTTTTGTGTACACTACTCTATCTGCAACAAATTTGGTGTTATATTATTGAAAACAGTGATTTCAGACTTCACCAGTAAGGATCTTCTCTCACCCCAGGGGAAATATTTTTCAGGTACGTGGCTGTGTGGAGTAATTAATATTTTTTGTTGTCCAGCAGGGGGCAGAAGAAGACTTTGCGGTTGCTTTGAACAGTCTGGTGAAGCTGCCCAGACACCATCCTCTGATGAAGGACAGCATCAGCGATGAAGGTGGGGAATTTCACGCTAAACTGACAATGTTAATGTTTCTGTATATCAGTACATTTGAATTTGGACATCTGACCTGACCTTCTGAAAAAATTATGAAAACGTGGCTAAAATGTAAAGGATAGTTTGGCTGTAAACAGAACAATAACAACAACACATTTAAAATGACAGCATGCTTTTATTATCATTTGCAATAACTGAGACTTTTAAGGATTAATCTCCTATATCCAAATGTAATCCTGGATTGACGTTATGATATTGCTGTGGATTAACTGTGAGTGTGTGTGTGTGTGTGTGTTTTCAGAGCTGCAGGACCAGGCTGGATTTGAGGAGGACTGGTTGGAGGGTGAGTCGTGGGCAAAGCCTCTGGCTCAGCTGTGGCAGAACAGGCCGTATAACGAAGAGAGGGAGAGAGAGTACAACAGAGAGATGGGCCTCCAGCCGCCATACTGCGCTGTCTGCATGCTCTTCCAGACATACCAGCGGGTAGGCAGCACTGCCTCAGAGAGTGTGAGAGAAACAGGGAGGTTGTCATAGGGAAGCCATTCTAAAATGGTTTCAGTTTTGACAACATCATGTAGCCGTTAGCTGGTGTAGCAAACAGCCAGTAGTTAGCAGACGCAGTTATAATAAACCAAGTATGTTTGACACAATAATGCCCTTTGTAAAATCTCATCATCATCCCATTTATGTCTCCTCTGTCCAGTCTGAAGGTGGTGATATTGAGGTGGTCCGGGCTGGGGGTCAGATGCGGACAAAGCCATTGATTCCTGAGATGTGCTTCAGCACTACCACAGAGGAAAATGCTGAACTCCACTTGTCCACACCTCACCTGGAGCCGGACGGCACCAGCCTGTTAATCAGCTGCTCTCAGTGCTGTGTTCGTGTTCACGCCAGTGAGTACCACTCTTGCCTGTTAAAACACTGCTTGTATTTGTTGAATGCCACGAATGCCTTGATACATCCAAACATCCCGAGAAACCCATAGGTGGTTGGTGAGGATGTTCACAGCACACAATAAAAATGCAGTAGAGCCGATTGGCTTCTTTTCCCATTTGTTGTGCTGCTAAATCAGGATGACGTGATGCTGAAGAAAGGCTACATGCTGCAGTGGCTCGGTGATGCTGCACAACATGTTTGATTCCACCAACTCTGACTCCAGCACCACTCACTTGCTACACCAGAACTTAATTCAAACTTGAGTCTTCATTCAGTGTGTCAGTGGAGCATTAGTTTGCCTGAATCAAATCTTTTTTTTAATTGTAAGTGAAGCTACTAGCCTACTAGCTAAGCTAGTGCTAGCACTACAACCAGAACCATTCTACCATCCTGAATTAGCACTATATGAAATTCTTTCACCAGGCACAGAGTCTACTGTCAGTCTGATGTTGTGTTAAAGGGTTTTTTCTTTGAAAGGTGGAGAGGTCCACTTATAACATAATTAGTTTTATGAACCAAAAGCTGTCGTAATTCGATTTAACATGACCGTTTTCCAACTTCTCTTT
The DNA here is from genome assembly GCF_904425465.1 of Colossoma macropomum. Classification (NCBI taxonomy): domain Eukaryota; kingdom Metazoa; phylum Chordata; class Actinopteri; order Characiformes; family Serrasalmidae; genus Colossoma; species Colossoma macropomum. Next base: position 45,211,118 of record NW_023494789.1, read on the forward strand.
ATCTCTTTGACTTCAGTAGGCTGTTTTTGTTACTGATATATGTCAGTGAGCTCTGTTCTGATTGGCTGCCCTGTACTGTGCCTCATTCAAAAAGCAGTCCAGGCTGAAACCCTCCCTAACTTCAGCAAGAATGGGTGGGGCTGAGCTGTTGTAGGCTGAATAGGTGGATGTATGCAAATGTCTTGGTTTTCATGAATGTCACGAAAATAGTGAATTCAGTACAGGCTATTTTTGCAGCTTGGTTTCTGTATATGGACTGGGGAGTGAATGGTCCGTTTTGAAATTTTTTAAATGTTTACATACTATATTAAACTTTTATTTCAAGTTGGTGAGGTAAATTAAAGGTTTTCAATGTTTAAATGATTGATTGGTATATAGTGATTGGTTACAGGCTCATTTTTAAATTGCTGCTTTCTGCAGCATCAGTACTGCAAAGGCCAATAGTACAGTGACGATTGACAAGCAATATGTCAAGCAGCCCAACTGCATTCACTTTTGCAGTACTGTTGTTTCAAAAGGTGTAAAGACTCTGACCTCAAAATGATTTTATTTGAATGCAGTTCTTTCAGAATTCCAAATGTACTGTGATTCAGTTTGATTGTTTGGTACAATTCAGAATTGTTTTTAGAAATTCTGAATACACAAATGTGACTAGGGGAACTATTATAATTAGTTTGGTATAATCTCTGATACATATATACATATAATACTTGATTGTAATAGACATCATGGTGCATCAATGCATTTTTATACCTTAGTCAACATACGCGTCTATACACCACCACATGACCATTGATACAGGGTTATAATATACACAGGATACAATAATAAAATTTGATCTGTACTAAATGTCTGTTGCAGCTCACCTAATTTGATTTCCTGTCAAGCTTTATACTGTCTCTGGACAGGAAACATGAATCTCGCAACTTTACCACACGTCTTTATGAATATGCATATGGCAGTTTTGGTGATTTTCTTGACGTGATGCTCATATAGGTTTTTGTTTTTGCTAGGCTGCTATGGTGTAGCGACTGAGAGAGTCACCAAAGACTGGAAATGTGCTCGCTGCAAGGCCAACGCCATGACTGAGGTTAGTGTGAACAGAGCTTTCACATGTGAAATCTGGAGTGTTTGTGAATATTCTACTGAATACAGTTACTTTCATTACACTTACACTGCGTGTCAGACGACTGTGGACACCTTGACTTCTTTTGAGATTTTCACTGGTACTTTTCAGTGAATACCCACAAAGGTGTTGTTAGTATAAACAGCTGTTTGCTAATCTTTTGGGTATGTTTAGCTTTAACACTCACCTTCACGTTTATCAAAGTGTGGCAGGTTTTGCCTAAGTAACGATTTGACCCAGATTTTGGCCCAGAGGTGCTTTAACCCTTTAGAATCCAACAGATTTCTAGAACACTCTTGTAAATTCCTGACAGTTTTCAGAGTTGGAAGCTAATTGATCATTGTTTCAATTGTTAAACCAGGTAAAAATGACAATTGCAGGTAAAGTTCCTTTTTACAGATGAGTCCCACCTCTTTAATATGAAAACAAAACCAAGGGATTAAAAACAAAGAGCTGTCAGTACCAGACTGAAGGGGAAATGCGCACTAAAATTGTAATAGGCATTGTAAGAGTAGTACTGAAAATACATTAGAACTACAACTAATGAAGTTCTTCATCATTTCCTAGCGATAAATATGATAAAAATGTTGACATTACACCCTTATAGATAACGGCTGCATAACCAGAATTCTCTTCAGCTACAGTTTCTCAGAGAACTGAAAACTCAAGTAAGAGATATTAAGTAGTTAGGAACAGATAGCTAGCGTTTACACACAGGGAAATAACCACATATTGGTTTATTTGTACATCTCTAGTTGTGACTGCTAAAGGACACTCAGCTTGAGGAACTGAGTGCATTTTCACTCATGTTGTTAGTGTAGCTGAGAGACTGAGACTCGCTGGAAAGTGGCAAACACAGAGACATTTAGCTGACCAGTTTAGCTGATTCATAAAGTCTATGAACTGTTCCTATAAATCGACACAAATCAGGCACAGAAATCCTGTTAGACTGCTCAGTCTTCATATCTGATAAACAAAATACTTTTAAACGCCTTATGTCTCTTCCTTGCTGGGGGATTCACTGTAAAAATGAATGGATAAATGTGTAAAATGTTTTGATAGAAAATCAAAAACTAGAATATTTTATTTAAAACAGTCTAAAAATCTGTCTGTGGCCATTACAGTGACATGCAAAGTAGACAGTAGAGGCAGATGTGGGGCCTAAAAGGGTTAAACACTTGAAATGATTTACTGCTGATAAGTGCTGACATCCCAGCAAGTGGATAAAATAAAATAGGTGGCCTTTGGCATTTTTCCCAAGGTAGGGCTTTTGGCAGTTGTTCCTTCAGTTTTGCAGTTTATTGTTTATTAAACATCTTGCAAACTGACAAAGAGAACATGCTAATTTGGAAAATTAGGTGTTCCCAAACTTTTGTTGAGAAATTGTTGGACATTGTTGGCAAAACACACATTCAAATAAAACTAGTTTTGCTATCTTGTTTTTAGTGCACAAATGTTATAAACACAGCAGAATAAATAAAACAGTTATAGAATAAAGGCATTGTTAAACTTTCGGAGCTCGATTAGTTAGTGACTGTGGAGGTTCTATAATTTTAAGTCATCACTGATGTAATATGTGATTTTAATGCAGTATGAATCTGCAGTGTGTCTTGTTTTTACAGTCTGACAATAATAACTGTGGAATTATTTTAATCCAGTATGAATCTGCAGTGTGTGTAGCTTCACAGTCTTGACAGTAATAATTATGGAGTGATTTTAATCTGGTATGAATCTGCAGTGTGTGCATTTTTGTTATAGTTTTAATAGTCTGACAGTATTAATTTGGGTAAATCATGTAGCCCAGACCAATCGGCCAATCAAATCCAGTTAAAATACATTATGCAACCTTCTCTGGTAGTTTCAGCTCAAGTAGTGGTTTAATCTCAAACTTCCACATTCACAAATCTCTCACATTGTTCACACGCATTGTTGTGGAGTTTTTTTGTTTATGCAAAGTGGATGTCTCATTCTGTTGTCTCATTATGTTTTACAGAGTTGTTGTCTATGCTCATTACGAGGTGGAGCCTTACACAGAGCCAACAATGACAAGTAAGTACAAGGGTCAAGCAGCCATGATTCACACTGACCTTTCTAACTAACCTGCAGCTCATTGCTCAAAATGATTACATTGGCATTTTCAGCTTCTATTTTTCTCTGATTCTGTGTATCACGTTTCCAAAAGGATGTGTGGGTTTTGTTTTGGATCTTTCAGGTGGGTGCATGTACTGTGTGCCGTGGCGGTGCTGGAAGCACGTTTTGTGAACATTGCAGAGAGATCACCAGTAGACCTCAGCGGAATTCCCTTACAGAGATTCAAACTGGTAAAAAAACTGTTCCTTATAGAGAGTCCAGCATGTGTGCATGAAAAACAGCTCTAGAAAATGTTTTTTTTTTTCTGTTACCATGTTGCTGAGGTTTCAAGAACTTTATATTATAAAGTGCTTATTACACACATTACATTTGAAAACACCAGCTGCCCTTTACACTGTGTCAGTGTTTCTTAATGAATAAACCAGAGGGCAAAATCTAATGTGTGGAATGTATGGATGTAATGTAATCAGCATTTAAGTCAAACCAGTTAAGTATGTAGATGTGTGTCAAGTGTACAGATAACACATTTACGTAAAAAAAACCCCAAGGGAAAACAGTTCCATTAAACAACTTCGTTTCCATAGCTAGCTTGTTTTGCTAGTGTTATTGATTGTTCTCTGGACATTAAAAGAGCCACACTAGATGAATTATACTGAGTTTTAGAGGGTGCATACCCCTGTTTTGGGTGTATTTCACTGCAATCCAGCACCAAATTTTCAACAAGTTGTCCTCTGACATTTATTCTCATCACAAGACCTACACAGATAGAACAGGTTTATAGCCAATCAGATTGTGTGGTTGGAACTGTTGTATAAAATTAATGAGTACTAACACCACCACATGTAGGAGGTAGTAGTGGGGGGTTAATTGTGAAAGCACCATATATCATTAGCAAAGATGCAAACAAACATTAAAAGCCGTAAAAAGCGACCTGAATTTCTTATTTTTAAAAAAGTATTTGATGTCTTGTGAGCTAGTTAGGTATTCCCTCAGTAGCACACTTCATTTAGCACTTCACTGATTAGCCAAACTAGGTGTTGAAGGATGGCTACAAGTAACCCTGCACTTCCACTAGGATAGGAACACGCCGACGTATGTAACTACTGCATCACTACTTAACGTATTAAGGTCAATTGTTTATTCTAATATTAGCATATTTTTTTCTTAGCAAATAAATGCGTACCGCCAAGATATAAACATATAGTAATAGAATAATATGAAAATATATAAAAATATTTCTAGTGTTCTCAGGTGAGAAAAACATATAAGAATCTGTACATATAAGACCCTGAAGCCCCCTGCCCTGTATATTTTGGTGTTTTCTAGGAATTGGTGTGATTATTCAAATATATGAATTTCCAACTCATCTTAGAATTTCCGTGCTTAATTAGGCGTTTGAAAGATGTGTAGTTTGGAATAAAAATGTAAAATGAACAGTGTAGAACTGCAAGTAATGTGGCAACATCGCGTTAAGCCAAATGCTAACGTCTAAGCCGAACTGTATGTGGATAAAAATCAATAAAGAAACACACCTTCAATCCAACCATCAGGTATGGATTGCCTTATATATTAGCTGCATGCAAAGCATATTATTTATTTATTTATTGTAATTTTTTTCTCCCAGAACAATAACAATTTCTCATTGTATGAATTATCGTCCTTTAGGTCAGCTGTCTACACTGAACTATATAAAACATTTTCTTGTTGTTATTTCATGCTATTTGTTTAAAATGTGGTTATTCAAATTGCAAAAAACATTTTCTAAATGGTTCAAATACTGTTAAAATATCTCTGCTCTGTCACACCTGATCCAACCAATAAGCTAATTAAAGTCAGTTAATAAGTCCTTCCTGAGCTGAAGTGTGTGTTGGAGTAAAGAAAGAACAGGGCTACTCCTGGAACACTGTTCTGTGTTGCGTGTAATTCACAGTTGTTGTGAACTTTGTATTTGATAGAAATGTTATTACTGCAAGCGGAGGATGAAGAAGCCTTCAGGTTGCTGTGTGCAGTGTTCTCATGGTCGCTGCCCCACATCGTACCACCCCACCTGCGCCCAGGCCGCGGGTGTTATCATGCACCCAGACGACTGGCCTTTTATTGTCTACGTCACCTGCTGCCGCCACAAAGGCCCTGTCCATTCAGAGGTAAAAACCTGCTTGCATACCCCTGTTTTGGGTGTATTTCACCGCAATCCAGCACCAAATGTTTAACAAGTTGTCCTTTGACATGTAAGCTCAAGTGCATGCCGTAATTAAAGCGAAAGAAGGTCATACCAAATACTGAACGATTCTGAAATTCATGTTAAAATATCACATTATCAAGATTCTACTTTTGATTAAAAAATTTTAATGCTGATAATGGAATTTTGTAACTTGTTTGTAACATTTTCTTTAGTGGTCTCAGACTTTTGGACCTGTACATCTGAAAACATGTTTTAGTTTTCAAAAGTAGCCAAGGAACATTTAAGGGGTTTTGACGATGAGTAACAGGGTTTTTTCAGGCATTTTCAGATGAGCTGATAAGCTAACAGGGCTAATGAGTACAACACTGATGGTGGAAGTGATAGTAGCCTAGATGGTGATACAGTGGCGGCAGAGCTGGCTGCGCCTTCTCAGTCACATCCTTACACACACGTTGGCAATGTGATCAAGTTAAGCCACAGCAAAGTGCAATAGAATATACATACATACATACTTGCAAATACGAGTAAACTCACCACATCACGACCGAGACGTTGGTAGTGACTGTTTCGGTAGCGAAAATTTTAACTAATTTTAGCATAACTCAAAAACCCTAGCCAGTATGGCTAACAAACACAGCTTTGAACAGTTGTACATGCATAAAATCATAATATTTTAATTAAAACACAAAAAAGTTTATCTAATTGCAGAAAATATGTGTTTCAGTAGTGACACTTCTTTTCAGACTATGGAACAAAACAATAAACTGCTTACCATGTAGCCATGAGGGTGTTGCAGTTTCACTTCCTGCTCTAAAATAATGTAGCTAAAATAAGACTCTGCTTTTGAACTAACCCACTTTGTGTTTCAGTAGTGACATGAAAACGTTGGACAGCATTTTTGAATCAAGCAAGTTCACAAAGGAAATGTATAGTAAAGTAATGTATGGTAAAGGCTGAGTCAGTATCTGTGCTGTAACACCAGTGAGCTGCATTTGTTGTGATAACATTCAGTGCCCTGTCTGTCAACACTGCAGTGTTACACTACATGCCTTCATGAGACACACCCTTACACTTTTTTTTACAGATAAGAAATAACATTTGCAGAGCACAAAAACTACATACTTTCTTGCACCCGAAGCCTCTTTCACATGTCACTGTCAGAACAATTAATTGGTGGGGGTCCTTTGATTTGAGACATGTCGTTTTATTTTATTGTATTTTATCTAATAAATTTATTAGGGTTTGTTTTAAGGAGTTCTTCCTTCACCTGACTGAGGAAGAAAGATGCAGTTTTCAGTTTTAGTTTAGGCTAACGTAGCTACACTGTTAAAATAAGTTAGTGCTCGGGGCATTTTAATATTTTGAGTGAACTGAATTTCAAAAAGTAAGTTAACAGGACAAGAATTTATGAAGTACAAACTCCCATAATTTTTTCACCATGTATTCAGTGATTAGGACCCCCTACAGGACCACCACAGAGCAGATATTATTTGGGTGGTGGATCACTCTCAGCACTGCAGTGACACTGAAGTGGTGGTGTGTCAGTGTGTGTTGCACTGGTCTGAGTGGATCAAACACAGCAGTGTTGCTGGAATTTTTAAACACCTCAGTGTCACTGCCGGACTCAGAATAGCCACCAACCAAAAATATCTAGCCAACAGTGCGCTGTAGGCAGCATCCTGTGACCACTGATGGACACAGGGTATAAAAACTCCTGCAGCGCTGCTGTGTCTGATCCACTCATACCAGCACAACACACACTAACACACCACCACCACATCAGTTTCACTGCAGTGCTGAGAATGATCCACCATCCAAAGAATACCTGCTCTGTGGTGGTGCTATGGGGGTCCTGACTACTGAATAACAAGGTGAAAGGAAGCTAACAAATTATGCAGAGAAGCAGATAAACTGTAATTGTAGAACTACGGCATGCACCTATATGATAAGTGGAGCTGATAAAATACAAAAGGTGTAGATACAAGTAGGTGTACTTAATGAAGTAGCCAGTCGGCGTAAGCTTGTTTGTGTGGTTTATGACACTGTTATCTACTAAAATTATTGCACAGCTAAGAACAGTTGAGCTGTGTAGAAGGCAGAATTTTGTCTGTACTTTTGTCCATATTTCAAAGTATCTGCTGTGTCCTGTGTCGCGTGATGTGTGCTAATGCTTACTCAGGGATATATGATATGGCTGTAAGTGTAAAGTGTCTCTGGTGAAATATGATCTCTTTCTCTCTCAGCGGAACAAAGAGGCCATGAGGGAACTCAGCGTGGGCCAGAAAGTGATCTGCAAGCACAAAAATGGGCGTTATTACCAGTGCGATGTGGTCCAGCTTTCCAAAGAGACGTTTTACGAGGTCAACTTTGACGACGGCTCCTTCAGCGATAACCTCTTCCCTGAGGACATTGTGGTAAGAGGACTTGAATGTGGACAGCTGCATGCCTACTTTCATCTTCCGGTGGTGCCACAGCAGCTTCTAGAGCTAGATCTAATCACTTAACCTTCTAAAGCCAGCACAAAAATGTGGCTAGTGCAAGCTTGCACACTCAATCTGAAAAAATCTTACTGCATCCAGAAGTAAAGTAATGCTCTGATTCTTTATGCCAGTATGTTTCACTGCCAACATGTACTCTCTAGCAACAAAACCCCTTTGGTTGCAGATTGAAATGAGTCTGAGAGACCATTGCCAAATTGTCCTGCTGGCTCTGCCCCGAATCTGCTCCAAGTCCCAGTCAAAACTCTAAAAGAAGGTTATATAAGTTTGTTATGAAGGTTTATTGCACCGTTGTTTGTAGCGTAGCTAGACGCTGCCTCCTACTTGCGTAGCCACCTGTTACAGGTTATTCATTTATAGGAACATGATAGCTAGCGGTTAGCTTAGTAGAATGTTCTCCTACCCCCCCCGGCCCCCCTGATATCAAGGCTCACAGCTTTCCCTGTAATTGTAATTTATAGGTGTGGCGCACATTAAGGCTTCTATAAGAGACTTCTCCACAATGTCTAGCTGTAGCGTGTGCTGAGCATTCAAGTATCGGACACGATATGTTTGTGATCTACTCGTTGCAAGATGGAAGCCTGAGTTTGGTTTTCCATTTTGCACTTTTGACTCCCCATTCAGAGACTAGTGAGAACAGTGGAATGATCTATTTTCCTGCAGGGGAGGCTCTTATTCTTCAAAATCAAACATGTAGGGCTGAACCACACTAATCCTGTCTGCTGCATGTACTACCTCTAGCATCGCTGGCGGTCTAGCCCACCACTGCCACTGGTGGCACATTGTTTATGTTGCCAGGGAGATGCCACTGTTAATCATTATGCGATCTGACACTCCCACATAGTTATGAGCAGGCACCAGCTCGGAATTTTTGGAACATTTATCTACTATTAATTTGTATTTATTTATATATGTTTCTACTGCCCAATGACAACTGGGATAGGCTCCAGCACCCCACCGCGACCCAGAAGGATAAGCGGTTTAGATGATATATGTATGTATGTATGTATGTTTCTAGAATATAACACAGGCTTTTTCCACAACATATCTTTACTATTAAAACAAAATTTGAGCAAGAGTAAAGTTTAGTTCTTAAGTTTCTGAGCAAAATATGAGTAAGTTTTGCTAGTCATCGGAGTGCCTTTACTACACAGTCTGCCCCAATGAAACACCACACACTCTCAGATTATGCAGACAAAGAGTCCAGACCAATAGTTCCCATTCTCAGAAGTTTCTCACAAACTGCTACATCGTGGGATTTTTCACAAACTAACGTGACTTTAGATCTAAACAAAACTGGCAGATGACAGCAAGGCTGCTTCTGTGCTGGTGGTGTGTACTTTCTGCAAAGAGAAAGCCGAGTGGAAGACAAAAATGTGTATGTAGCCATGGCTTCTGTTGTGATATGTTTTACAGGCATTCATGCTGTTGCTGCAACTCAACAAGTTTATCCTCCCTCTCCGTAGTCCACTTAGTTCCTGATTTAGCTGCAGTGGTAACAGCTTCTTCCGTAGACACTGACAAGTTCTGTTTGGCTCGACTCTCATTGGTTAGGGTTCTTTCAGGCATGACGTAGGCCCAATCTCATTTCTTCTTTTTACTCCTACCCCTTGTTTTCAAGTGTCACCCTAACCCCTTGGAACGGGGTTACAAGGGGTAGTGGTTGAAATCTTGCCCTACAAAATGGGACAACCCTCAAATTAAAAAAAAAAAAAAAAACATTGCTTCTTTAACAGGCTATTAGCGGTGCTCTGTAGGCGACCCTGCCAGTCTGCAGGTGATAGCAGAGAAGGAAAAAGTTTAGCAACCTGGCTGCTGGGCTTTAGTTACATTTAGGGCATCATAAGGTTTTTAAGGAGGGGGTATACGACAGTTATTTATTATTGCCCACCACTAATTCTTTAGTGATACGAAGCTGAAGTCAGCTGTTCTTGTTCAGATTTTCCCGTTCCACCTTAAATGGTGCAGCAGTTACATTCTGGCGCTTCAGGCGTCAATACTGCTGGACTATTTAAGGTGGAACAGTAAAATTAGCTAGCTAGCTACCGAAACATTAGCATGCTATTAGAGATTTTTTTTATGCTTGTTATGAAGAAAACGACCATAATACGTAATATTGAAACAACATTAAACTAATAATAAGATGGTTATCGTAATTTTTAATGGAGAAAATACTTACATTTGTGGGTGGCCCCGATTGCATTGGGAGTAGATTGATGGAGTAAAGATTAAATTATAGAATATCATCGTTAAAGTTCACACTATCAGGAGACCTTTTGCGATTATGGGAGGAGCAAATTGGCCTCAAAATTAGCCTGATTATCCTGTAGTGTTTTCTTTTTGTAGTGGTAAGCCCCCCACGTTACACCACATAAGTCCATGACCTGACAACATTTTTTACAGTGCATTTTCATCTCTAAATTTGAATAGGTTGCGCTAAAGAGAGGAAGTGGTTATCTGGGTGTGACTTAGCATTCTGTGCGATCATATCAACATTACCACACCATGTCTTGGTGCTAAGCCGTAAGTGTCCCTCAGTGTCCCCGCTACTAGCTGGGACTCCACACAAACTTTACGTCATGCGATCTCACGGGGCAGTTTCTCCTCTTGGGCTCCCAGATACGGACAGTTGTGGAATCGCTTGGGTTCAAACTCACAATCTCCTGAAATTGGGGTGAATTTTTAGACTATTGCACCACATGTTACTACATTACTTTTCAAAGTTAAAACAGCAAATAATTTTTCAAAATCTGTTAAACATTGAGGAAACAGAAATCTGAGTAATTTAAGAGCTTGCGAGTATTGCCACAAACTAAGCATTCACCCCAACCAGCAATTTGTTTGTTTGAACCCTAGTGATGCCATAGCCTTCCATGACTGGGAACACAAGAAGAGGAATACCAGCTAGTAGGGAAGTTGAGTAAAAAACATAACTTCAGTACTGTTGAACAGATGCAGAACTAAAAAATATGAGAACTTTAGATGAAACTGTGAAGTTTGAGTTGGGTGAACTCAAGTTAACTCAGTTACCTTTATGAGCTGATTTTCATTTTTAGCAGTGTAGTTTTGAAAAACATTGTTACTTACTTTTGTTCCTCTTTTAAACATTTTTTGAAACTTTTTATTTACATATTTTTTTGTACCAGTTGTAATCCCTGGTGTTGTGTTTCTACAGAGCCGTGACTGCAGCCAGCTGGGCCCGCCGCCCCCCGGAGAGGTTGTGCAGGTGCGGTGGACTGACGGACTCATCTACGGAGCCAAATTTGTGGCGGCTCACGTCACCCAAATGTACCAGGTAGCCCTGCACAGCACTGTGCATGACTCTCCACACCGTCACTAATACAGAATACAGACAAAAGAGGAAAATGGAGTTTGCCTCCATAACCAGCCCTCAATGCAGCTGATTGCACAGTAATCTGATGTTTTGTCTAATCTCCTTCTGTGCTTTAATGAGTAAGTGCATTAGAGCTTTCTGGGTCTGCCATACAAAAGCAGGAGTATTTTTATATATACAGATACAGATAAAGATACAGATTCAGAAGAATATAGTTCTTTTTTATCTAATTTTAAGTGAAGTTATAAGCTATGACCCAGATATAGCCCTATATTTACTGAAGTAAAGAAAATGAGTTTGGGCTTTTCCAGGATCTTGCCTTTACTTCTTCTCTGTGTTCTTCTATGGCTTCTTTCATTCTTTCTTCATTCCGCCTGTTGTGCTTCTTACATTTATTTTTGTACGTTTATTTTGCAGTTCTGTTGCCTGACTCACCCCTTGCTTTGCGCTCTGTGGTGTTCTGCTCTATAATACACACAACTCTGCTAAACCTCGCCAGCTACTATTAATAATATGGCAAAAATACAGTATCATGTTCCTTGAAGACATTTTCACAATACACAATATTTATTTAAAAAAAAATAGAAAACTTTCAATACAATGATTTCTGTGGCTTCGCATACTGTACTGTAGTAAATCCAATGAAACAGAACCAATTATGCTGTCTTTTTTAAGCTATTTTGAAATTGAATTGAAACAAAAATGGTAAACATTAATTAAAGTTCTCCCCATGTAGAACTAATCCCATCCAAGTAGTACTTTAAACTGTCCCAAATCACTCAGCATTACATTACATCACTAGGTACCTAAAAAGCTTGGCTTGGTTTATAGAATCACTTCGGTTTGCCTGCTACAGTGTAAAATACTGAGTGAGGTGTCGTAACCTTTGGACAACCCTGTACAGGTGGAGTTTGAGGATGGATCACAGCTCACAGCCAAGCGGGACGACGTCTACACATTAGACGAGGAGCTTCCCAAGAGGGTGAAATCCAGACTGGTGAGCTACCCCTCACACACAGCTGTGAAACTACGTACTTCCCTTGTTGAGAACTGAGAGCAGAAGCTGACATTTTTGTGGCATTTACTATTGTTACATTTGTTTTGTTTGTATCTAGTCGAAAGCATCAGACATGCGCTTTGATGGAATTTTCGGTGAGAAGAAAGTTCAGGACAGCAAGAGGCAGCGAGTCATCAACTCCAGGTATCGGGGAGATTACATCGAGCCAGTCATCTACAGAGCCATCATGGAGTAGCTAGAAGAAAGCCGGCGGCCTTCTTCCCTCACACCACCAGCACTGATTCAGTCCTATACACCCACACAGCCCCCGTCACACTCCAACTCACAACACGAAGTGAGACATGGACTTTCTCTTTCTGCTCAAGTACTTCTACAGGAACTGTTTTTTGTAACACGTTTCAATTGGTCCAACAATATTGCCATCTCTCTGATCTCTGATGAGCTGCCTGGTTTCTTAAAGGCGTCTTTTAAAGAGTGAAGGCATATTTTTAAATATACGCTCTCATACTACATCCAGACGGAAAGAACGCGCTTAATACGCTTCATGGAAATTGAGCCGCATGTGCATATAGCTTGTGGTAAACCTTATCCCAAAAGCATTAGTTAATGGAGTTTGTATTAATTTGATAAAAGATTTTTATCTATCTCCATCATTCACTTTGTATTAATTTATTTTCTTCATGTTCAGGGTGCTATTTCAGCCCATATTTTACAGAACGGAGGAACCATTCTCCATTTTATTAATACAAATGCCTCCTTTTTTAATAGATCTACACTGTCAAATGTACAATTGCATTCCTGAATATTGTAGACTATTTGGAACATAATGAATTTAGCATTTTTGCATTTCTGGAGTTGTTTTGTTTCTTTCTTTTTTACCAACCTATTTATTAGACGGTGCTTTATAAAAGTAGCCTTTTGCAATATAATTGTGTGAGTTACAGTGCTGTACAAAGTTCTGGATGGATGATGTGGTTTCTTTTTGACTGAAAGGTATATGTAGAGTTGAGACTCTTTTTGAAAAAGCCACGGATTTCCTCCCCAGTCCCCAGAGCTCATTCATTAGTGCATTCGAAGCTTTCCGCCTTGCACTCTGATCTGAATCCTGTTGTTTTTTTTAAATAATAACTTACTGCTGTTGCAATCTTATCAAATCCCCGTGCTTTAAATAAGCTATCTTTGCACTTCTAAGCTGTACTTGCAGTAGCCAAGTTCCAGAAACAGCCACACACAAACTCATGGAGGTTAAAGGTGGCCTTTTAATGCCCTTTTGCTTGCCTGTGTACAATGTGTAGTCTGTGTCTGTTAGGGCCGTGTAGTCGACAGCCTTTTGGATATTGGAGTCTCTTTCGCTCAATAGGAAGGGACCTGTATTACCACTTTAAAAGAAAAAATTACTTATAAAAGGAAATGTTTTTTATTGAGAAGCTTATTTTATTGCTTTGTTTTATAATAAGTGTTTAATGTTCATATGCTGTGAGATAGTTGTATGTAGTTAATTTAATGACATTGAGCTGCCAATGCGTTTGGGCTGCCTTTTGTTTTCCAGCTTTCTTAAAGAAACGTGAGCCTCCATCCACACGGCGCTTCATGAATGCAGAGCCTCCGAGACTTCGATTCATGTCTTTTGTAAAGATCGTCAGTGTGTGTCAGTAAAATGATGTGGGCCTACACAGTGCTTCAGTGAGTTTTCTTAAGCGTGGCCAGTTACAGTTGTATGCAGAAGTTTGAACACCCCCACTCAAATGACGTTATGTTTATTTTCTAAGTAAAAATAAGTCAACACATCCTCTTCAGGAAACTCAAATATAGCATTTTTCTGCTAATTTTAGTGCACAATTTCTATTTATTTCTATTTATTTATTCCGACATATTGGAGAAAAATAGAGCATAGCATATTAATTGTGCTATATCTTTATTTTTTCAATATGTCAAATTCAGTAAATAAACAATAATGCACAGTAAAGTGTGCAGAAGTGTGTTCTCTGTCGAGGATGTGTACTTATTTTCATGTAGAAAATCAACAAAACGTATTTAACAACTGGCTGTGCTTACAGTGATTTTACCATAGTTAAAGAGTGCTTACAGGTTTGGCTGTGGTAAAATTACTGCAGCGTTTGACCTTGAGAGACCTTTTATAAATGTAATAAATACATCACTGTTCAGTAAATTATTTATTATCAATCATATGCATATGCATTTCATTTGATTTTACTACGGTAACGAAGGGTTGACTGTGGTAAAATCACTGCAATGCATGACCTCAGGTGGCTTGTTGCACCAATGTTCAATAAATAACTAATTATTATTGATAATAATTGCATTACAGTAACTTTACCATAGTCAAAGAGTGGTTAAGAGGTTGATGGTGCTCAAATCACTGTAACACACAAGCTTGTGTGGCTTATTGATTTTTATAAAGTAATGGCAAAATACAATAAGATAAAATAGACCAATTTATAAATAATGTAATAATAATAATAACTAGATTACGGTGAGTTTGCCATAGTTAAAGAGTGATAACTCTGTTGATTGTGATAGCCTCTTAAGTGGCTTAGTGCCTATAACATGACAACAAAATACAATCAATTTCATTTACTATTAATAATAATCGCCATAAACAATTCTTCTAGCCAGCCATATAGTTCATTAAAAGTAGATAAACATAATATGTTGCATTGATATAGATTGTGAGAATGTTTTTTATAGAAATTAAGCATTTTACTTTGAGGCTAAGCCGGTCAGTTGTAAGCTGAGCTTGTAAAGCTCAATTGAGATCACTCATGAACAGGACCCCAAGATACTTAAACTCCTCCACCTAGGGCAGGTCATCTTACCTTATTTCAGTGATTTTTAAAGTAGATATCTATTTTATTAGTATTCTTTTTATTTATTTTCATATTTAAGAGTATTGGCGTCAATACTGCAGGCATTCATAAAGAAATCTTAAAGAAATCCCAGCTTTATTGGCCACTATTAGAAGCGAAGATACATAGGAAAAATTAATCGTGCAGTACAACTGAATGTAAACTTTAAGGTAGTTCAAATCAACGGTGCATGCAGTAAAACTAACCACATTTCTGGTTTAACCTTTAGCACTTTCACATTACCCACAATGAGGTTAAACCTGAAAATGTGCAACATACAAAGGGATTTGAGGGTTAACTGGGAACCAGTGAGATTTTGGAATAAATCAGATAAAGACTATTTAAAAATTAATAAATGTGTGTGTGTGTGTGTGTGTCTATATACACTTACCAAGAACTTTATGAGGAACACCTCCTTGTATCTACACTCAATGTCCTTTTTATCAGCTCCCCTTACCATATAGGACTTTTGTAGTTCTACCATTACATACTTTAGTCCATCTGTTTCTCTGCATACCTTGTCAGCTCCCTTTCACCCTGAGCAGGTACTATTTGGGTGGTGGATCATTCTCAGCACTGCAGTGACACTGACGTGGTGGTGGTGTGTTAGTGTATGTTGTGCTGGTGCAAGTGGATCAGATGCAGCAGTGTTGCTGTGGTTTTTAAACACTGTATCCACTCAAGGTCTGCTCTATTAGACACTCCTACCTTGTTGGTGCACCTTGTAGTGAAGTCAGAGATGACGTTTCAACTTGTTGCTGCATGGTTTGTGTTGGTCATCCTTTAGTCCTTCATCAGCAGTCACAGGATGCTGTTGGCTGGATGTTTTTGGTTGGTGAACTATTCTCAGTCCAACAGTGACCATGAGGTGTTTAAAATCTCCAGCAGCACTGCTGTGTCTGATCCACTTGTACAAGCACAACGCACACTAACACACCATCATCACGTCAGTGTCACTGCAGTGCAGTGCCAAATAATACCTGCTCTGGGTGGTCCTGCGTAGGTTCTGACCATTGAAGGACAGGGTGAAAGGGACTAGTCTGTAACCGTAGATCTACAAAGTGCACCTATATGGTAAGTAAAATGCTTGGTCAGTTTGTGTGTATATAAACGTGTGTGTGTATGTGTGTGTGTGTGTAGACACTTCTAACCACTAGTTACACTTTAAAGCTCACCCTCCTTAGACACACTTACTCTAATAAACACAACTACTCTAACAACACCAGCAACCTCAGCATCAACAGCGACAATAATCGTCCTTTTTTATCCGGAGTCACTCTGCATAGCCACACCAACGCCAGCTCTGTGAGCATCCTCTCAATCAGTCTGCCAGAGTTGAGACTGAGCACTGTGTCCTCCTCCTAGGCATGGCGGAACTCCTCACAGCTTTCAGCGTCAATTCAAGCTACTAGGAGCAACGGCCACAGCAGTGGCACTACTCTCAGCTGCCCTCCACTTCCTCTTTTGTCCACTATGTCATCGATGCCGGTAAGGGTACTGCCAGTGTCCAATGAGGATGCCAGTGTCCATACGTGTCTATGCTGCACTTGATCCAAAGTCCTCAGCAGCAGCCAATCTTTCTAGCTGGCTTCTGTTTCCCCGCCAACTCATGCATTGCCTGGGGTGGTGTCCCCTCTTTCTGCACTGCCAGCACAATAGTTGCTTGGGGGCCTCTTGGCATGTCATCACCTTCTCGAGTGCCCTCGCCTTGTAGCACTGTGCTGCTTTCATGCCAAGGATGTGTTCTGCCTCGGTGGCAGCTGCTTGAAGGTTGGCGAGCACGACAGGCTGCACGTGCTGTCTCAGCTTCTCCAGCAGCAGTGTGTTCAGAAAGTGTTCCAGCATGCCTCAAACACCCAGTACGCCTGCCGAACCATTGTGCTCAGCTCCGCTGCCAGCATGCTTATCTGCTCTCTTTTTAACCTCTGCCTCTCAGGGAGCAGTCGCTTGGCTGACCATGCCACAGGCACCTGCCCAGAGTGTCGCTAGAAGGCCGTGGTCAATGGCGTTAGGTTGTCATGTTGTTCTGGTGGCAGATCCACAAGCACCTGTAGTGCTTTCCCCTCTAGTGCCAGACACAGCAGCGTAGTAGTGACAGCTGCCGTGAGGCCAGGTGACCACATGCAGCTGAATTCATTGAATTCAAGTGTTTTATCATCACCACAGGTGTAAAAAATCAAGCATCTAGCCATGCAGTCTGCTTTTGTTATTATTTGTGAAAGAATAGGTTGTTCTAAAGAGCTCACTGAATTTGAGCGTGGTACTGTAATAGGTTGCCACCACTGCAACATAAGTTCGTGAAATTTCTTCCCTCCTAGATATTCCACAATCAACTCTGAGTGATATTATTGAAAAGTAGAAGTGTTTACGAACAACATAAACTCAGCCACAAAGTGTAAGAACATGAAAAGTTACAGAGCAGTTTGAGTTCCAAACCACCTCTGGCATTAACATCAGCACAAAAACTGTGCGCCGGGAGTTTCATGTCATGGATTTCCATGGTCGAACAGCTGCATGTAAGCATACATCATCAAGCACAATGCCAAGCATCAGATGGAGTGGTGTAAAGCACACTGCCACTGGAAACGTATTCTGTGGGGTGACGATGGACGAGTCTGGGTTTGGCGAATACCAGAAGAATGTTACCTGACTGCATTGTGCCAAGTGTAAAGTTTGGTGGAGGAGGGATAATGCTATGGGGTTGTTTTTCATGGTTTGGCCTAGGACCCTTAGTTACAGTGAAGGGAAATCTTAATGCTTCAGCATAAGACATTTTGAATAATTGTATGCTTTTAACTTTTAACGTTTGGGACCTTTGGGATGAACTAGAATAGAGATTGCAAGCCAGACCCTCTCGTCCAACATCATTGTCTGACCTCACAAATCCTCTTCTGGATGAATGGGCAAAAATTCCCACAGACACACTCCAAAATCTTGTAGAAAGGATAGAAAGGAAGCTTTTATAGCTGCAAAGGGGGGACCAACTCCATATTAATGGCAATGGATTTAGAATGGAATGTCATAAAAGCTCCTGTAGGTGTAATGTGTAGGTGTCCCAATACTTTTGTCTCGTCCAACATCATTGTCTGACCTCACAAATCCTCTTCTGGATGAATGGAAATTCAGCATGGCAATTAGCTGCAAAGGGGGGACCAACTCCATATTAACGGTTACATTAATGTTACATCCGAAAACAGTATGACTCAAAAAGTGTGAAAACAGGTAACACAAGTGTGTTGTACATCACTTTTAGAGTGTATATATATACAGGATCAGTGGATTTTTGGGGTTGCTCAGTTTAGGACCAATTTATTATTATTTGTTATAATTTTTTTCTTTTTCATTGGTACGTGGACCAGTGGGTATTTGGAGTAACATGAGGACCCAGTGGGTTTGAGGCGTTACCTCAGCCTAGGACCAGTGGGGTTTTGGGGTTAATCAGATGAAAACTAATGACTGTTTGGGTGAATCGGATGAGAACCAATGCGTTTTGGGGTGAATCAGATGAGAACCAATGAGTTTTGGGGTGAATCAGATGAAGGCCAATTGGATTTGTGCGGTCACACGTCTGAAGCGTCCTATCAGCGCTGCCCTTTCAGCGTGTTGTTGTTCCACTCCGGTAGCGGCTTGTTCAGGACATTTACTCTGCTAACGGACTGAAATAGCTAAGAAAATGCGGTCCCAAGCTTATAGAAGTTGTGGATATGGAAGAGCAAGATAACAGCATGTTCTGCGCGATGTTGTCCTCCTCTGGATTGGCGTTTTTTAAATAATTTCTCCGCGTATTTTCGAAGGAAGCTCTCCGGCTCATACGGTACAATGTAACGGAGGTAACGGAGAACAGAACGGAGCTCAGTGGCTGCAATGCGATAAGCTAACCAGCTAGCTAGCCAACATAGCACGTTTGCTAGCAGGGAGATGTTTAATCAATACATTTGTACTTTTTATAGATCTGTTGAATGGTCCTTTTGTTTAACAGACTGGTGTTGGTCATTTCACTGGTTGTAAATTACTACCGCTTTCTGAGCTCGTTTGTTAGGTGGCTAGGTGAGTTAGCTTTTAGTTAGGGGTCGTTCCCTAGTTGCTAGCCACGTACAACAGTTCTCTGCTTATTGGAGATTAGAAACTAAAATAGCTAGGAAAGATTACAGAGCTGAGATGAATGTGATGTGGCTTTTGTACCTTTAGATAGGTTCAATGAAGCAGTGTGAAAATCTTTATCTTAGCCAACACCTAACTCAGCCTCAGCTGTGTGTGAAGTTGGAGCTGATTAAAATAATCTAAAAATAAGTACTTATGCTAGATATTCTATGTAGGGTATGTCTGAGAGCAAAATGGGTCTGCATTAAATGAAGTGTCACAGTTTTCCCTCTTTATATATGTGTGTATATCTATATACAAATATGTTTGCAGTATATATAAAGGTATATATGTATGTATATATAGCTATGTTTCTCAGTATTGTCTGCAGTAGGTCAGCTGTAATAATTACAGCGCTATCATTGTCACATTACTAATAACTAATAATTGTACATGAATGTGTAATTTATGTAATTAATATGTATGTATGTGTATATGTATGTATATATGGATGCATTTTTTTGTTCTTTTTTTCTTTACTTATTGCAGGTGATTTTGTGAAGATGGCCTGCAAAAGATGAGAGCGATGAAGCCCACGAGGAACCTGATGCTGGTGCTTTGTCCCACTCTGGTGCTGGGCTTCCTTTACTACTCCTCTGGGAGACTGCACCTGCGGGCCTTTGGGCAAAAATCACGTTAGTATATCTCGTCACTCACTGTTTTGTCTGTTATCTTTTTTTCCTGTCAAGTTCAAATGTGTTCCAGTAAGACTGATCAATTTTTGCTGTACCACATTCATAATGAATAATACGTAGAGTCTTTTTTCCACATCTGCTGTAAGCCATCAGTCATAATCCTCATGAGTGGCGTGTGGAATCCCTTTTGATATGTTATCTTGGTGATAATTAGAAGTTTGGCTTTGAAGGAGCAGAACATGTTTATAGATGTTAACCAGAGGAGGGAGCTAAGCCTCCATCTCCGAAGCCTTACCTGAAGCCCCCTTGCTGCAGAATTGCCTTAGTAAAAGGTTTAATGTGTTTAGAAACAAAAATGATCAAGAATACTTGCTGAAACGTTCCACATACTTGCTTTTATTTTTGTACAGCTCAAAGCCTTGAGTCCTTACTCTCTCTTTAGAGCCAGTTTTCTCTGTATGTTTTTTTTTCTTTTTAAATCCAAAATATTTATGTACGTTTTTGTCTACATTTATAGATGCTGCCAGTAGGGTAGTAATGTCCATCTGGAACCTGTTTTTCTTAGACTCAGTTTTCATATTCAAATCCATAGTGGCTGTCATCCACTGTAAGTATTAATCCGTTAGGATGTTGTGTCAAAGGTCACCTGAGTTAGTAGTGAAGGACCTTAAGGTTCTGTTGCTACTTTTTATGTATTTTACATTGTGACTGAATTCATACCAACACCATTGTGGAGAATGTATTTCTCTGGATTTCAGAAGAATGCCTTTTAGTTATTTGTTTTGTTTTAGGTTGTAAGGCTCAGCTTCTGTTGTGGGGTGCCCCTGCCAGGGGTTTAGGCAGGAAATAGGTGAGGTGAGAAAATACACAAAATGTAGATCACTGTGTAGGGCTGTGACGGCATGGATTTTTTTCTTACCGTGGTGAAAAAGCAACCTGTCCCTGTGGTTTACAGCCATTGCCCCTAGAGTACCTCCTCCCGAGGTAGGTGTGCTGCTGCCAAGTTCTGCAGATGCCAAGGGATGGTTAATTTTACGATGTGATCTTAGATTAGACATATTTCCTCAGAAGACGGAAAGTTTTTTCCTACAAATGCGGCATTGCCTCATCCAAATTCGCTATCTCCCCTTGTCATCTGGTTCGAAGCCAAAATGTGCCAAAATTGGCCACATAACATTTGATTTAATTTCATGGCCATTGTTGACTCAAATAACGTCAACCGGCTAGCGTCAACTACATTGATTTTGTGATCAATTTTTTTTTTTTATTTGTTTCCTGTTAATCAAGCAGCATTTTATCACAACATTACAGAAAACTACATTGATGATACCACACAGAAGAACTAGCAGTAATAATCTAGCTTTGGTGGTTTACATTATGCTTCTGTATATTATGTCTGTGTATTGTGTGTGTCTATATTCAACTGAACATTACCTGTGGATATCACAAGTAATCAAGCCTAGAAACAATAACAATAATCAGATACACACAAAAGAACTCCCCATATGTTTAATGGACTGTACCCCACCATGTGCATGAAGTTGAAGTGACCAGCACCTGAAAAAGTTTTGTTTCTCCAGAATTCCTTGAATAGGATTACAATGAGTGATAACCAAGCAATGATTAATAAGTTTGTATTCATATCAAACAGCATATGCACCAACAAAAAAGAAACCCCCCCCCGAAAAAAAAGTGATGACACAACCTCACAGTGGGTATCGTATGACTGAGGTAATGTGGTTGTTGTCACAGCCCTATCACTGTGTAGTCAGTAACCCTAAACTAATAAACATGATGTGCTTGTGCATTTCTAGGCAGGTGCCAGGCAATAGATGAACACGTTTCAGCAGAATACAAGTGAAGAGGTGCTAGTATTTAGATTTCGTCATTGTTCAAGGCTGGTAGCATCAGCCAGACTTGCTATATCGATGGGAAATATGTTACTGCTCTGTCACATTACAATGTGCAAGAAGTAACATACCTTTATGTCAGTTAAACTAAGTGATTTAGATTTTGGACTTATAATTGTACCATCAATGACGGCCAACCTTCCATTACTGCTGTGCTGTGTTACTGCTTCCATTACTGCTGAAAATATTGGAGGATTTGAGAAGTAGGCCAGTCGTTGCTGGTCACGGAATCCTATTATTCACGTAAAAGGTTGGGGGGGATGGGGGGTTATTGTTTAATGAAGCAATTACTGTAAACTTTAAAATACAAAGCAAAATAGGTTACCTAAATGTCTGTTAAAAGCTTCTCCTCTCCATTTTTAAGCTATAATATATGTAAATGAACTGACTTTCTTGTTGCTTATTCTGACACCATGAACTGCTTTGCCCCAAATGACCGAAAAAAAAAAAAAACACATGCAATCTGATCTGACAAGTAAAACTGGGTAACATCCAGAAAAAAATTTTAATAGGATTCACAACCATCTATGTGACTTGAAACTTATCAATCTAGTAAGAAAGATTAGAATTAAGAACGTCACACAAACCTTATCATCCGAGGCAGTGGTCTCTGTTGCCTCCTAGCCTCTAGGCTGTTTCACCTGATGTCCAACTGTATTAGAACTGAAACCAAGAATGTTTTTTTCCAAGACCTGACGCTGTTTTGTCTGATGACTAAAAATAGACACGGTAGTTTGAGGATATCCTAAAATATCCACTAGTATCATAGTAACCATAGGAGACTTTTTGTACAGGCATGATATCTGCCTGCCACATTTGCACATGATGCCCCACCCCCCAGAGTGGGTTCAACCAGCACAGGTCAACAGCATGTTTTTAATGTCCTAAAGATCTGTTCTGAATGTTTTTTTTTGTTTTGTTTGTTTTTTTTAATGGCAGTATACGTATGCAGTATTTACAATAAAATGAGTAAACATGAAAAACTGTCCGCCTAATGATACTCTCTGTGTATGAGTATTGTACAGGACTGTTTACAGTTAGGTCTGGACTAGACCTGGACTAGATCTGTTTTCTGAACACCTCGAGCCTGTGTGGAGGTTTATTTGATTAGTTCCAACAGCCACAGATTAAAAATGTATTATGGTAGTACAGTAAATTATACACACAGGGACATGCCATTATATCTCAGTTCATCAGTAATATGTTCAAGTGTTTTAAAGGTGCTGTGGACAGAATAGTGCATTTTATGACAGGTGAGACCAATTTGTTTAATAGCATGCTTGTCTTGCACGGTAGACTAGATGGGTGTTTAATTTGCACTCTTTTAGATCTATTGCGTAATTTGATCAGTTTAAAAAAGAAATATTTCCTTTTGCCCCATTCAAAAACAAACACTTCTTGAATACACATGCAGTAAAGCTGGAAATGATTCCTGTAACTGGGGCTCATCGATCAGCATTTGCCAGTAATTAGAACCGTAATGTTTGTTGGCATTGTGTTGTGGTGTTCGTAAAGGGCTGAGGAGCTGTAGCCTCCGGGCGTTCTTACCGCTGCCAACTTTACTTCGATATGAAAATGGAGCGCAAAACGCTCACAGATTGGTGCACGTTAACCTCTTTCCTGAGCTTGAAGTCATTTGGGAGATGCAGGAGAAATAAACTATGTGCGCTTTTTTACGTGGATGTAAACATGCTTGAACGTAAGCCACCCACACCTCCACTGCGACTGCTACATGTACCGTGAAGCCCTTTGTGTCGGTGTGTGACTGGAACATTTCCCTCAGGGTATTCTGAGGTTCGCCTGCACCACTTACAGTGTCCCAAATCACATCTGAAGGGCTGCTGTTGAGAACACAATTTGATGGTATTTTAAACTACGCTATTTTTAAAAGAGCACATTTTCAGTGTTGCCAAAGAGCTTTTTTGTCATGAATTGATATTGAGCCAGTCTCAGGTTAAGACTAAAGATTAAGACTAAACCTAGACTAAAGAGAGTTTTCAATGGTGATTCACCATTTGCAGTTCCGTCCAAGACTAGGCTTAATCCACGTCCAGGAGACTGGTCCATTGTCTGCATCCTTGTGATCCATATGTTCTTTGATCTTGCCTAGCACAAGCCTGATCATATGACCAGATCATATGGCTAAAAATTGAGTATTTATTGCATTTAAATCTGTTCTTCTTCTTACTTTGTCAGAAAAACGTTTTTTTTGGATATATATTTGTATGTAAATGGGCAGATATTATACATACATGTAAGTAAAACATGCAACACCTTTTTTCCCCCCCAAACACTGTATAGTCATACACACATTTTAGTCAGTGTGTGACATAATATTGGTCATATGATGGCGTTTTCTAATGTTCTTTTAGAACACTTAATACTTTTGTCTCGCTTAGTCTAAAGGGAAAGTCTGCAGCTTTAAGTAGGATAATATGTGGTCCCAGGTTGTAAACATTTTTTTGGTGATTATTTAATCTTTCATAATTTAAGAAATAATAAAAGGTCCCTGAGCCAGTGTGAAACTAAGTGGATATGCTGACTTCCAATCTTATAGGAGAGTTTTGAAGGCAAAAGCATCTCTCTTTGTACTGTTCACTGAAACACACAAAAAATAGCCATTTCCATGCTTTCTGTGCATCTCAACATCAAATGCTTCAGACCGAGAGTTAAAAATAGTTGACCAAAACAGTTTAGGGCATGCTCAGAACATGTGAGTTGGATCAGCCCTGGCAGAATGGCAACAGTCAAAAGTATCACATACATTAGGGAATATTTTAGCCAATTTAAGTACTTGCCCTTCATTAGTTTTACACAGGGAGGTGAGAGAATGTTATTTTAACCACAGTTCATCAGAGATTTTAGTCCCGTCCGAATCTGCTGTGTCATTGTAATAGACTGCGCTCTCCTTTACCTTCTGTAAAACACATCATAGAAATAACCTCAGATTATATTAATCCTGTGCAAATCAACATGTTGGTAAAAATGAACATGTTCTGTGGAAAATGAGTTTACTTTGTATGGAGGGACTCAGCTTTTCGAAAAAGCATTTACTTGTGTTCTCTGTGGCTAAAATCAAGCCAGTATGTACTGAATTAGGCTGAGGCAGGAACAAAATGTTGTTCCGTTAATTCTTCTCAGTGCGATGTCCCAGGGTTTGTCCTGTATCTCCATTCAAAACTCCTTCTCCCACTTTCTGTACTGTTCTGTTTATTGCTGTGTTTTGAGAGACATGATAATATCATAAACAAATGAAATCAGGCTCCTGATCAGGTGTTTAAGATGGTGTGTGTTGCTGGTTTTGGGGGCAATTAAAGAAAGTTAGATATTTGGGTCGTTAATGTAGAGGAGCTGTATTCCATTTTGCATGATTCTGGCGGTACAATGTGTTTTTTTGCAGGTTTACAGCCTAGTAATAGTACATAAGATCGGGAGGTGCAAGCCCACCCTGGGATGCAGGTCTTCGATGTACTGCAGATTTTTACTAAAATGATAAAGATTTCTAATCTAATTCCAAGTTCAAACTTTTATTTGTCACATACGTAGTCATACACAGTACAACTAGCAGTGAAATGCTTGGATAACTGCCTGCTCACATGAAGTAATAAGGTAATTATAATTGTAATAAATTCTGAATACATTTAATGAAAAAAATCTAATATGAAATGGCAGGAGCCAAAGTATAACTATTTGTTACTTTAGGCCAGTCAACAAGTTCTGTTGACTTTTTCCTTATCATACTAAATATGTACTGTGTATCTAAAAGTTAACATATACTTGCAGATTAGTTTTTCTTAATAGAGAGTTTGCCCCCCATTTGCTGCAGAAATGAACTTTTTTTTTGGGAAAACTTAACACTAGATGTTGGAACTTTTGCTGTGAGGATTTGACTGCATTTAGTTACGAGTATCAATGAGGTCAGGTACTGATGTTGGATGATTAGTTCTGGATCACAAATGCCACTCCACCTCATCCCAAAGATACTGGAGCTCCATCACCCATGCAGTTCCACTGCTCTACAGCCCAAACCATTAATAAATGCTTCGTATTGAGCATGGTGACATTAGGCTCATGTGTGGCTGAGAACTTCCCATTCTATCATCAATACTTTTCTATAAAGAAACTGTTTCTTAAAATCCACTTAATTTCTTTTAAAACCCACTTATGCAATTTTCACAAAGATTATGACATTTATGACAATTTTTTCTGATTTGGAGAAAAGACGTAAGAACAGAATCTACATACACTCAAGCACAAAGGTGTTAACAGTCGTGTGGTTTAAGAACACGTGACAAATTGGGCTTTCTTAGGACTTTTCTCATGAACAAATTTAAGAAGAAACTTGGTGAATATCTTAACTTAGCACTATGACTTCAATTAAGCCTACTATAACTAAGCTTACTGTTTTCAAGCTAATGCTTGAAAATGCTTTAAATCTTGTAACAACAAATACAGTTGGGATCTGTACTTTGATTTTTAAATATTAACTGAGCATTGTTTAATTGTAAAAAAAAAGGAGGTACAACAAAGAATGATAAATATTTTTTTTTTATTTCATGTGGTTTTGCCACTAAAATACCTACGTGCACATACTTGCAGACCATTGATATCAATCATGGTTTCATTTAGCCCTTTGGTTTTTAGTTGTATTTTTTCCACTTTAGTTTTAGTTTTCCACAAGATTTTTTGGCCCAAGAGCTTACAACCTGAGATTGTTTCATTAAGAGATTAGCTGGAGTCCAACTGCCTGTGCAAATTTCTGGCTCTGGCAGCGTAATCATTCTGAAGTCTGACTGTTTTATCGTTACTGTAGGTCACTGAAAGTTGAGTGTTTTTCAGAGGTTATTTAAGACTTGGAAAGTGTGTTGTGGAGCTTGTCACTAGCATAACTGCTGAGGCACACAATGGTAAAGTGTTCTGCTTCATATAGTTTTATGAAACACTGAAGGCGAATGAGGGTCAGCTGGTGGAGTATCATTGATGTATCAGTAACCATGAGCTAATTAAATCCATGTCTGATCATGTAATCTGCAAAAAGCAAATACCCTGCTTTCCACTCGTCCAATGTAGACAATAGTCTTGACATGAAATGACTGTATTTTGATTAAGATTTAGTGTGCCTTAGGAAGTGTAATGTGCTCTAATTACTCAGCAATGGGAACTGAAAGAAGTTCAGGTAACAAGAAATACTTTAGGGGAAATATATTCACAAAGTTTTCCCTTTACCCCAAATGTAATCGATCACCCATTTATTGTCTGAACTTTGCTTATTTAATTTTGCAGTAAAGCTATGAGGCTAGTGCAGCTTAAAAGTAATGGAAACGTATGTACTCCAATTGTACATCCACACTGCATGTCTAAATCATCACACACGTTGTTGATTTGTTAAATAATCTCAAATGGAGCGAGTTTTCCTGTGTAGTTTTATGCTCAGTGTAGACTGTACGATAATAGTGATCTAATACATTTATTACATGTCACACTGCGAGATGCTGGTGATAAAATCATGGCCTAATTCCTTGAGAGACTGAATTCAGTTATGGTGGAGGTCAGATTTTGCTCTTTGCTCTTTTGCCAAAATCTAGGGCCTCTCAACCAAAAAACACTCTGCATTGTGTTTTGCCTGAATTACATGTATTAAACAGTGAAGATGAAGAATTTGGAGCCTTTTATGGTTTGGGAAAAAGAGCAAAATGGACTGTCTGTTTTCCAAAGTGAGCTTGAGGCTACTAGGCAAATTTTTCTGTCCATCAGCTCTAGAATGATTAATTGTCATATAAACAGTTGCTAGTAAGTTTCTTTTCTTGTTTGTTGTTTGAAACTATTAAAATACATGCTTTTTTAGTGGCTGATTATCCACTTCACTTGCTAGCTGTGTTTAGTAGCTAACAATGGTTGTACTGTGAAATCAATCACACAGATGTACAAAGCTACATGCTCTTCGTAAGAGTGAATATACAGAGCAAAAAAAACACTCATTCTGCCAGCATACATGCGCGCAAACATTAGAATTAGTTGCATAGCTAACAAATAAACAAACATTACTCAGCACTGACCTTAGGTTAGCGCACAAAGTTAGAATGTTTTTTGTGGTGCTTTCATAATCCCATGATGTCTTAGTGAAATGCATTTACCACTTTATTTTACTTACATTTAATTGCTTCAACTTGGTGCACCTAATTCGCTTTTTGTTTTTTGCAGCATAATATAACTGTCAAATCAAATTGTGTTTCGACTTGTGTCGTAGCAGTGGTCACATTGAGAGATTTTAGACCACAACTTCTGACACTACCAGAACTTTGTAGCAAGCTGTCTTTGGTTGCCAAGACTTCTTTCATGATTTGAATTTTTTTTTGCAAAAGCATTATCGTACAGTATAATCTTGACTTTAGGCTTGAGCCAGTTTATTATGGTATTGTGAATGGTTTAGAGTTTCCATCTACTGAGACGGCCATCAATTTGAAAAATACCTGTGGAATTAAAAAGGAAAAAAGGTTGTCATGTAATCTGTATTCTATGTCCGGGATCACTTTGGTTTATTTTTATTTATTTATTTATTTATTTATTTATTTATTTTTACATTTTTTAAAACATGAGAGGGCCTGGTCGAGCTGAGCACATAACGTCATGCTTTGCGAAACATCAACATGGGCTAAAATAATTGATCTTGATGTTGTGGTTGTTAATAATTGGAGAAAAGTGCTTCAGATATCAGTTAAGCACACTGGGCTTTGGAGAATCCTCTCAATAAATATTCCCAGCTCCTTTTATTATATTGCTTTTTTTTTATTTTTTTTTGGTGGCGAGACACTGGATCCCACTTACCTGCTGTCAGCTGGTGATGGCTAGGGAACATGTTTGGACGATGGTATACTGCACACAGTTTTATAAGGCTACGTGGTTTCCGACGCTGTATGACATATCGTTATCTATAAACGTAGACAAATTTGTTGCTTAGCTAAAAATGGTTGTAGTTAATGCCTGAATTTTGGAGATAACAGTATGTCAAACAGGGTCAGAAAGCACATTAGCAAGTCTATTTGAGATTACTTTCAACTCATCACTAAGGAAACTATTTATGATGATTTAGGCATGTAGTTTGCCCAATGCTAATTGCTAATGACCTTACATTACTTGTTAGCTTCATGAGGCTCATAGCTCCAGTGTAAAATTGTTGAAGACTTCAGACACCAGACATGTCTTGGCTAATCAACTGTAGTTCGAGAAAGAGAGGCATTAATTAACTAATTCCTCCCTCCCTTCCTCCATTTATTTATTTATGTATTTAGTCGAACTAGTGCTTTCAGCAGATTGTTGAAGGCCTGCTTCAGGACTGTGAGGGAAATCTTAATTTTTTTTTATTTGGCTATGGATCGAAGTTGGCGTTTTCTGCAGTGTTTTGAACAAATCAGAAACTAACAGCATGTCACACCCCACATGGCATGATTCTCACACACCTAAGCTTAACTCACACTCTTGTGTTTCAGAGAACGATGTGGATAGCTTACTCTACGTGGGACGTGTAGTAGCATCAGGTATAGGTCCACTGTATGCCTCAAGACATTTAGGCTAAACCTGTTCTTAATGTTGGGAGGTGAATGTAACTAACTAACATCTCTGTTCAGTAAGTTTTGTTTTTGCTAATCATTCTCTAGCCTGGTTTGACCATTCTGGAAACTTCCAGTGTTTTCAGTCTGCTTACTGTTTTACCTTATGGATATTGAACAAAAATCTATCAAGGGTATTGGAGTAATGTCATTGTTATTCAGGTTAGATCAAGAATCTTATTGTGATGGTTACTCCCTGGCCTTGACAAGGGACAGTGATTGGTATTAAATAGTTGGGCTGAAACAAACATTTGGTAATAGCACTGATGGCAGACTAAAACCATAGAGCAGAACAAATGTGAAGTTTGATTTGTCATTATGTTCAAACCAGGCTAAACTATAAAAGCTTTGTATTGTTAAAAGAGGGAATTTATGCTGACGGACTTGTTCCTTGCAGGGTCCATATCCAACATTCTTCTTATTTTCTGTGTGTTTTTATGCAACAAATGTTTGTTAAAACTTGCTAAATGTAATCATTAAAATATTTGATGATGATGTAGCCATTCGAATAATCAGTACTTTTACCTCTTTTATGAAATCATGCGGCAGTTTTATTCGTCTGACAGTAAACAGTTTTGTTAATTAAGCTAGATGCTAATGATTCACCAGTAGAAAACAGTAGCAGCCTTTTTAAAGACAATACAAGAATCTGCCTGCATGTCATATTGAGTGACAAAAGCCACCAGAATGTCAGCGATACTTTTTGCTGACTCGTTTAGACAGCACCAGCAACCTCTTCTTTATTACCTTTGTTTTTTCATTACCTTGCAGTATTTGTCTCATTACAAAGCATTTAGTAAAAGCAAAATAAATTAGAAATAGAATATATATAATTCTACAAAAACACACAAAAAAACGATACATAGAAATATAAAATACATTTTCTTAACCTATTCATTGAAGTGAAACACATTTGTTGAGCTTTTTGTATTAAATATTTTATGATTATATTAGAAAATTTTATTGTTCTTTAGTTGTGGCACTTGTTTTATGTGTTAAAAGCAGTCATACTTCATGTTTACTTCACCATTTTCAAACTTTTCTGTAGAATTAATTTTGGTGTGCCTTTAACACTGATATATGGAAATGAACTCTGTTCTGATTAGCTGCCCTTCATTGTGCCTCATTTAAAACTATCTGGGCTGAAACAAATCTTAAATTTTTACCTTAGATGTGAATGGGTGGGGCTAAACTGCTCTAAGCTAAAATAGTGGAGATTTGTAAATGCTTTGGTTTGTGTGACCACGGACAAGCCATTTAAGTACTAAGTACTAATGATCTTTTCTATAACTATGTTTTATCACCTGTCTGTAAAGCACTTTGAGCTGCAACCGGCATGAAAAGTGCTATATAAATAAAATTATTAAATTATTATTATTATTTTGCAGCTTAGTTTACATATCAAACTGTGTAGTTTGGAGAGTGAAAGGAAGTTTTTTTTAATCTTTATCACATGTTGCGTTAAACTATTTATTTATTTGTTTATAACAAAAAAAAAAACAAAACTGAGGAGAGTTTGGTCTTATATGTGATATGGGCCCTGTCTAGTCTTGTCTACACTAGCACACACACAAATGTTTATAAAACAGCATTGTTAACCCCCCAACATTACAGAGCTTTGCCAAATTGCCACAAAAACACAAACCTTGGCCTTCCGCATACCGATCCAGTTACAAAGACTCTAAAAGTGCTTCTGTCCCAGTCATCACAGCCACTGAAACCTGTGGGTAAATTTACTTAATAATGCATTATTTTTTTTTAAAACCATTTTTCCTTTGTTGTACTTCAGCTGATTTTGAATAGTTTTGTTAGGAGTTAATGTAGGACCTATTTCACAAGAGACAGAAAATCCTTAGTGTGGCTAGGTAATGCAGAAGAATCTTTTTTCTGCAGAAATTGGTCAGACATGCCAGCTCCGTGTTTTTCTCATGTTGGGAGCAGGTCTGGGTATCTAAATGAAATACATTAATGGTACAGACCTAAATACTTCAGTAGCACTAAATATCTGAAAAAATCTACATTGTTCAATACCTGATTTCATTTTACAATTCACCCTTGACAACTGAAAATCATATCAGTAGAGGACAATTTAACCTAAACTGTTTTGACCATATAAAATTATATCTGCTAATTTTTTTTGCTCCGTTAAATCGGTATCAGTGGCAGTTTTCATATCAGTCAGGCTGGGAGGACTTGCACTGTAATGTCATGCCAGGTGCAGTAGCAGCGATTTTCGTACAGTGTATGTAGTGTTAGAATCTATTTTACTCAATTATAACAGCGTTCAATTAAGTGTGTGCTCATTTTTTGCCCAAAATAAAATTGGTCTATTTTCAAACATATAAAGAATTTCCACTACTGTGGGAACAATTTCTTCATTTACCTGTGTGTAATTTGTGTAATTAATTCTGAATTAGATAAGAAATAATTGAATCATGATTACCAGAGATGGCACAATACCCTTTAATAATTACCAATGGTCTCATGTTCTTTAAAAACTACCAAGCTTTATAATTATCTATTTTTTAATTGAAGCTCTTCAGATGATCATCTAAAAGTGTAACGCTTAGTTATCCATATTCTTGTGTTATTATTAAGTTAAGCATGGATATATTATCACATGAGCTGCTTTACTTCACTTAACATTATGTTGTGCTATAAATAGTTCTGTGCTATTTCAGGGCAGGTTTGCTACAGAATCATGTCAGCATTTTCTGCTGGCATTGGCCACCTCTAGTTGTGTAATTCGATATTTCACAACTAGAGATGGCTTCTGTATTTACAGTATTCATGACTTTGTGTTACTCATTGACAGAAGCACAGTGATCTTTGTAAGAAAAGGCTCACTGCACAGTTTGTGCCACATCTGCTCAAAGCTGCTCTAAACACCAGCCACTAACACCTACCGACAGTGCTGTTCACACACACTTTCATTCACATACGCTGTCTCACTGATGTTTTCTGATGTAAATTGCTCAAATTGTCAATTTATATCTGCTTCCAATGGAACATAAATTAACGTTTGCTTTCACTTTTCATTTTTTTTCTTTGTTCAGATCTAACCAGTGGTCAGGTCAGCTTGGAATTTTTTGTTGTGCCCCAACGAATTGTTCTCTTTTTCTTGTTTTGTTCATTCTTTCTTTCATTAACAGGATGAGCTGCACTACTTTTAGTGTTTATTTGTAATGTTAATCTTTGTGTTCCTATATTTATTTAGGATGTTTGGATGAAATGGAAAAATATTTTGTGATTTAAACTTTTGGGGGGTAGCAATTTATTTTAATGATTTGGTAAATAAATAGTATTTTTAAAAGGGAAGTATATAGTAGTTACAAGTAATTTTGTAATACATGCATTGCATGTTCATTGTACGTGCCAGGTATATGCAGCAGTATTTGATGATAAATATGTAATGCGTACAAGTAATACTTGGTGCATGCTTTGCAAGTTGCAGTTTATAAATATAGAGTAATTTATGCTGGAAAAAACAGGTATATTTCAGCATTTAATGCTAAGACGTTACACAGTAGTGGTAAATACCACAAACTACTGTCTGTATGACAGAGTTACAGATGCAGATGACAAAGCAAACAATTGATGACTATGTTCAGAGTTACATTGCATTGGTACATTATGTATCTAGCATGTATGCATGTATTTACTGAAATGCTGAATCTTTATAAGCTGAAATACACCTGGTATTTCTCATGTTAGTTTCTCTGTACTTACGTGTACTGCTGTACTTACATGTACTGCTTTACATATCTGGTTACTTAATCCAAGTTACTAGTATGCAAAGTATGTACCACAGAATATTTATAAGTACTACATATTTACCTTGTAAATTCTGTGTGAGGACTGCTGCACTTAGTGTAGTTTTCATATAAGTTAATATGTAGTAATGTATGTGTCAGAAAATTACTTGTAAGTACCTCATACTTACCTATTGAATACTAGTTATGCACCATAACAAAAATAAATTGCTACCAAACAAAAGCTATCACTGCTTGAGCGTTACTGTGTGATTGTTACTTTAAACATGCACGCTCTTCTGATTATGAATATTCATTGTTTAAACTATCAAAAACTGGACTCAGAAGCTGTTTTATGCCATGGATATATGTTAGGGCTGCACAATATAGATAAATGATCTCATTGCAATTATGTGATTGCAGTATGTCTTGCAATATATAACAACTTGGAAAGCAATCTGTAAAACTTTTTTTAACACTTAAATTATCAAAAAATTTAATCAAATCTTGACCTTAGAATGGAAAATTAAAATAAAAAAATTATTAATTGCATCTCTAATAAAAATATTATAGTCATTGATATGACATGGTGAAAATTCATTCAAACATCCAAAGATTTGTCAGGATTCTTGCACAAGTTAAAATAAAACATTCAGTAATTACGTAGAGGTTCGTTTGCATTTTGCAGACTTCTGTGACATCACTGTTCTAGAAGGCAGTGTCCTGACTAACAATATTGAAGACATACTGTGTAGCCCTAAAATGTATTTCTGAGTACGCTGTATACTGTGTTGATTTCTTTCGTTTGTTTTCTCTTTAGTGTATGACAAGCAAGGATTCCTGATCAAACTTGATGGAAAACTGTAAGTAACTGATTTGTATGTGATTCTTTCTGTGTGTGTTTGTGTGTTTGTCTAAAGCAGTGATTCTTAGTTTCTTAGGTCTTGTTGACCTTATGCCTCACTCTAAGCACATGAAGTTCTTAATCATTACCAGTTCAAGTCAAGTCTTAAATCTGAACCAGTGATCTGTGTGATATTTTTCCAGCGAACACAACCTCAACCTCAACTGGTGTTGAAAAGGGTTAACATCATTAACTTATATTGTCCTTTAAAGCCTGTGATTACAGAATTTTAAATGTTTGTAGTCATCTGCCACAAGTTTTTCCCAAGTGTTTTCAGACATTATCACTAAACGTGAACTGTTTTATTAGGGATGGATATAGTGAATAGTAGCATTTAACAGAGCAGCAATGGAGGATCGCTCCATCAGAAATGTTCCTTACCCCAGTTCTGAGCGAAGCCAGTAGGAGAAGAGTTGACATAGCTAGCTTGACCTGGTTGATACGTTGTGTGATCCTGTGAGCCTCTTTCTGCTGTGCTCGTTGCTGAGCTCCACACAGTCAAAGTCCGTGTCTGTGCCATGTATCCCACTGGATATAATGCATTTGAAGGCACATCGGTGAACTGCATGCCAGAACAACATGAATATTTTTTGTGTGTTTGAACCAAACATTACAAACTATTAATAAGATCAGATTTTATCAGTAATGTTTTTGAAATGGTAATTTGGCCTCCTGTTTAGGGTTTTTAGGTCCCTCCCCATTCTAATAGATACGAGTCTGATCTTGTATGTTTGGAAATAGCTGCCTGGTCATTTCCAAGATGGGTGCTGAGTGGACAGACTTTGGTTGCTGTTGACTTAATACAGCCTAGTGTAGCACTGACTTAACGTGTTGCAGGCTAGACTGAAAACAATGCCAAACTTTCGTTGGCGATGCAGAACATCACCATTTCACATGACATTTAAAATCTTGTGGGACCAAGGCGTCTTCAGTTTTTGAAGTCAGGCACTGCAGTTGCTCTCCATCTGCTGCACAAGCTGCAGCACGCCTTGGTGATGTCAGATCTCCGATGGAATCTCCGATGACAAACATGATGTGTGTGTTACATATGTTTTTATTCTAAAATCTATTCAGATCCATTGTCTCCTATCTCTCCTAAAGGAAATGCCATTTATTTGATTTCCTCCTTCTGGCAGCTCATTTTTTACATATGGCCACCATACAAAATAGTTTTTATTTCCAGCAAAAATAATGTAAAACAGTTTAGTTCAGAAGTTTGTTATTTTAAAAGAATTAATGCCCTTGTAGGTCATAAATTATTTTTTAGATTTCCTGTTATCTTCCTGAAGATATGGTTGCCTTTGTCATTTTGTATTTATTCTTAACTATATGGTTCTCAATAAAACAGAAAGAAATATAAAATAAACATCTCCTTGAAAGTGTGGCTCTAGGGTCTGCAACAAAAAAGGCCAGCAGCATGTGACCGGCCATTGTTGTGAGCTCAAGCTAGAGGAAACAGAATGTATCCTACTTGACGGCAGTGTTTTTATACCCCACCCCTGCAGTCATTGGCAGTTCGCATTGACCATCAAGTCAGCCACAGTCAGGCTAAGTCAAGAACGAACACAGCCCTTCTTATAAGGACTTTGGCAGTAGTCAGGAAACATTGGTAAAAACCATTTACCAAAACCGTTCACTCCTGAGTCCATTTAGTCCATAAATGGAAACTAAGCTACAAAAACAGCCCATTTTTAATTCTTTGTTTTTGTGATGTCAAACATTGTTTGTTCATATCTACCTATTCAGCTTGTAGCAGTTTAGAGCCACCTATCCACATTGAATTTTTAAGGAGCTTTTCAGTCTGGATTATTATTTTTTATTTATTTATTTAATTTGATTTTTTTAATGGCAGAGTCTTAATGGCACAGTAACAAAAACATTCTGTTTTATTCTAAGTCATAATGAGAAGTTGAAAAATGGTAATTCAAAAGTAAATTGCATAAAAGCCACAGAAATATCATTAGTGAGCTTCAGAGAAAAATAAAAGTATAAGAAAAAAACTACAATGCAAGGCCCTTTAATTCAGAACGCTGGCCTGTATAGTATCTGTGTGTTCAGTGTGACCCCTGTCTCCCCAAGTTTATCTTTCTTTTTATCTAGTCTGGTTGTTTATGTGAACAGTACAGATCTATGTAGGTTATGAAGGAAGGGCTTGTGTGGCCTGGAGCTTTGCTGATTAACTACTGCCTCTCGTTTTTTCCCTAACCCCTCTATATTGTAATTATACATCTTCATTATAGGCGCTTCATGGGAGGTCTCTTAGGCCAAAGAAAAATTTGAAGTCCTTTCTCTTGATGGCACTTAGCTCCACCTGTATAAATGCCTCTGCCATCAACAAGTCTTCTTACTCCTCCTTGCAGAATGAGAATTAATTGGAGGCCTACTGGAAAAATCTAATTTGCCTTTCGGCGAATCAGTTGGTTTATAGGGCAACTAGTTCAAAATAAACATTACCGCACACAGACGTCTCAGTGTTTTTAGTCTTATTATTTTAGACATTGTACCGATTAGAGCAGTGGGATCACATCACAGCTGGTCCTTCATAATTTAACTCAACACTCTGACCTCAGTGACCCCAGAACATTAGTGTGTGTGAAAGGAGGATTTATATGTTATTATTTCTCTGGATCTAAGTTTTAGTGGATGGCCTGCTTATCTCTGCAGGAATCTGCATGCCTCCACCATACAGGGGTTTAAAGTCATTTAATAGTTTTAACTATTTGTGCTTGATGTATTTGACCTCACACTGCATTGCTGTTGTGTCAAGATTAATGTTACGCTTTTCTGACTTTCTCTACAGGAAACTTGGTAACAGGGAAGTAAAAAGATATAGATCACAGTGCACTAAAGTTTATCAGCGTAGGAAATACTCTATTAAAGGCGTAGTTCAGCCAAATTAGGTAACGTAAGAGTCAGTGAAAGCAAGAAGTAGGGGTAAAAGTTACAGCAGGGAGAAAAAGCTAGTTTCTGTTCATTCTTAAAAAATTTAAGCATCTCTCAACATCCTCTTGTTTATCGTAAAATGCGAAGGTTTCCTCAAAATCTTAGTGCTTAGCCTGAATAAGTAAATACAGCAGGAATCCACATCACCATGAAGATAAATTTTCAGCAGCAGAATATTCTAAGACATTTATTTAAAAAAAAAATTCCAAAAATGCTAACACAGATATTTGTCTCCTACTCCCCTTTAACACGAATGTTTCCGCAGCATCATAATTCCTATAACATAGGTACTTTCTGTTCGTTCTTAGAAAATGTTAGCATCTCTAGGAATACTCTCCCTTAGCATAAATATGCAAATGTTTCTTCTACGTTTTAATACTCAGATGATGTAAGTTGGTACAGCTGAAAGCTACAACACTATGAAGACAAATCTTTAGCAGGTATTAAGGGGTGAAAGCTGGCAGTTAGCATAGCTACTTTTGTTTTTGTTCTCAGCAGTGTTATCTCTAAACAATCACTGAAATCTAGCAGGGCCTAAAAGTTGGGGGTTAATCCAGTTAGTGTTTCTTCATTGTTAGAAATGTTAGCATCTTGAGCAATACTCTCCTTTTTCGTAAAGAGGTCAACATTCTGTAAAAGTTAACAAATAACTATATACATTAAAACCTGAGGAGATGCCTTGGGGTAAAAAATAAAGGGGTCAGGTAAGAAGAAGGGGCGGGGCGGGAGGGAGTACTCACTCACATTCTATCTCTACAAACTCTGATCTTAGACTTTATATAATTAACCCATTTTAACCAGAATTTTGTCATCTTCAGGCTAATAGAAAAAGTAATTTTTTCCATTAGATATATTTAATTGACCAGGTTTATCCAGTCATCCAGTGTAGGGGAATCAGGAGACAGCCACTTCCTTGTTATAACTTTTTTACTTGCAGTTAATAGAATATTCCATAAATATTTATCCGATCTTGCCACATCAAAACCCAGTACCCCTAGAAAAAGTGTATCAAATTTACAGGGAAATTCTAAACTAAATATATTTTTCAGTACTTTGTGCAACTCTGTCCAAAAATGTCCTAATATTGAGCGTTCCCAAAATACATGCCAGTGACCGGCTTCCCGCTCCCCACACATCCTCCAACATCCCGGATTTTCCGCAGGTTTTTGCTTTGGTGTAATAAAAAATCGAGTAACACACTTCCACCCAAATTCTCTCCAAAGATGTGAATTATTACGTTTCCACTGAAGTTCATGTATCTTAATCCATATTTCACTTGAAAAGGTAATACTGCTCTCTTTTTTCCATTTTTGCTTTACATACTCTGTCAAACTTCCTTCCTTTACTGTTAAGCCTCTATACATTTTGGATATGATTCCTTTGTGAGCCTCAGACTGATGAGCTTTGATAAACAAATTTAGTATTTCATCATTAATACTTTGGAGTGTATCATCTTTAATTGTTTTATCAAAATAATGTCGTAATTGAAGATAGTGGTAAAAGTCCTGATTTTCAAGGTTATATGTTTCTTTTAGAGACTGAAAATCTCTGTCTGCCTCTTTCCATAATATTGCCGTACGCTGTTATACCCTTTGTCAGCCAAATTTTGAACCTACTATCCAACTTATTTGGTATGAACCCAGAATCATAGGTGCACCATCTAATTACTTTCAACATTTCACTTAAATTGTATTCTTATACTACTTTAGTCCAAATTTTTAATTGATTTTTTATCCAAAGATTCTCTATGATGTCTACGTTTTTAACTAAATCACTATTTCCTATTATTGCCTGGATAGGGGGGTTCTTTATCAATGACGATTCTATATCCATCCATCTTGCTTGGTAAGCAGGGTTGCATATGAGAATTAAGGGTCTTGTCTGAGCTGCAAAGTAGTACTTTTTGAAATTTGGTAAACCCATGCCTCCTCTGTCCTTTGGAAGCTGCAAAGTCTGAAATCTTATTCTTTGCTTCCGTCCCTGCCATATATACCTTGAAATGATTTTATCCCATTCTGAAAAAATGTTTGGAGGGATTTCGATATTACTTCAACATGTTAACAGTTTGGAAAAGTAAGTTGCTACAACAGGAAACTACAGCAACATAAATACAAATCTTCAGCAGCAGAATATTTTTAAAGACATTCATACAAAAATGCTATCACAGATAATGTAATCTTTTTTTAGCAATATTTATTTCTTTAAATAAATTCTTTCTACAAAGAAGCCATAGCAACATGAAGCCAAATCTTTAGCAACAGAATTGTCTTAAAGAAATAGTTCAGCCTAAATTAGTCTATGCATATAACATAACTATTGCTGAAAGCTAACACGGGCATGTCAAATTGGGGACCTTTCCGGGTCAAAGTGCTGCCGATTTTAGCATTTACCCTTATCTAACACTCTGAATTCAGTTCATGAAGACCTTGCTATTTAGCTGGTGAGCGAAATCAGGTGTGTTTAATGAAGCAGTGTGCTGAAGTATTCCGTTTTTGGACCACTAGGACTGGAGCTTGACATAATGAGCTAACAGGACCTGAAAGCTGGGGGTTTGTTTAGCTACGTTCTGTCCATTTTTAACAACGTTATCATCTTTAGCCATGGTCCCCTTTACCACAAAGTTAAAAATGTTTCTTCAGCATTATAATACCAAGTTAGTTGGTCCAAGAAGCCACAGCAATATTCCATGCTCACATAAGGAACAGGCTGTTTCCTCAACAACATAAAATAAGTGCCACATTATGTGGTGGAACAGGACGCCACAGCAACTGGAAGACAAATCTAAGAAGCTAGGTTTTATCTTTTGCTGGTGTTGTCCAGAGGAGGCTCTTTTTTAAATCGTCAGCAGCAAAAAGAGACCGGTCAGCCAAACATGTTAATGCAAATAGTGGAACAGTCAGCGAAAGCTAGTAGGGTGCAAACTTAGCATAGCTGCTTTCTGTTATAGCATAAAGTTTGAGGGTGTTGCCTCAACATTAGAATTCTTGTGTTACTACAGCAGGAAACCACAGCAACCCAAACACAATTCTACTTTGTGTTGTGTTCTTGTTTTGGCCATTGGGCTTTATGAGATAAAATACCATTTCACAGCGAAACAAAGAGAAAGGGTGCTCATATTTATGGGTTGCATAGAGTGGGTGATGAGTGGGTGGTGTACAACACTGGACATCAAGCTGGAATATAAAATATTTGGAAAGGTCTTCAGACAAATGTGGTATCAGTATACTTCTATGTCAGAAGTGTATTGTATCATGGTACCAAAGGATGAATTCCGCTCATCAAATTGTGTTTTCTTGATTTTCTAAGTAAAAATAATACACATACATGGAACTCAAATATGGCATTTTTCTGCAGATCTTAATACACAATTTCTACTTATTTGCTTAATGTCTTAAAAAAACATGAAATGTAAAGTATAAAAATATATAAAAAGTTTTGTTATTGTGTATTAATTGCTAATTAAATGTTTACTTATTTTCACTTGGCAAATTGGCAAAAATGATACATGTAATTTGACCAGTGGTGTCCAAACTATTGCATACAATCATGTCATTAAAAATGTACATAGTTACACTCCCTCTGTTTTTCTCTTTTTGTCTCTTTCTCTCAGGCCCCTGGAGCTGCAGTATAAGTATGGCAATCTGAGTAAAGGAGAATGTAAGCCCGGCTACTCGGAAGCCAAGATGACCTCAATCTATCCAAAGCAAGTTTGTGTGTTTTTTCCTTTTTACTCTCATTGTACAGCCTGATTACTTGGAGGTTGCTCTGCTTGCTCTGTTAATACGTCAACACACGTGCATGCATGCTGCTGTTCTGCAGTGTGACTCAGTAGCTCATGGAGTCAGACTGAAGTGAATTAGAGCACTGTAGTATACTGTAGGCCTTTGTGTTAGCATCGCTCTGTCTGCCCTGAGGGCTTCTTACTAAGCTGACCTCCGATCCATAGCTAATAATGCTACACACACGCACTCAGACATATAGTGACTCGCACGCTGTAATTTACCCTGTTAGCGATGGTATCGTGAGTTACTGAAGCATTATTGTTCCAAATTTATCAATTTACTAAAACTCTACTGGACAGATCTTAAGTCATAGACAAAAATCGCAGTTTAATCATAGTCACAGTATTGGTCAGAAAAATCGCGGGTAAACACAGTTGTATGCAAAAGTTTGGACGTTCCTGGTCAAAAGATACGTTTTGTTGAAGTGAAAAGTTAACACATTCTCTGCGGAGAACATAGTTCTGCACATTTTAATGCACAATTACTGTTTATTTGCTGAATATAGCATTTAATTTTTCTTTTCCAAAATGATGGTCAGTAAATAAATATTAAAATCTAATATTAAATATAAATATTGCACTTAAATTTGCAATATTTCAGTTTGTTCTTTGTATAGGATGCGTTGTTATTTTCAGAATATATAATTTCACTGGGTATTCAAACTTTTGCATAAGACTGTGGTTTCCTCTACAGCCTGAATATTTGGTGTCCGAAGTATGCTTTGCTCTGGGGCTGTGAGACTAATGTAGCAAACAAGTAATGAAAGCTTACACCAGTTAGCGCTGTGCTAACTGCATACGTATCACACACTTGCATCAAACCATATTGAGTTTTTAAATAATCTCAAATAGACTTGCTTATGTGGTTTCTGACATTGTCTGACATACTGTTATCTACACTGGACAAAAGAACAGGTAAAACATAGGCTTCACGATGACAGATAGTACTGTTTTAGCTGTGCTGTGTACTGTTGCAGACATTAGACACCATGTCTTGTGTTTTGTACTGTATTTAGAGTAAATGTTTGAGTCGAAGTATTCCTGTAACAAGTACTAAAATATTAGCTATGTCAGTGATGCAACAAAATGAACATTCTTGGCCGGAACTTCAGTTGTGGACACACTGGGCTGAAAAATGGAAAAGTCAAAAAAGCTGACAGTTTATAAACAGTAAACTTACTACAGTCTGTTGTGTGATGTATTCTGTTAACATGGGTGCACTCAAACAGTTTGAGTAGCAGCAGATCAACAGTGAAAAAGGCGGACAGGAACCATTTTACATTAAAATCATTTGTAAAGACTTAGGTTTTGACACTTCGTTGTAGACCTGTTTAATATTTTTTTTTTGTTTTTTTCTGTCAAAAATTTCTGTCTTCATTTCAAATAAAAACCAAAAGTGGCATTTTTGACCATTTTTGATGGCCAGATTTTTGGTGCATTGCTAAGCTATATAATCAGGATCATAACATGTTTGTGTATATCACCAAGCTCTTGTAACCTAAAATGGTGCTCTGTTTAATGGCCTGTGTGTAAGATTTTGTTTTTAATCCCCTTCCCAAAAAAAAGAAAAAAAAGAAAAACAGCATTTCCTCATGCGAACCCCCTTTAGCACCAGCTTCCAGCCGGAGAAGCAGAGTGGCGTAAAAAAAGAAATATCCTTTCTGCTACTGAATAATTCAGCATTGGAGAAGACTCCGTACCGTGAATACACTGCACCACTCTGAGTATGTTTACTTAAGCCGTGTTATAAAGAAATCTTACCACCCAAGGGATGCAAACTCGCTCTTAGCTGCCATGCTGGGGGGGCTTTTTTTGGCCCGCGGTGCGCTGCTGAGATCCCAGTGCGTGAGAGAGCTGCAGACACCGTCCACATGATTGGTTTCATTAAGGCCGGGAGACACGCGAGAACAGTGCAGTGACCACTCTCCCTAACAGAACTACCACAGTAGTTTTTAAAGGAATAGTTTGTGAAAATTTGCTTCTTACCACAAAAATATTCGATCAGCCAAGACGTTTTGTGTCTGAAGTTTGCCTCTTTAGCTTTTTATTGGAGCTATGAGGCTAATGTAGCTGACAAATAATGAAAACTAATAGCCATCAGTTAGCATTGTGTAAACTGCATGCCTTAATCATCATGCACTTGCCTCATATTGCAGGGAGTTGTTAAGTAGTAGTAATAGTATTCAGCAACAAGAGCATTTGTGAGGTTACGTACTGATGTTGTAGTTGTAGTTCTGGATCACAAACTCCACTCCAATTCATCCCAAAGATATTGAGTGGAGCTTGACTCCAGAGAGTGCAGTTTCACTGCTCCACAGCCCAATGCTGGGGGGCTTTGTACCTCTCTAGCTGACACTTGGCATTGAGCGTGGTGACCTTAGGCTCATGTGCGTCTGCTGCTCCGTGGCATCTCATTCCATTGGCACTGTTTTTCTATGGCTGTGTGTGCACAATTGAACTCCTGTGTCAGTAATGGGTGCATGTTTAAGTAATTTATTTTACTAGTTAGAAAAGGTGTCTAGATACTTTTGGACCTGTAGTGTATATAGCATAGCTAGAAACAGTAGTAGCAGCTATCTTGATTCCTGAATTTTGTCTATTCCTTGGTAACAGGATAGTATATAGTGTCTGAAACCACATAAGAAATTCTATGTAAGATAACTATCTGGCATAGTTTAAGGCAAGCGTGTGGTGTTCTAGGTACATGCGCAATGGTAATTGCTAGGGATGCATGATTATACCGGAATCATATCGGTAAGTGCTTTTTTAAAAATCATCAGCATCAGGCTGATGCTTTTACTTGGCCAGTATTGTGTACAGTGATATTTGGTGATGCGTTTATTGTATGCTGGAAGAGCACAGTTAACGTTTAGGCAACACTGGCTCCGCTGCAGCAGCACAGCTAAAAGGTCTCCTGTAGCACCACACACTCAAGCAAAACCTGCAGCTGCTCAGCCTGTTGATCATTTCCTTCAGAAATAAACAAATTCAAACATTCCAAAAGCTACAACAATTACAGCAAAGATGATGGAATTTATCACTCTTGATCTTCACTTATTCTCTGTTGTGGAGGACGTTGGGTTTTGATGGCTGTTCGAACATCTTAAGCCATGTTACACCAAACCCGTTGTTGTTGTTATTTTTTGGACCTAGCCCTACTGGAGCTACACAGCATGGTAGGGACTCATATTTACGGGCTCATTGACGGTAGTGTGATGTCCAATAGCCTTACCACAGACATTGCAGACTGGCTGCCTTTCTCTGTGTAAATTTCAAGCCTCATGTGATCTACTGTGTCTTTTCGTGGTCTCAATATGGCTTTGATTTAATGTAGTAAGGACAAAATGCTGCAGGAGTTGAGTCATGGAGCGCTGGTGTGTGCACCTCCATGAAGAC
This sequence comes from Colossoma macropomum, assembly GCF_904425465.1. Lineage (NCBI taxonomy): Eukaryota > Metazoa > Chordata > Actinopteri > Characiformes > Serrasalmidae > Colossoma > Colossoma macropomum. The sequence goes on from NW_023494789.1 coordinate 45,255,302, forward strand.
AATGGTTTCAAGTTTTTGGATGCTGTGTGACGCGGTGTGTCCAGTGTGCAGTGGCCTTTACAGAAGACAGTTTTGCATGCCCAAGATGTAAAGAAATGTACATGTAAAATATTGGACATCAGCATCGACTTTGGCAGATATGTACGTTAGATATCGGATATTGGCATCGACCCAAAATTCCCATAGCATCCCTACTAATAGCTATGATTGCTTGTTAGCTACATTAGCCCAGCAGTTTATGTTACCTGCATTGTTCAGCAGTTTTCTTTTAAACATTTACAAGCTAGAAAGTCAGATTTCCTTGCACATCTGGCACATACTAGTTTATTGTCTGTGGTTGGTTTTTTGTGGTTGTCCCTCTCCCATCAAAGTTGGCAGTTCTACCCATGACAACCACTAACCAACTATACAGCCTTAAGAAGACTTGAGAAGTTATTTGTAAAATAGTAACTTGTATTTTTCTGCCTATTTTCTATCCTCATGTCAGGAGTAGCCAACATTTTTCGCTCCTTATTCTACCATTATATGTAGGCTAAATGGTCTGTTTTCTTGTGCCAGTCGCAACTGACACATAATCATATCCAGGAGCAAACAAGCTACAACTAGCTAGCATTTAACTCAGCATTTACAGATAAAAGGTGTGCTACAGGTTTGTGGTTGAACAGTGATTTTATTTTTAAAAATATTATAAACTCAAAGGATAGTGAGAGCAGGTGAGCAGCAGGGTATGTCAATCCAGACAGTTTGTCACTTTAGCTAGAAGCAAGTTATATCATTAGCTGTTGAACTAGGGAAAAATCAAGTGAACTGTCTGGAAGTACATAGTGTCAACCCACATGATTTACCCATTTAAATTATGGTTTTAGGAATTTTTGGAGGTATACGGCTGTATAAGGATAAAATACAAAAATCTAGTCTAGTGTAGGTTTCCTAGAAGCTCACACTCAGGTTGATTTTCTCTTTCTTATTGTCCTGAAAATGTTTTTCTTTTCACAGCAACAATTTTGTATAGTGCAGATTTTTACTGTAATATCACTGTTCTTACATAAAAAAAAATACACTTGTGGATACTGTTGGCTTCATTCAATTCTGTACCTTACACCCACATACTAAAAAGGCAATCTCTGCACCTGGGTTCTGCTTTACGTTGAGAGATAAAATGTACCAAGCTCTCTGACGACAGGCAGAACTCTGGCTTATGAGGTGACGTTTTGAATAGAGGGCTTTGCTCTATGGTTTAGGCTGGCCTGTGCTCTTGTAGATGTGAATGAAGACTGTAGGAGAGTGTAATTTGTCTTTATTATGGGTTGTTTTTCACAAAACAAGGGGTAGTTGAGGCAGAGAGGAAATGGCTGATTAACTGTTTTTCAGGGTTTCTCCTGATTGGTCTTGGAACTAATCTGATATTACCTGATTTAGTGTTAGAAAGAGATATTTTAGAAAAGAGGGTTTCTGTGCTTCAGATATGTCCTAAGTGGAGATATTATGAAGGATCTACATGTAAATCCATCAGTCAGATACCCAGCCACAGACTTTCCTGTTAAGAACTAGCCAGATAGGATTAGTTTTACATAAGAAGGTGTGGTAACATCATTTTTACTGGCATTTTAGTCCTATCTGAATGCACCCTGTCAGCCATTTTTACTGACTGCACACTCCCACATCAGTAAAGATTATGGCGATTTCTGCTGGCTACAAAATGAGCTGTAAGCTATAAATTTACCTGAGGTCCTGTGGTAATTTCCCCTTTTACATGTGTTTCTCTGTGATTTTATTGCCACCCAGTACAGCCATGTCAGTGTTGTGTGTGTGTTTTTTTTTTTATTTTTTTTTGTTTGTTTTTTTCCCTCTCCTCCCCTGGGAAAATTACATGCTGAATTACTTACTTTTTTCACATATGCACAATATGAGCTTCTAGAAAGTTGGTCAATTTTAGAAAGTTATTTTTATAAATAAATACTAGTTGTATCTCTTTTAAAGATCTGATTCTGATAAGATAAAATAAAACCCACTAGAAACTCACTCCTCCTGTGATAGTTTTATTGCTGACACAGTGCAGTCACTTAAGAGAGCCAGGCAGATTTTTAGGGTAAACAGAATGATTGCTAAATGAAATGTGATAAGTTTTCTACTCTTTTCTGGAGTAAAGGCAGTGTGTAAATCGAGTAGCCACTCCAATCTCTGTCATTTATACTGAGAGTTCTTGAGCATCAACCCACCTCCCAATGGAAAACTAATACAGTCCGAATAGTACCTTAATGAACAAGTTGTAAAATAAACTATAATAAACTGTCAACCTCAGTAGTCCTCTGTTTATGATGAGCTGTTTAGTCTGTAAGAGTGCTTGTCAGTTTTGAGCAGTTTGAACATTTTAAGATATTGTTTGGAATGGATTGTTATTTATTTATTAAAAAGAAAATACATTACTTAACGATTGAATAGGAGAATTTTTTTTTTATTATTAAATGTAGAGAAATGAAATAGTGTTTTAGTGTGATTGCAATTTCTAATGGACCTGAAGTGAAATTAAAAGAGCACCATGCCAGCCAAAGAAATGAAAAAATTTAAAAGCCAGTAAATGCAGCTGTTGGAAAAGAAATATTAATTTTAATATCAGTCTCTATCATTTATTTTGAGGAAGACCCTCATCACTTTGAAATATTGTACATTGCATCGCTAAAACTTAAGTCACTGCTGAGTGTTTCCAAAGCTTGTAAAAATGCCCAGTGACATGGGCATGGGATCAAAAACAGGAGGTGTGTGCGTGTGTGTGTGTGTGTGTGTGTGTGTGTGTGTGTGAGAGAGTGTGTGTGTGCGTTTGGAGCTGGTGTGAGCGTGGGGTCTCGGCACTACTCCTCTCAAACGCAATGCCTTTAAGTGGAGCCAGATGGCAACACTAAATAGACCATTACATCTTAAATGTTTGTTGAGACACTAAACCTACAAAACTTAGTTAGCCATGTAATTTACATCTGACACGCATAGTTGAACATGCCCTCGGAGTGGTCTAACTGAATTTGACTTCAGATGTGAGCTGTGGACCTGGAAAAATAAACATGGATTTAACAATAAACCCTTTAGGACATAAAGAGTAGTACTAATGCATGCTTACAGCACTGTGTAGTGCGGTTGCATACTATATATCAACACTGCATACTTTTTTCCTTCATTTTGCTTTATTATTATTGTTGTGCCATTTTTAGATTATTTTACCACACCAAGAGTATGATAGAAAAATTCGACAAAGGGTATGGTAAAATACAAAGAAATGTATTTACTGTAATTTTAACCCTTGGTGTATATGTTTTGAATCTCCGCTTCTTGTGTTCTGTTTAATTCTCTGACTTGTAGCTCACTGAAACAAGCAAATAACTTGGAAAGTCTAAACTTTCCTTTGAAACCACCTTTGTGTTTGTAAATACAATAGAAGATATTTGATTATAATCTGAGTTTGATGGTAGGTTGTTATACAGCAGAGGTTCACCGATCATTCATTTTTGTGGCAGATTCTGATTTCTTTACGGCTGAATTGTCCAAAAGCTGATTTATTTTATTTTTTTTTAATATTTGCATTGCATTTGACTGAATTGTATATTCACTGGTCTGCATGTTTTCTCTGTCTTCCCTTGATGGGAGTAACAAATACCCAAATAGCGATTTCAGTATTTGAATGCTGGCAACTCAAATGGTTAACGGAGTGCTCAGGTATCCATGCACATCCCTAGTAGTTTTATTTAAGTAATAACGTAGCTCTACAGCAAAAACAACAATAATGATCAGACTTCTAAGGGTTAAAAAGATTTTTTTTGTGTGCAGTGTTAGGAGTATGTCAGAACTTTGGGTGTTTGGATCTTGCAGTAAGTGTAAGTGTATGTATATATATATATATATATATATATATATATATATATATATGTGTAGGTGACATTCAGGGTCACGGTGCCTTCAGAGAAAGCTTGTCCTCTTCATTTACACTGCAGTGCTGTGAGGAAGGCCAGACTTTTTCTCTGGCTCTTTGTCCACAGTGTTCCTGGGAAAGAACCAGTTCTCCTCCAGAACACCTGTGTTATTACTACAAGCCTGTGTAGAGGGGATTTCTGTACATCATAACTAAAGTGCTAAGAGGATTTCTTTAAGCCAACAAGTTGTTCATATCATAGCAGTATTGAATAATCACGCTTGTGCTTTTGGCCATGTGGACAGTCGGTACTAATTCAGATTTTTTTTGTTTAAGTATGAAGTAGTATTAGGGTCAGACTGGTAATTATTCACAGGAACTGTGTCTGGTTGGAGAGAAAAAGGTTTATATTGGCCATATTGGGTGATGCATAACATTTTGATGTTTATCATGTAGCCATGTACCAAACTCCTTTGGAAACATTGGACTCGTAGAGTAATACAGCTAATAATTCCACTTGTTTTAGAAAAGAGGCCAAGGGACCACTTAGCCTTGATTCCACCATGCATGGAGATGCCTGATATTCATCTTTGATTAGGATACTATCCTTAATATTGTATCATTCACTACCATTTCTGTTCTACCGGGATGAAAAAAATAGATCGAGGACAATACAGTAAAAAGCCACATCAGTTTGTGCATTATAGTGATTTTACCACAGTGATTTTCATTAATTAAAGTAAACAATCCTTCAACAAAGCACTATGTAGTAGACAGTGGTCGCCATTGTAGGCTGTGTTTTATGTATCTTGCAGGGGCTGACATTGCATATTTCCACATGCTCCTGGCCACAACATTTAACGTTTCGGTCGCTAAAAATACAGTGGCCTAAACTTGATCACTTGCCTTGGAGTTGTTTCCCCAAACGCATCTTAGTGTTCAGGTAATCTTAACTGGTAGAGAGTGTGTTCAGTAAAGCTCGCTCTACCATTTAAGTATGAACTTTCTACTAAGATGCTTTTAAGAATTTGCCAATTGTAACTACAGTAGCCACCATGATGGCATTTCTCTTGTTTTTGCAAGGCTTTTTAATAAATATTTCTATTTCTTTTGTTTTTTTCTTTCTAATGCTTGTTTGTTGATTTTAAATACAGTGTCTATGTAGTAAATGTTTCTATAATTCTGACCACAAATTTTTAATTTTGGCCCCAAGGTTCATTGCCTTTGTGGCCCTGGTGACCACTGCAGATTTATGTCTTTCTGCCCCTGCAGTATGCCCCTGAGTGTTTTATAATGATTTTAAATGTAGCTCAACCAAAAAGATTTTAGAATTGGAACCTCCCCCTGTCTGATAAAGAACATTTTAAAAGCGTTATTGCAAGTGATAATTTTTTCTTCCTATGCTATTATGACATCTTATCTTGGTGGCATAAAGCATCCCCTTTTATATCCGCTGTTTAAACTAGTAGTGGTCTAGCTTTGATATAACTTGGACAGACTGGGGTTCGTCAAGCTGTTTTAGCACATAGGAAGTTGGCATAGAAGTATTTTTTAAGTCAGGCATCTGCCTCTGGAGGATGTGAAGGTTTCGTTCTAAAAAGTTATTCCATGTTTTACATGTTGGTTTCAGGCTTTGAAGAGTCTGTTTCCCTGTGTTTTCTCCCACCTCATAAAGCTGATTATGTTGACTTACACTTGCCACCAGATTTACTGACTACTGTGGTGAAAAGAAAGAAAGGTTTAGATTTTTATCAGGGGGGGTGGCTGTAAATTACACAACACAGACGTCTTGTCTGCAGGATTAGCACCAAATAATTCTCAGATCAAACACAGTTTTATAAAGTGCTGTACACTCTTAAGGAAAAGGTTCCTGAATAGCTCTTTGCTTGGATGTGTGATTGTAGCAAAAATGTTTGTATGCGTTGTTGATTATATGGCAAATAAGGTTTTTCAAGCTTTTAAAAAGGTTGTGGACACTCTTGTATCTTATTTATAGAAATGGTTCTTCAAAAGAACAATCTATTTAAATATTCTTTAAGAAAACCAAAACTGTTATGTGTATGTAAATCATCACAAACAGTAGAGACTGTTGGGTTCGATTGCCTGCTCAAGCATGCACACCATGCTATACTAATAATACTGTGACTCTGTAGCATGCTTCAATTGTAAATAGGAGTAAATGATTCAGTGCCGCTACATGAAATAATTAAAATGTAAAGAAAACAAGCAATGAATAGTAATCAAAGTGCACTGCACTTGATGTGGGCAAGGATTCAAGCAGTCAGGAAAAACAGTAACTAGCTCGGTTAATGTTAGGTTTATTGGTAGTGCACACCATCATTATTACTGAACTTATTTAAAGCAATTCTCTAACAACTGAATGTTACCTGTATATTTGCTTCATTGCGCTAAAGTACTATGTTTAGAAAATGAACAATACTTCTTAAAAATTATATATATAATTTAAAGGATCACATAAGACATATTGCTGGCATTAAAACTCAAATGCTACAGCTAGCTTACGTTCTGCAGTGTCGTTCATGTCAGCCAAAACGATGGTTGCTGGCTTAAAATCCCAAAGATTCAAACAATTGCCAAAGATGTTATCACAGCCTCTCAAGTTTTACTTAATGTTTTCTAGTCTAATATGTAAATCAAACATTGAAAGGTACACTCATGGACATTTGAGCTAGTGACCAGTAGTAATAGGCAAATACAGAAGAATTTGCTGATATGTGAAACAGCAGTAACAACAGTAATATTGTTAATGATGCAATAACTCCTTTTGTACAAAATGAAAATGTAATAACTGTTCACTCTTTAGCTTAACTGAACATTTCTTATATAGGTACTTGTACAGAATTGGAAGTCAGAGCTGAAAACACATTTCAGACGTTGCTTTTAGACTGAAATCTTTTTGTTTTGAATGCGCTTATCCCTTAATTATGTCTATTTTATTTACATAAATTATTGAACAGTTTATTTTGTCACTTTAGCACATGTTTCTGTAGTAACTGTTTGGGTAGTGACAATTTTAGCTCATTTGAGCATGACTCAAAAATGCTAGCCAGTACATGACACATAACATTACAAAATTGTAGGAATTAATTATGTTTCAGTAGTGACATTTCTGAATGTTACACACTGAATTTTAGGCTTTGGGACACATTTACTTCAAAACAATGGAATCTAACTTCTCACCATGTGGTATTGAGGTTCAGGGATGCAGTCTCACTTCCTGCTTGAAACTCTGAAAAATGATAAATCTGTGTCTTTCAGTTTCATGTTAAAAGAAAGCAAAAAGATCTTAAAAAGTTTTTTAATTTAAGTTGAAATGTAGGGCTTAGTTTTGGGACAGCCAGTTCCCAGTAGAAAGTATTATAAATGGTTATCTTGTATATATTTCAGTAAATGCTTGAAGTTTAAATAGCGCATAACGTAATCACTGTAAATATCTAAGGTCTTGAGTGTTTTATTCATTTATCTGTTTTTTTTTATTTTTATTTTACTATGGGACCATAGTTAGAACCCTTTTAATTGTCCATATAAAATAATATATCACTGCTGTCGGAACAAAACCTTGTATCTCCATTTTTGACATTTTTCAGTTTTTGGCATAATTTGAAAATAACTATTACCCTTTACATTGTGTGTAAATTCCATGATGAATGGAAAAAACAACCCCAAATTAACTTGCAAAAAACTCTGGTTCCATTGACTTACGTTAAAAGTAAAGTATGTTTTTTTTTCCTTCTCCTGAAAAGTTACCATTTTGGAGATACGAAGTTTTGTTCCGACAGCAGCGAGATGTGTGTGTGTGTGTGTGTGTGTGTGTGTATGTATGTACATATATATAATGAAATAAAACGGTTCTTTTAAAGGAGGAATGAACACTTAGGTTCTGTATCACAAACATTGTTGCTGTGGCAACAAAACATTTTAACATAATTTAAATATATCAGCTGTTCTTTCATGATAAATATACCTGTAGAATAGGTCCGAAATTACTTGGCATAAAATCCTTTTACAGTAACTTACAGTGAAAGTTAAAAATACGTTTCCCTTCTACTGTAAAGTTGCCATTTTGGAGATACAAGTTTTTTTATTTTCACACTTTCATTTTTCAAGTCCCTGAGATGGAGACCTATTTATTGTTTTCAACAAACGTTTTTTCTATCTTTGTTTTATTTTTATGTATTTATTTTTTTAACTCTGTTCCTTTGCCCTCTCTGTCGTCCTATGGCTGCTCAGGTGTGTTTCATCTCATAGTTTGAGGCAAGGCCAGGTCAACCCTACTGTGTTCATCTCTCGTTTACTGATAAACACGCTGACAGCCAGTGGATTATTTGTCATCCAGAACATATAATCCCCTCAAGCATTCCAGTATTTGTCAGTACATCTCCCTCTTTCTGCTGCTGCCTCATGTGGGCTGACGGAGGGGTTTATTGTATCTATTTATTTATTTATTATGTGTGCTGATGTGCTGTTACTTTCCTTGCTCATTTTAACTTGACTTTTCTCTTTGTCTCTCTCTTTATTTCCATTTTCCTTTTTATCCATCTGCAGGTACACCAAACCAGCCCCCATGTTCCTCGATCCAAATTTTAAACGGCTAGCGAAGATAAGCAGTTACCCGCCTCCTTTCGGCATAAAAACACAAGGTATGGTTCTGGAGTCTGCTTCTGTTTCACGCTGCCAACACAGGAAAGAGCAGCTATCACGCTAACACACTATGCTTCTTTAGCACCATTTGGATTCAATTCAGATCATTAACGCTAATTTCTCATTAAGGTTAATTTTATTTCCTGTAATCTACTGTTCCCCTCACGAATGCTCTTGCAGCGCTGTACACCCAAATGCCTGAAAACAGTTTGCAGTAAGCTACTATCAGTATAACATTTGATGCAGTGTCTGGTATTATTTAAATCTACAGATCATAAGGAACCTCTTTCGTGCCTGCATAATATTGTGGAGTAGGTTTAGAGCCTAGAGGACATAAAATGTCCTAGTCCTGTTTCTTCACCCTCATGCTGTTCCTCTATGCTTCACAGCCAAAAGGCTGTCAGCACAGCTAATCTGCCTACTTCAACAGGACTGGGCCCATATGTGGACAAAACAGGACTTGAGAGTTAGCAAGGTTTCCAGTGACCTTTGTGCAAGAATTTACTTATTGCGGTTAAGAGCATTTACGCAATGTCATTTCCTGCGAAAGCTGTCATAATGTTTGCTTTATTACTCACATATTTCCATAAAGAAGTTCATAAATGTTGCAAATTGTGTTCATTTTTTTTTTCTTTAGCTTCAAAATGGACGTACAATACAGAGAATTGATTAATATTGGCCATAGAAGTGATGCAGTTGATCACATGATGCAGAAAGCTGCCCTTGTATGTACATATACAGTGACCTGCACTTCATTAACTACACATCTTTTTATCTACACTCAAGATAGATGTACTTAATGAAGTGGCTAGTCGGTGCAAAAGTTTTAAGCACCTGAGAAATTCAAAGTAGTATTAGAAAATTGTTTATCTATGCAGTAAATGTTTATTCGATCAGAAAAACATTAATGTTCGGATAAATAAAAAAAATATTAATATAATAAGTAGTCTATGTTCCTTTTGCCATTTCCAAGCCTCTCCTAGTGGAAGCCCAGGATTATTTGTAGTTGTCATCCAACATCTGCTTTGGCTAATCAGGGCTTCATTATGTTAAATCAAGTGTACTGGTGATGGAATTTGACAAATCTATGTGCTGGCTGGGAGATTTCAGGAGAAATCTGGAACCAAACTTTATTCTTCAAACTAACTTAAAAAAAGAAAAAACTTAAAGAAAAGGTTTTTTTTTTCTCAGACAAGAACACACTCACTGCTGAGATAAAAGGTTTTAAACAGTGCTTAGGTGCCTAAGACTTTTGCACAGTACTGTATATTCATCAAGAATTTATGTTGAAAGAAATGCATGCAATAAAATTTGTCTGTATATGCACACTTGCATTAGTTTTCCTACCAAACATTTTTTCTTAATAGTTTTTGTGCAACATTCCCAAAACATTTACTCTAGGCTGAACTAAATAAAAGTTGTCTACAGTATGGATATTTGTCAGTATCACTGAATATTGTCATTTTCATCAGTTACATCATCAAATGTTTTAAAGTTTCATTTACGTAAATTGCGTGAAACACCATAGATGGAAACCTGCCTATTGTCGTTTTGAGAAAGAAACAGGAGCAAGTTTTGCTGTTTCTGTGTTTGTTTTTTATGCTTCTGTTTTTTATGTATGTGCGTCCCTGTCACACACCTGGCTGCTCAGGTGTGTTTGGCTCTTTGGAGGGAGGGAGGAAATGGTTTCGAGCTGAAATTTTCATGAATGCCTAATAAATTCAGGTTCCATTCATTGATCAGACTTCAACGTGAGCACGTCAGAACTGAAGTTATTCAGCCGTTGTTGCTTCACTGGTTGCCCTGTGGCACTTAAAGGTGAAAGGACTAAAGTCCTTCAGTATGTTCATAGAAAAGTTTTGGTAATTCAGCGTACTAAATCATGTGCACTGATTTTCTTTACAGTGAGTGAGGATGTGTTAACTTATTTTATAACAAACATATAATGTGACTGGGGGTGTTCAAACTTTTTCATTCAATTGTATATCAAAAGGTACGAAACAGCCATTTAAACACACAACGCCATATGTGCACCTACATAATGTAGTATATTGTCCCCTAATAAGCTGTAAATTCCTTCTAAAGTTATATAAAATGCTGCCAAGATCAATAGACAGTTCAGAGCTGCTGGGAATCACTTTAATAATAGTAATAATGGTCAAGTTAACTCAGCAAAGTGTGTCCAGCACATCTGGAATTTTGGATCTTGGCCCAAATTTACACCCCACCAGACTATACAAAGTGACTAATGTAAATCTGACTTCCACTGTATGTCCACGGTTGTAAATCCTGACCATTAGGGGAAAGGTGTTGAACAGACACTGATCCCAAAGCTGTCTCCTGTCTCCGTGTCTGGGGTGTTAAAAACCCAGTTTATTCGTTCCATGTGTCTTTGAACTGATAAAGAATATCTAGCTGTTCATTGATGCATAACAATCCCAGTTTAAAGAAAGTTATATATTTCTTGTCAAATTAAAGATTTGAATCTTATTTCTAAAAACGTATTTTCCCATCGATTGACAAGACATTGACAGTTTATCATGTCCACGTACCTTGTAGCCACATGTATTGGCCGTTTTTAACAAAAATACCTGAATGCACTTTGTAGAGTTATGGTTGCAGACTGTAACACATCTGTTGCTGCACAATTTATCAGCCTCCTCCTTTACCCTTTTCATCAAAGGAAAGGGGCCACCATAGGACTACCACTGGCTATTTTGGTGGTCGACTATTATCAGCGCAACAGTCAGTATTGGTGACAAAGTGTCAGTGATAGTGGGTGCATGCAGATGTGAGTGTTGTATATTGGCCTATATATTTGAAATGACTATTTCTTTATTAAGTAGGCCTGTGCCGGCAAAACAGTCCTCTTTTTTGGGTAACTCACACAAATTTTAGCATCTAAGAGTTCATCTGAGGCCATTTGAAATAACCCACTTCGCCTGGTGGAAGATGAGACATGTCTTTGCTTATGTGTTTTTCAGGAGACCGAAGTAATTTCTGGTCTTAAACCAGACCCTGTAGTGTGAAAATATCCTAAAATATAGATCACACCATCCAGGCAACTTTTACTAGGTAATTTAATATTTTATTAATGCTGACTGTCACATCACCCAGTGTGAAGAAGTTCGGTTATGTTTACATGTAGGAATATTGCTGTGTTATTATGGTTTGCATAAAATAAATAAATAATTTTTTATTTTTACAGTGGTATCTCGTTTAACAACCACCAGGCACAGGCCTAGTATTGACTTGCAATCCCACTGACCTGAACATTTTGGGTGCTACTTACATTAAAACACTGCAGTAAAGTGTCAGCAAGTTCTTTTGTAGGTAGTTCTTCATACTTTAGTACCAGTGGGAAAAGTAAAATCTTTTTATTTATTTATTTTTATATGTATTATATTTAGTTATGATATTCATATCTGAAGATCAGAATCATGTCAGGCCCATCCTCCTTGCTCCAGATGCCCATACTAAAGAAATTCCATTTTGTTTGGAATTTGATTGGCATGCCTGACTGTTTAGGCATCCTATATTAAGATTTTTTTCCACTGTTTTTCTAGCTCAACACTGCAGTGTTATCTGTCCCCAGTATAATCAGTGAGGTATTCTCAGTCCTCATGCAATCGCCTGATTCTTGCCTGCTGACATGAACCCCTCAGTTCATTTAACTTTAAAGACCTTGATCTTCATACCCTCTTAAATAAAGCAATATGTCGCTCAAGGCCGTGTGTTACAATAATTTTCCACGGTTGATTAACCGTAACATGCAGCCTCGATTGGATCATTGCCTTTGTATAAAGTGGCTACAAAACACAATATGATTAAATACACCAGTATTCAATAAATAATGTTATTTATTATTAATAATAAACTGCTGGAAAGAACTGTTTATTATTAATAATAAGTTGAACACTAGGCTGTAGTTGCCACTCATGGTGGGCAGTATGGCATTCTTTTATCATTATCATGATATTCTGTAATTGTGATATTATTTTCTGAGCACATTGTGGACATCATCAGTACTTAAAGAACACTGACCAACAGCATGTTTTGTTACAAAGAGACCGTAATTAGGTGAATAAAAATCATTGTACCCAGTTTTGATGGCAGGCTTTTGAATGTACCGCTACTGTTGTGTTCTGTTGGTGTGTTAAAATATTGTGACATGCTTGAGGTCTTGTGAAATTGTCTCCAAAGTTGCCATTCATTTAGAGAAATTTCTGCAGTTTCATTGCATTTCAATGGATATAGAGAAAAGTTCAGAACAAAAAAAATATATATATTTTTTAGGTCTAAACCTTATTATCTTATTATTGGGTTTCTCTTTCTGTCCTTTACAAAAATGTCCTGGACCCTGATTCCTATCTCATCTTGCTGTTTGGCTCAGTGGAGAGGGCAGTCATCCCAGTCGAATCTGATTAAAGTCTGTGTATTTGTATGTGTGTTTATGGACTTGGTCAGTAATAGAACCGTGTATTTGGTGATGAGTTTTCCACTTGTTTCATGTAGCCATTCCTGTTTCCATTTTTAGTCACTGAACAGATGTCTGGAACATTAAAGTCCTTCATATTTTCCAAGAGAATTGTTAATTAAAGTGGAAGCAGTATGTCTCAGGGGAAATACAATTTACCAGTGACCTTTTTCCAGTTCAAATGGGGGAGGAAATGCAATTTCTTCAAAACATTTTTTTTTCCCAGATTTTTTTTACCTCCCAAAATGAAAAACCTGAACTTCAAAGTGTGTTCTGTAGAAATTGCTTTTCCTCCACATCTAACCTGAAAAGGTAGCCTAAGCAAGTGAAAGTATTATTACTTTAGTGAAATAACTGCATTGAAATGTCATAGTACATCCAGTTTCTATCAGCACAGGAACTGAAGTTTATTAGTCTCTGTTCTACTCTTTTTGGTTGCTGTTGATCTAAAATAAAATGTTAAAGCTCTAAAAAGCAAGGGGTCAGTAGTGACCGAGCAGTATAGACGCGGTCACCATCCTTACATAATTAAGTTAAATACAAAAATAGAATTAGTACCCCATTGTTCATTGCCTAAAGTGACATTCCTCGCTAATGTATTTGACGTAGAGCTGTTGTCATTTGAAAAAGATTTTTAAAAAATTATGAGCTATCACATTTTACTTGAGTACATGTAACTGAGTAGATTACTAGTTACAAACCACCTTTGGAAAAGGTCACTCGAAAATAGCTTTCAGTGCTTGTCTTAACATTTCTGTAGTCTATGTTACAGTAGTTTAATATGGTGTAGACAAAAATGAAAATTTAGAACATTCTGTTTGTCAAGTTCCGACTTTGTAACTGGGTGATGTTTATGGGAATGTTTGTTTATTTGTTAACTAGACAGCTAAAGTCATTTTTAGAATGTATGCTTTCAGAAGTTTTGATTGACTCCACTAGCGTTGTCTCTGGCTTGCGTCTAATGGTCTTGACTGCAAGAGCCCTGGACACATCGTACCTGAGGGCGCTTTCACACCTACCTCATTTAGTGCAGAGCTGTCAAACTTTCCCTTTAGTTCGGTTTGTTTTGACAGGTGTGAACACTACACCCGTACTCATGTATGCACCGACTAAAGCCGTGGGTCTCGCTTCTAAATGTAACCCTGGTCCAGTTCACCGCTGGTGGACATTTGGATGGTGCATGGTTGTGATGGTCTGCGCTGGTCTGATTGAACATCAGAGCATGTTTTTCTGCATCTTCTAGCAGCACGTCAGCACAGTATTGTCCTCATCTGCCTGTTTTAACATCTGACTCTTCATAGGTGCTCATAAGGGTGCTGCTGCTAATAATAGCAGACAAGCAACAAAATAATATCGAAGCAGTGCCTTTAGTTTTGGCACATGGATCGCAGAACCTATTGCATCAGCGACTTGATTGGTTAAATTCAGATTGATTAAGCAATGTAAAGAAGCAGATATCAAGTAAAGTTTATTATTGCTTTGATTGTGATATGCATAGATGTTAAGCATCTCTGTTTTTAATGCAGAATTTTTTTTTCTTAATTGTTAGCAAATGGTGAGAGTAACAGAGCACTTACATCTCTGCAATTTTTTTGACCAATAAACAAGTACTTGCGAGTATAATTTGGTGCCCTGTAGGTGTTGCAGTGTGAAACCAACCAAACCAAATGAAAAAGATAGTGTCACAAAAACCAAACTGTGGTTAGGGCTTAAGCAAACAAAGGTGTGATAGGTGTGAAAACACCCAAGTGAGTCAAGACAAAGTGATCCAGTCCAATCCAGGCCGTAACCAGACCAAAACCAGAAGTCTAAATATATTATTGTTTTATTGTCTAACTTTGAATTGTAACTTTTAGAAGCAATTGATGGTAAGATTATTCCTTCTAAGGCTTTTTCAGATTAACCACCTAAAGTCAAATGAATATAAATCAAACAACATACATCCATTTTTATTATTAAATGAAGACTTTATAAACACAAGTAATAGCATTCCAATTCGCCCCAGGGGATGAAATAAAAAATCAGATCCTCAACTAGCAACAGATTTGATTTAGAAATGGAGAGAGAGAAGCGTTTTGTTTTGTTTGAAGGTTTTGTTGATTTTCATTAACGATAGAAAAACAGTTCAGTTTTTAATTACCTCAGATGGAGGTATTGCACTTCCCCTGAAGTCCCTGAGACTGAGATAAGACAGTGTCAAAATGATGTAGGGACCAAGACCACTTATTTGCAGTCTCAAGACCGATAAGATGATTAATCATCAGCTAATTTCATGATCATGACAGACCTAGGCTTATCTACACAAATGCAAAATTGCGCCATAGAAATGTATGTGTTTTGTCATCACATACATTTTAAATATCTGTTCAAGGTGAAAGATTCACATTAAAATGTAGTAAACCTTGTATGATAATATCCCAAAAGATACTCCAAAGAGACAGAAATATGTAAACACAGAAGGGGGAAGAGAAGCTTTCTTGTAGATGTGTGCACGATGTTTCAAGTCTGTTCTCAGTAGTCTGATGGATTACCTGTGGCAGTGTATAAGTGGTTTAGAATTGACTTTGTTTTTTCCCATCATTTGAGAATGAGCAAGGAGCTTTCTTTGTTATCTACCATGGTGACATAATTTCAGTGCTAATTTGTGGGATGTAGTCTTCCATTACTTGTTAACTACATTAGCCTTATAGCTTAAGTACAAACAAAATTCAGACTCCAAGCATGTCTTGGCTGATTGGCTACATTTGATGTTGACTTAAACTGGACCATGCAAATGTTCTACAGGACTGGAGAAAAAGGACTTGTAACAGTGATTTGAGGAGTGTGTTCAGTGTTCTTAATGCTTATTGTTGTCTGCCTGCAGAAAAGATCATCGATGTTATTTTAGCCAAGACAAAGAACTATGGACTTGGACCTGAACTGGACAGGTACAAACCAACACATCAGCGTTTTGCACCTTGTTCTTTATAAGACTTGCTCAGTTCTTACTCAAAGAGAAGACAAACAGGAAGCCATGACTAGTGAAACTTGTACTCTTTGAAGGCCCTTATCATATCAGTACTGCCATATATAGACACTAAGCTGCAAATATAGTCCATATTGAAATTGAACACATTTATTGCTGCCCATTCAGCGTACAGCAGTTTAGCTCCACCCACACATATTGAGGTGATGCAGAGTGTTGTTCCTGCAGACAGGAACCAGATTGATCAATGCAGCCAACTAAAGGATCCATATATGTAAAAGAAGCTGCTGAAGCTAATTTTTCCCAGGTCCCTGAAGAATTCAGTCTGAATAGTGTATTCCCACTTTCAGAGCAGACTTCTTTGTGACTGTGGCAAAATACAGCACATCCAATCATAAGAGATTATTTACATATATCAAAAGGTACAGTAACATAAAACAGCCCAGGGTTGCAAAACTATCATTAAAATGAATTTTTAAAAATGTCTGTTTTGGTTATAAATATATAAAAACTATAGCCTTTAAAGACAGCACAGTTGTGTACATTCTCAAGCATCACCAGCTAACTTTACCTGCCAGTTTTGCTTGCTTATCATCCTGTTTGTGTCCTTTACAGTTTGAGTTGTAAAAGGTGTATTATCATTGGGAATGGAGGCATCCTCTCCAATAAATCCTTGGGCTCCAAAATTGATGAGTATGATGTGGTCATAAGGTATGTTATACATATTATTTTACATTACAGTTGAGTGCATCACCATATGAAATTAGTTATAATTTTTAATATATACTGTCAAATAACTTGAACATTTGTGACTATGTTAGCTTTGTTGCCCTTGAGGTATTTAACAGCTGTATGAGCTAAAAATAAACCTCATGCTCATTAGGCCAGAACTGTCGAATGCGTGGTAATATTGTCCTCATAAATGTTTTTAACTTGCTGCCTCACAGCAAGAAGGACCTTGGTTCAATTCCCTGCCCAGGTGACCAGGGAGTTCACATGTTTTTTTCCCCCCGTGTCTGTGTGGGATTCCTACGGGTGCTCCGGTTTCCTCCCACAGTCCAAAGACATGTGGTCTGGCGAACTTTTCGATACAGAAAATAAACACTAACGTAACTTATTTATTTATTGTGTTTCCCAGAATGTTTTATTCTTGTTCTTTTTTGGTTTGTTTTCTCCAAAAGTAGTCCTAAAAAGGCAACAGTGCTTGTTGAAGTCATTTTGTTTGAAGATATAAAATTGATAAACAATAATACAAACAAAAGTGCAATATCTATGTAAAAGTAAATGAAAAATTTAAACTGTAAGGTTACATCTCAATGTTAAATGTACTGAGCATTACAAGTTAATTTACAGTCTGATCTTACGTTTCTGTATAAAGTGTGGCTCTAACTTTCTAGCTGAAATGGGTGTAAAATTTTCTAACATGGCTCAATCACTCCCAGCAAGCTGCATAGCCCAGGACACTCTACAATGCAGATCGTAAGCTATAAACATACCTATGGAGATATGTTTCAGCTGTTGTGGGGAAAAGCCTGAAGTTGGCTTTCTGTTCACCAGCTTTATATTAAAATTTTCTGTTCCATTTTAATCTCCACTATACAGCTGTCGTAGCTGGAAATAACTGTTTTGGGTAGCCTCCCTTGGATGGTTGATTAGCCAAGCTGTTCAAAGTGCTTGAGCTGGAACAAGTGAAACCGTCCTCACATCTGTCTCTTGTTATCATGGATTGTGTCAAATAGAACTATAGAAATCATTCCTAGTAGTTCACATTTTATAGCACGAAACCTAACAGTATTTGGTTCCCAGTGCATGTAGTCTTGCAGTCCCTCAATCAGAAAAAAGAATGTTAACATGCATATTGTGATACCCCTAACATGCATCATTTTCAAAATATTCTGATCCTGTTTTCTCGAGGTAGGCAGTATGACAGTTATCAATATCTTGACAAATTACTTCCATGTTTTGCATGTCTAAGTATATCATGATTGTCATCACCTGCTTGTACCGGAAAGAAAAGGTTTATGTTTGCAAATTATTGGTTTGCAAGCCTCAGATAAATGGAAAAAGCATCATCCGTACCTTGCAAACAAAAGATCAACTCACGCTTGTGAGTTTATATGAGGAGAAATGAGAAGAATAAGAACAAGGATCATGTCACATAAGTACCATGATGTTCCAGTTTAATTTTTGTAATGTGTGTGTACAGGTTGAACGAAGCTCCCGTAAGTGGCTTTGAGAAGGACGTAGGCTCCAAGACCACCATGCGCATCACCTACCCAGAGGGAGCCATCCAGAAGCCTGAACGCTATGAGAAAACTTCACTATTCGTCTTCTCTGCCTTCAAACCGCTGGACTTCAGATGGCTCAGACAGATGGTGTTCAAGGAGAGACTTGTAAGTCAAGAATGTCCTGTCAGGTTCATGGAAGGGTGGGAGCTTTAGCTGAAGCACTGAGCTGAATCTCTACACTGTCATTCAGAAGTTTGGAATATACTTTAATGGTGTATTTACAGTCATTTTTGTGAAGTTATCTGCTTCAAGCTTTCTTCACCACTTTTGAAATAGAAAGGATTTTAAATATTAATTTGATATTAATTTTATTGCAGCTTCATACTCAACATTTCAGTCATTTTAGAATCATCTACAGCTCGCATCAAAATTTTATTTATTTATTCATATATTTAATGTTCTTAACAGCTTAGAAGTGATTTCAAATCTGTGAAGTTGAACCCAACTAGCATATTAGAATCATTTTGTACATTTTTCTGGGGCCAAACTGCTTGCAGGTTATATATTATTGAGTAAACTTTTCAACCTTTTGAATGTTTTTTTTGCACAACAGAACATCATCTGCATTTAAGACACAGATGTAAAATGTTAGACTTCAGTGAAAAGGGAGCGTGTTTAAAGTTACTCTTTGTCATCGTGGGCCATGTCAGCATGGGCTTTGATGGATATATACATCACAGTGCACTAATTCATGTTTACACCCCTATTACCTAAAACTAGCTGATGGTGGTGCTGGTAACAGTAGAGGGCAGCGTGCTGCTAGCACTGGAAGCTTTGGCATTAAAGACAAGGGATGAAATACCTCCTGGGAAATTCAGTTTTGGGATCCTTTAAGCCTTCGGCCGATGACTTAAGAATGTGAGGAATCCATTTAAATGTGATAATCCTTGAATAGCCCACAGCCAGTCATCATTAAAGAGACATGAGACATGTATTTGCACCCATGCTGTCTGAGTTATTACGTGTTATGCTCTCTTAGTACTGTCACAGTTGGCGTGTATAGTTCCAGTCTTGTTAATTCTTTCACGCAAACATTTGGGACAAGTGCCAGCATGCTTATAATAAAGCAATCATAGCTTCGTCATGAAGAGAATTTGCACTGAAACTGTCTGCAGGCTGTTTTGAGTAACAGTCCTCCAAGACTGGAGTTCATGTAACAACTCTGCCTGACAAAATCATTTTAAATAAATATTACTTTTCTTTGTCATTTTACAAAAACCTAAGGCTTTTTTTACAGTTCAGTTATTATAGTAGTTTCTGTTACTTCATGAATTATATAATTTTATGTCACCTATGAAATCGATTAGTAGAATTTATCCTTTTTTCCCTCATTTCCATTTTGTGTGCATGAGCATTATGTGAAACTTCTGTTCTGGTTTTACTTCATTTACAAACACAGAAGTGAGTTGTTGATATGAGGGATTGTCATGCAGGACTGCTGGCTCACAAGTAAAGCTGCATCAGAAACAGTATTTTTTCATACTTCTTTATAGTTGGGTGTTTAGCTGCCATGAGGTTTTCACACAGAGTTGATTTTTCCAGACTACTGAGAGACCAGAGGTCATTTGTTTTTCGAGCTAGTGATTTCTGGTGACAGGAGACAGCGCAAGCATAGGCAGAGTTGGCGACACGGCAAAGTTAAGCAAAGTTTAACTTCATGCAAATTAGGAGTAAAGCGATGTGGCGTTTACCAGTGAGAATTGAGCAGGGTGGTATGTGCTTTATCTCCACCACTGAAACGGTGTGCCCGATTTTCGTTCCTGGATATGGGTTCCTACTAGAGATGGAGGAACAGCGGCGGTGCTTTCACTGCAAATACACAGCAGGGATTGCAAAGACCAAACACTGCTGTTTTTTTTCACCTACTGCACAGACCTGATCCTCTACCCAGGGATTAAGGTTATAGACAAATGATTTCTCTGCAGGATTTTTATTTTTACCATGAATGCATCTGATTTGTGGTAAGAGCCAGGCTGGAAGGTGTCTGATTTGTGGTCAAATTAAATTTGTTTACGCTCTGTAGTCACTACCCAGCAAAGTACAGCGTGCTGCCATGACATTTGCATGGTGTGAGTAAAAGCATGGCAACCAACAGTCAACTTAAGTTCACGCCCACAAGTGATGAGCGACCAGTGATTTGAGTGACAAGCGGCAAAAAGTTACTGCTTATGTGAACACAGGGTCACAGTTTTGGCGTGAGTTTAATGATTTTGGGTCTTTTTTCACACTGTGCAAAGAAATCTTAAGCCAGCCAACTGACACACTCAACAAACATGCATCGCGACTGTTTCATGTTTCTGAATGATGACATCCGATTGGTTCATATAGTACCCTTTATAAGCCTAGACCAGCTCCAAAAATCTCTCTCTCTCTCTCGCTCTCGCTCTCACTCTCTCTGTGTGTTTCAAACTGGCAAACCCCTTTAACAATGGGCCAGTTTCCACTGGTTTTCCACCGTTATTGAGCAGCAAGTTACATTTATTAGCAGTTGCAATATGTTTCTCATATTAAAGATAACTTGCACTTATTAAATCCCTTTAAATTTTCATTTTAGATAGGCTTGCAGCTCATTAGAAGACAGACCTCCCATTGTATGGGCTCATCTACAAGCACATCACTGGTGAGATATCGTTGTTCCTGAATTCAGCTCAGTGCAGTTCATCCAAACTTTTAGAGTCTCAAGGGAATATTTTGATTACATTTGTGTAATTTCCATGTACACCTTGGCTTTTCTTTGAGAACTTTAGAGTATTTCGAGTATTTCCCGTGAAGCATCAGTGTTGTCAGGCACAGAACGGTTTGAGATTTTGCCACCGGCACCATGTCAGTAGAAAAGAGCTATCATTCACTCGTTACTTCAGTGCTAAATTATTTCTAAAACCCACACAAATCTATACTAATGGGAAAGTGCAAGACAAGCAAGTTAGTGCTTTATAAATGCAATTACAGTAAATACCTTTTAACAAGAATGGTAACACCTTTTGAACAAGACAGCCTTTATGCTTGATTAAAATTATGAACATCCGATGGTCTCTGGAGCTGCTCAAGGACTTGTTTAAGAACCATAGGTCCGCATACTAATGACTCTTGCTATGGTTCAAACTAGTGTTTTAAGCAGTGGAACAGTGGAAGTGTGCTTGTGCACACAAAATCTCACTCCAGTCTCACTCCAACCATGTGAAAATCTCACTCAAGTCAACCTCACCAAAGTTAGCAACCCTGGCACTGTGTGTGGAGGACTTGGAGGCTCTGCTTTAGCTCAGAGCATTGAGCTATGGACTATCGCACTGACAGTATTTGTTGAAAAATTTTTTTTTGTCCTCAAATCATTCAACCATATTTGATTTTTTGTTTGTTTGTTTTTTGTTATCTAAGACTTGTAAAAATGCCCTGTGGCCTTGCACAAAAAGAAAAATTGTTCTAGATATAGAATATGTAACTGCAAAAAAACAGTTTCTAACCAGTTTTAAAGAAACAAACAAACTTTTGACCAAAACATTGCCTTTTTTTCAATCTCCTTAACTTCTCTTCATTGTTTTCATTATTCAGATGTTCCTACACACATCGTAAGCACTATTGTTGTGTATTGAGAGGAAATCTATTGTGTTGCCTCTCTCTGCGATAAGGCTGGCTGTTAAGAAGAGTGTATGTCTGTGTAAAGGAGCTGTCTTTGTGTGGCAGCCAGTATTGCATTCCCTCAGGTGACTGACAGGTACTTAATGATGTGCTTAATCATCGGGGCTGAGAAGAATAATAGACTGCTTATCTCTGAGGGAGAGCTGTGCTTTGTTATTGAAGCAGCTTCTTGTGTTTGTTATCTGCTAATGCTAATCGAAATGGGTGCCCACACATCTGGCCTCTATTCTGTGGGTGAAGTGTCTTCCCATGGTGAAAGCCGACACTACTGCAGCGTTACTGCAGGCACGCCGGACACCCAAGGACACGGGCTGCATTATCTGAGCTTCTGGGATGCTACACTGTTATTAGACACTCTGTTTGATGAAGAACTGTGTAGTGTTTGTAATGCCACGCAGTTTAAGCATTTCACAGCTTAAATGCCATGGCAAAAAAAGCCATATGACTAAGTTCTGAGGACTTCAAAGTAGTCTTTTGGAATGTACTTGAAAGAATAGTGACACGTTAGATGTCTGAGGTTTCTTGTAGTTTTGTACTATAGCTACATGATGTTGCTAACAAGCAAGGAAAGCTTTTGACGATAAGTGCAAATAGCATGCTTAAATCTATACACAATTGCCACAGACTTGTTAAATAATCTGATATACCTGCATACGTTGTTTCTGACACTGAATGACATACTGTTGTCTATAAATTTGACTAAACTACAGTGCTGTGCAAAAGTCAGAGACCTTAATTTGGTTAAATATGGGGTAAAAACAGCCATCGAGTACAAGTTAGTAATTTTTCAGCACAACACAAAAAAGTAGAAATATATTTAACTAAAAATGACACAGAAAAACTAAATATGATTATTTTTAGTATATTTCTTCATGCTACTGCTGTATTACTGCTTTCATTCTTTTTGACTTGCTTTCAGGTTTTTTTTAAATATCTACAGGGATATTTTACCGCATCTCCAAAGTTCAGTCTTAGATGTTGGTTACATTTTCTGGTTCTCATGATCAAAGTAATCCCAAACACATTCAGTGATGTTGAGGTCTAGACTCTGCTGTGGTCCATCCATTGTTCTGAAAACACCGATAGCTTCATGGTTTGATTTTGCAAATTTGCTTCTTTTATGTCAATTTCCTTTTTACAGTAAGGGCTTCTTAACAGCTACACATCCTTTCAGACCCACAACGTTGAGTGGTCTTCTCACAGTGGAAGGATGGACAGAAACGCCTGTGGATTTTTCAGATCTGAGCCAAGAGTGGAGCTTGATTTTCTTCTATCTCTGAAAGATGAAAAGTACTGTTTATCTGATGGCGACAGTTTTGGTGGTCTACTAGGTGTTGCATAATTGTTTAAAGTCCCATTTTTCCTGTGGTTTTCTCTCCAGTGATCTCTGACTTTAGTACAATGCTGTGTGTTGCATAACTAAAAACTGTAGTAGCAGCCACCAGAATTTTCTCCAGTTTTTTTACATTGCTGAGTGGTCCAAAGCAAACATGGGAAACTCTACGTTTTGGTCGAGGGAAAACTGTGTCCATTTGATTAATCGCAAAACGACTCCTTTAAGATAAGGAACGGGCAGAGCCAGTTTCCTGTTAGAATTGAGTCTAATTCACACAGAACAATAACCACACTGAGCCCACACACAGCTCAAAGAAGAGTAGAGAGACTCTTTATAGCTCAAGATGAATTCAGTGTCCTCCTGCAATCTGATAAGGTTAGTGGATCAGACTCATTGGCCTTTTTGAGAAGAATTTGCGTAGCACTGATCCCTCAGAGGAAGGCTGCTGGGCGGACTATAAAAGGCACCTGTCTTTAGTCTTGAGATAACACAGCATGTATCCTTCTCCATTAGAGTTCTCCCTAACAGGTCAAAGAGCCATTAGGGCTGACTTACGATGGAAGGAGGGATGAGGAACTTAAAGGAGGGGGAAAATGTGTTCATTCCATTCCACTAAAACCTGCAACATGCACCCATTGGGAAGCATTTTATTTGGAGATGGCCCTCCTGCCTAGATGCTCCTTTGGGACAAAAAAGATCTGTGTGGAAAGTTCATCAATCATAGATTAGCCTGAGAGAGTACACGGGGCTGCATTTAGGAGATTTGGCCCCCGTCTTTACGCAGAGTTTGATGAATAGCTCCGATTTACTGGAAGACTTGTTTTTTTAAAAGGTGCCATCATTAAACAAAGATTTAGAGAATCTATCCAATTAACAAAAATGCACAGACACAACAAATGAAGTGATTCTTACAAGGTAATTGTTTTCCGTTTGGATGTTTTTATCACTTTGAAAACATTGTCTCTCATTGACCCATTTAGGTCAAACACTGTTGGTTCAAGTCCTCATCCAGTCTGCAATCAGAAGACTAATTTACACATGAAATTGAGTGGAACATCCCGGTTGAACTTCTGAAGTATGTGAATTTGGAAGCGACTTCATTTACTTATTATTCTTCAGATCAAAACATTGTAAAGGGGATGTTGATGATCATGATGATAATTAGGAGGTGAAAGGGAAAGTAGACGTTTTTGTACAGTGTGTGGCGTTTGCCATTAATCTGAGTGATCTATCGAAGCTCTCTCCAAAGTCCTTGCTCCTCTGTAAAGATGCATTATATTGCAATTGGACTGCTTTCATCTCAGTTGGTTTGGAAATAGTCTGTCTCACAAGGCCTTTAAAAGAGTAAGTAAGAAACAAACTCTTGGAAAAATAAACAAGAACAACCAAAATGTCTGACTTTAAATGATGCACTATAAGGGTTTGAATTGATTCAGATAGGCCGGCTGTTTAGAGATGTTCTTGTGTGGTCTGCTGTGGAGAAATGCTGGCCTGTCTCTGGCGGAAGCCTCGAGTCACGTTAGGAGCTTCAGTCATGTCAGCTGTTGTAGAAGGAGACTGGCTGGAGCTACTTTAGCCTTTGTTTTCTCTCTCTTTTGCTTTGAAATCAACTTCAAACACACTTAGAGTAACGTAAACATGAACAGGTGGGCACAAGCACCAAGGACAATCAGCTGGGTGACATCAAATTCTCAACACAGTGATATTTTCCATCAGAAATATTGTGATGCCCAGTATTATTTTCTTCACAGAAAACAATAACTCAATGTATCCAACAAGTGATTGATTGATTGAACTGTCAGCAAATACATTTCATACTTCAACCGTGAAAGTGCTCACTAAGATCTGTTGTGTATTATTTCTTACTTCTGTGGTGGAGTAGTGAGTCAAATGCGATAGGCTTGTAAAGATTTTCGGTCATCCATGAATTGGCTACAAGCATTAGGCCAAGGCAGCTGAACTTGTGGTTTAATCTCGAGGACATTCGCTCATCCATTGGGCATCTTTAGTTCAAATGTTTGTGTTGTGACCATTCACTGGCATCTGAACCTCTAGTAGATTCGTGCCCACAATATCATGAAACTTGTTTGTCACAGTTTTTGAAGGTGTAATCTGGTATGACATCACCTTCATCTCTTAATTGTGAAGCTTATGAAGCTGCCTGGATAAAATGTCTTCAAGATTAAACAAGGCCAGTCACAACGGTTTGCTACCACCAGAATGTCCAGTAGTTCCCAACCCTCATTTTGAAGGGTTTTTTAATTTAGATAATTGAGTATTGGTTTATGTTAGTATTTGTTTTATTATTTAGTATTCAGAACCTTTATCTTTTGTTAAGAGTTAGTGGTGTTTTGTTAGTTAGAGAAACCAGGACCTGATGGGCTATAAAAAATTGTCATACCCTTTGCTGAAGTATTCTCTTATTCTAATATTGTATTGTATTATTTTATACTAATGCTGTTTGCTATCCGGTGTCGACCAGAGGAGGATGGGTTCCCCTTTTGAGTCTTAGTTCCTCTCAAGGTTTCTTCCTCTTGCTCTTAGGGAGTTTTTCCTTGCCACTGTCACCATTAGCTTGCTCATGGGGGCTTGGACCAGGATTTTTCTGTAAAGCTGCTTTGTGACACCTGTGGTAAAAAGGTAAAAAAGCGCTATATAAATAAACTTTGACTTGACTTGAAGGCTGAACACAGCCAAGAAAAATTGTGTACTTTTCATAATTAATCTTACGTTAAGTATGGAATGTATGTCTTTTTTTATTATTTATTTTTTTTGGTGGGGAGAATGCTGGAAGCTTTATACTCCTCTAGCTGAAGCTTGGCACTGGGCTTGGTGAAGCAGCGGTTCAAAGAAGACTGTCAAATCCATTATATATGCAGGACCTACCTGAGAAGATGCTTTGATGAATATGGAGTTGTGTGCTGCAGTGTATTTACCCAGTATATTACCAAATAGCTGTCTCATGTTAACAGAAACTTTGCAAGTATTATTTTTATTGATGTCAAAGTTAAATTATTAACGCCACTGGGTTTTTTTCCATTTTAAACGGCATTTAAACCCTTCGAACCATCTGTTTTTCCGCCCTGAAGCCCAGCTGCTCGCATGCTGTTGCTGTGACTCTGCAGCTGTAGCCTCCTCATTCAGTACAGCTTTTAAATGGCAAGCTCCATTAATGATTTTTGATGAAAAACAAAGTTATTTCCAGGTATTTCAGTGCAATCAGTTTATCATCAAAGTACAGCAAGTCTGATGTATCATTTAGAAGCAAGACACACCGCTGAAGCAGCAGTAACTGTGCAAACACTTTTGCTTTTTCTGGACGTCAGTAATGAAAATTGAATGTTCACCCTATTGAGATCACATGATTTTCATGTTCAGTTAATGTGAAACCTGCATTTAAACGATGAAAATAACGTTACTGAGTTATTGAAAGTAATACATTCTGTGACACTTATTTTGGGCACTCATATTGCTGTAACAAAAATTATTGCTTTTTGAAAGGGGGAAAAAAAACTATTTGAGCAAATAAAACAAATACAATCACCATTAACTACACAAAAGAATACAATTAGTCATTACTAATTACTTTAATCGTTGACAGCCCTAATTATTTTTTATACATAATTCAAGTGAAATAGTAAAATTCAAACATTAACTGCAGTGCATCATCGTCTAGTGACTCAGACAGGAGGTGAGGGTCATCACCCCTCCTTCCTCACACACACTTACTGTGAGGATTGTCACTGCTTATGAATGAGCGAGTGTGTGTGTGCGGGGTGGACACTGATTGCGGGCTGAGATAAACTCCCGGGCTTTCACCTCCACACTGCCACTCTCACTGAGAGCCGGCATTGTCACATGAGCGATAATCTCTCTCATAACTCCTTCAGAAAGCGGAAAAAACCCGAGCCTTCATCAGGCGCAGAGATCAGAGGGCAACGCCATTACACAAAAATGTGTTGAGGCAAGAATTCTTTTCAGCTGAGAGGAAGAGATGTTGGTGGACAGGCTCTGAGCCGAGGGGCTATGAGGATAACTTTCTGAATGGAGTGAGATGGGGTATCTTCTGTGTGTGTCTGTGTGTGGGTGTGGATTTCTCTGAACCACTGAGGCGCTAAAGATCATTGTAAGATGGTTCAAAAAGAGTGTCATTTATACGCCCTGAGTGCTCTGTGGCCTGAAGGCTGACATGCTTTTGCTCAACAGTGCAGTTTCTTCTTCTTCCCTTGGCCATAAGCTGGTGTTGAATGTCTTGCTCTGGAATATTTCAGAGACCAGCCATCCACTGCTTCAGGCAGCGTACCACCCATGCAGTGCCTAGAGTTTACAAGAACAGCTAGAGATGGAACAATGGCGCTTAATACCAATCAGTACCAATACTGATGTTGATATCTTGAGTATTGCCCGATGTTGATCCGATATATCTTCTTTAAAAACTACTAAGCTTTAAATTAGCTATGGTTAGGGCTGTCGTGATTCAGAAATTTTAGATGATTGTTTTATAGATATTTGTAATTAACAAATTAATTGTCTTGTTCAATGAAGGCAGCAATTGAAGTACAAGCCTAAAGTAGCCAGATTGACTGATTAGCCATCTTGCATCCTAGCTGTGTTTAGTAGCTAATACTGGTTGTACTGTCAAAACGGTTCACTACACTGTTGTACGCGCACCCATACTCAAACAAACGATAATACAAGAGCTACACAAGGCTTAAAATACAAGTACAAAACATTTTCTGTCAGCATACATACCAAAAAAGAATTAGTTTCATAGCTAACAAACACGTCATAACTCTGCGTTTCCTTCTAAACATGCTAGAGCGCCAAATTAGAAGTTCAAGTTTCACTAGCCCCATGCTGTCTCAGTGAATGTTTTTACTGTTTTCTTTAATTTAAAGTGATTTGCCTTAACCCAGCACACCCAATTCACATTTTGCTTATTGCAGAATGAATGTGGAAAATGATTGGAGTCTTTAATAATTGATCATTTCAGATAATGTCAGATAATGTAATAATTATGACCGGTCTAGCTACAGTACTGTGCAAAAGTCAGAGACCAGCCTTGAGTCAACTGGAAATGAAAAGGTTATTCATTTTTTTAGGGTCAGGAAAAAACGTAACATATTTAACAAATTTACAGAAGCCTCCACAAATAGAATGTCACGTTTTTCAGTAGTGTGTCCACCCTGTGACTTTATTACAGCTCCGGTTCTTTTCAGGAGACAGGCTTTTTCAGTTTTCAAAGAAATCTACAGGGATACATTTCCATACCTCCAAAGTTCAGTCTTGGGTGAAGCTTGATTTTCTTCAAAGATGAAAGCTTTAAGTACTGTTTATCTTGTATGGTGACAGTTCTGTTGGTCTTGAAGGTCTTGCTTGGTTATGAGTCTCATTTTCTCTATATCTTTTTAAAAAAAATTTTAACTCTTTTTTTGAAGCTCCTCTTTTGTTCACTTATTTTCTTTTGACTTGTCCCTTCAGTATGCTAGTGGATTTAAGCTAAGATTCTCATTAATTAAGGTGAGAATCAAAAAGTACTTGTGTTCAAATTACTCAAACACTCTGATGCCCCACAGGAAGAAATACACAGCTGACGTCATATCACACAATATGAGTGAGTGCAGTTTCAGGGTAGATTTGTTAAAGATTGGATCAAATTCATTGTTTCCCTCTAGGATTAGATCTAGAAACTATTTTTGCTGAATGTTTTACATATTGTATTGCACTAAATCTTATTACACTGGACTATTTAAGCTCTCTTTGTAATGAAACATGCAGTTGGTCAGTGTTCTTAAAGTTCTAATAAAATTTACAATATGCTCATTAATGCATATTATTGATCGCAGTAACGATAAAATAATGTCATATTGCCCAACCTGCAATGTCATAAATCAGATAAGCAAGTGTATTTGAGATGACGTAACTATGGATTGAAGCAAGTGTGTGATGATTTAGGCATGCAGTTATTAATTGATGGTCTGTAAGCTTGTCACATTAGCCTTGTAGCTTCAGCAAAGAATTAACGAAACAAACTTCAGACACCAAACATGTCTTGGCTGAATGGCTACATTTGGGCTAAGCAAGGAAACCGTCAAGGTGACGATACAGTTAGTTCCTTATTGTTTAATATTTTGCACCTTTTTTAAACAATGTGTAGTTCCCTTTTATTGATTTACATCTGAAGATTTGCATTAGCATGTTGTGTGTACTTGAAGCCACTCAGGTGCAGGTATCCCAGTAACTCATCTTAACTGTGGAATGCACATAAACCCCCTTCTGATTACTTTAATGGCTTTGAGGATATTGATACAGGGGCTCCTTCGCTCTGTGGCTTTGTTTGCCCTTCTTGTTTTTCATCGGCTGTTTTTAAAGGCCCCTCTCCTCCTCTCCCCTGCCCTCCGCACCACGCTGCTGCAGGTATTGTTTTCATCCACTTCAGCTCCGTCACATTTTCCATCCACAAAACCCTCACCTGTGTGCGTGACCCTCTCCTCTCTCGGCCTCTTCCACTGTCTCTCCATCTCTTTGGCCACCCACACGTCTTAGATTACCTTGGAAAGAAAGTAGGTGTTGGCGTTGTTTAGTTAGTTTATCAGTACAGATGCATTTGAGAACTTTTTTGGTTGCCTCTTTAGATGGTCTTTCACCTGCCGAGGGGGATATTGTTGATGCATTGCTTCTTTAAAAAGAAAAAGAAAATAATTTATAATGCTTTGTAAATGTTCGCAAGCTTCACATGACCATTCTGACAGATAGCAGTACACTACAGGAACTGTGTGGGTGATAAAGGTTCTTCTGGTGCGTCATAGAGGACGAAATTATTTGTCGTGCAGATGGAACTTTGAATGATTGCAGCAGCAAAGGGAAAGTAACCGAAGAATTCACAATAGTTAGAAGATTATTCAAAGAGAGTTCAGCCAAAACTTGCTGAAAGACGTGTCTTCTGAGGATTTAAGTGAATTATCTACTTTTGTCATCATGAATTCTTCAGTACAATATTAATTTGCATCTGAGACTGAAACTTTGAGTTGAACCTTCTTTTTGCGTGACGTTAACACAAAGACATAGGTCGAGAAAACTCCTGCAAAATTTGACCCAACGCCTCTGACTTTTAAATTATTATTTCAGGCAGCGCATGTAGGAAGTGAGTTTACTGGGGAAGTGAGTTTACCCTCATCTAACACTCTGAATTTAGTTCATTAAGGCCTTGCTAGCTGAATCAGGAGTGTTTAATAAGGCAGTGTGCCGAAGTCTGCAGTGTTTTGACCCGCAAGGACCAGAGCCTGACACGTGTTTTAGCCTGTTTTTTTTTCCCTGACTCAGTAATGCTTATTCTTTCAGTTTGAACAAAATAATTGTACATAGTGCAGCTTTAATTCATTTGATAGGAAATATGTACATTTACATTTATGGCATTTGGCAGCCGCTTTTATCCAGAGCGGCTTACAGTTTGATCATTTTACACGGCTGGCAAAGGTAGTGTTAGGAGTCTTGCCCAAGGATCCTTATTGGTATAGTGTAGGGCGCCTGCCCAGATGGAGAATTGAACCCCAGTCTACTGCGTAGAAGGCAGGGGTGTTACCCAGTGGAACTGCATTCTCTGGAGCGATAGAGCACTATTCAATACCAACCACATATATGAATAAAGACATATAGATGGTCAGTTGGTAAGTATGCTAAAATGATGTCTAAAAGTTTGTAGGTACTTCCTCATCCAGCATTTTTTCTGAAATCAAAGCTGTTAATAGAAAATTTGTCTGCCTTTTGCTGCAATAACAGGCTCAACTCTTCTGGCTTTACACTAGATGTTGGAACATGGCTGTGAGGATTTGATTGCATGCAACCAGTAGTGAGATCAGGTCCTCATATTGAATGATCAGTTCTGGATCATGAATGCCACCCCAACTCAGTACTGGAGGGCTTTATACCCCTCTAGTTGACACTAGGCTTTGGGGAAATGATATCTATACCTAAGAGAACCTGACCAAACTTAAGGTGAATAGTCTGGTTCGGTGTGGTGCAGAAACGAAAAGTCCACATCAATGGTGATATAGGTGTTAGATTCTTTGAAGGCTGCTTTATATTTTATATGTTGTCACTGAAAATTTGGTCTTAAATTACATTAGAAGTAGTCTTAAATTTGATTACATTCAAATGTAACATGAGGTAGAAAATGTGATTATTGCCCAGCTCTAGATTAGAATGTTATGCATCTGCCGATTGTTGTACACAGTTTACGTCACCCTTTTTGATGAACAGTCGTATTGAAGTAGAGTTTGCTTTTGGGCCTCTGCCAGCATTTCTACGTCTGTCTCCTTTATTCTGGAAATCAAAGGCAGTTTGGTGCAGTGTGTTTACTCAGCTGAGTGTGTGTGTGTGTGTGTGTGTGTGTGTGTGTGTGTGTGTGTGTGTGTGTGTGTGTGTGTCTCTCTCAGAGGCTGTTCAGTGTCTCTGTCACCCAAACCCAATTATGGGGGAATAACAGTTACGGCCTGAGTGAGTGTGAAGGAGGGGCACTCATAACTCACCCATCCTTGCTGTACTTTGCCTAGAAAATACAAACTCGCCAGGAAGTCGCAGGTATATGTAAGTGCGCATGTGTGCACAAGCATGTACTGTGTTGTCTGATTAGTCACGTATCATTAATATTATAATAAATCCACAATGTAAGTGCACAGTATAAAGCTACTAGTAGACAATTCTACATGTGGCAACAATACTGCAGTGTCAGAAATTCCACTGGATTTTTATTTATTTATTTTTTTTTAATCAAGAAGCAGTTTTTGCTTGCTGGATTTCAGTTTCTAAGGGCATTTTTCTAATCAAAATAAAATAATAAGCATGCGACTGTTATGACACCCTTAAAAGCCAAGGCTTATTGTGTCTTAAAGCCGATTATTAAATAATTACATGGAAAACAATGTAAACTGGCAGAGTTACTCCTTAGGCAATAGCATAAAACAAAAGGGGAGCACAGTTTTAAAAATGATGCAAGATAATTTTTTCAAACAAGGTACATAGACTGTTACTGATGACATTGATTTCGAGTAGTGGGTGGTATACCAATTTAAGGTCTTTCTCAGGTATGACTTTAATTAGAACCGTTACATTCGTATGCAGCAAATAAGGGTAGATGTACAAATGGTGCAAGCCATACTTGTGTTATCCTGTTTCGCTGGATGGCAGAGCCAGGGATATTTGTCACGTTTCAAATGAAAATAAAAATGCTGCAGTCTCTCAGTCAACTCCTGCTGTCTAGTCTATTGCATCTAAAGTAGTCCACTTTGTTTTCGAGGCACTGGACATAATGGAATGGTTGGTCTTCTGGGGTTAGCTGTAGCCTGTCATGGACAACAGAGAGATGAGGCCTGACTGAGGAGCCACCTGACTTGGTCAGCCGCATCAGACAGCCTTTTTTTTCCCCCCCTTTTGACAATTCAATTAAGTGCTTATTTGCATTTCTCTCTCTCTCTCTTAGCGTGGAACAGAGGGGTTCTGGAAGTCGGTAGCACGGACTGTGCCAAGAGATCACGAGGACATGCGGATCCTGAACCCGTACTTCATCCAGGAGGCAGCATTTAGATTCATTGGCCTGCCGCAAAACAACGGCCTCATGGGACGAGGAGTAAGAGGACACACTCAGTCATAGGCGAAAGAGCACCTATTTTATAAATTATGGCAAAAACTTCCTAATGCTAACACAGGGTTTGTGACAGCACAAAACATTAGTAAATCTGCCCTTTTATTGTATACTTATTTAGTCTAGTTTAGTTAGATAAATGTTTTTAGATCACCAAAATTTTCAGTGGCTGAAATTTAAAATCAGCCCTACCAACATATTGGCCACTGCAAAAGTTTTTGTTTAAATGGATTTAACAGGTGTACAACAAAAGTGAATATATTGACAAATTTACCAGTCCTTTTAATGTTAACATTTAATGTTACATGCAGCTCTGAAATGATTGGAGACGGGCAAGACAGTTTTATGTCAGAGAGCTACATTCTGGCCGTGGAGGTGCAGTGAACGGAAGAAACAGCATGCAAAGCAGTGGGCAGTGTTACATTTCTTTTGTTAACCATGCTGAGGCAGAAAGATGAGTGGAATTAGGATAGCAGCTCAACACCCAGAAACCTACAACCTGCTCTAACACACACACCCACACACACATTAACATACAGAGTCACTCAGGCTCACTCACTCAGAAAGAAAACAGGACCAGTCCTTGGTCACTTTGACTTACAGTCGTATGTTTGGGTAAAGTCATACTACATGTTTTGTTGATTTTATATCATGAGGCAAAGAAAATCATTATATTTTATTTAACTTTAGTCATTTTCACCTAGAAAATCAACAACAGAAAATGTGCAACTGTATTACTGTTCGTTTTGATGTCAAAAATGTTTGTTTCAATGTTAATGTAAAGATGAATGGTGTGAAGATTTTTGGTGTGGATCTATGTGTGTGTTTCCAGAACATTCCGACACTGGGGACAGTGGCAATTACAATGGCTCTGCATAACTGTGATGAAGTGGCGGTGGCAGGTTTTGGGTACGATATGAGCGCCCCCCGCGCCCCTCTACATTACTACGAGAAGCTCAGGATGTCTGCCATCAAAGAGGTAACACACACACACACACACACACACACACACACACTCTCTCTCTCTCTCTCTCTCTCTCTCTCTCTCTCTCTCTCTCTCTCACTCTCACTCTCACTCTCTCTCTCTCTCTCTCTCTCTCTCTCTCTCTCTCTCTCTCTCTCTCTCTCTCTCTCTCTCTCTTTTTTTATGTCTTTATTGTTATTCCTCAGTATAATATGCATACATTTGAAATTGAAATGTCATTCTTCAGGACCCATGTGCAAAAACAAAACAGCAGCACAGTACATAGGTAAGTGCAGAGACTGCCAATGTGTTATGAGGGCACAGAACTCAAAAGATAGTTAACACACAGGAGATAAAAATACACAACCCTAACTAATAACTAACCCTAACAGGACAATAAAATACTTTCTGTCTAATGAAATAGTTAGAATGCGAAATCATTTAGACTGATTAATTTGTGAAATGCACTACTCATAGGAAACAAGCGTCTGGTATTAGGTACCTCTAAAAGATCCTTAAAGGAAGCTGTTACATAATAGTTACCAATATTATTTCCTAATGCCTGCGACATTGTTTTATGAATTTTGAGATTGTTTTGCAAGGATGCATGTATAAATATTATATATAATATTTAGAATAAATGTTTTTTTGCAGCTTTGCAACTATTTTACCAATATCAGTATTGTACCAAAAAAAAAAACTCAGGACAGGTGGAGATTTACAGTTTTTTTTTTGTTTGTTTGTTTTGTTTTTTTGGGGTTTTTTTTTTGGGTAGCAAATAAAATAGCCATACGTGCTTTGTAGATATTACATCCCCTGGTTCCTATTATTAGCACTGTAAAGAAAATCCAGGTCTCTACTATAAATAGCATGTAAAAAGTGCTCTAGAAAGTGAGTGAATTATGTAAATGAACTTAACTGCACTTCTGGAGTTTGTATGTTTATTTAATTGCCACCTTTTAAACAGTGGGGAACAATGGTCTGCTTTTAATATTGTTAATGATATACCAAAATTTAAATTCCTGGCCAAAACCAAATTTCAAGACACCTGACATCTTTTTTTAATTATTTATTTATTTTTTGCGGTTTTATTTTTGCTTTAGAATAAATAAAACAGCAAAAAAACTAACTACAAAAAAGTAAAGAAAATCTGAACTGAAAAGCTGAACTCACTATAAATAAAAACTAAAAATATTTTTTTCTTTTAAAGTATGTAGGCTACAGATTGTGCCTTTAAAATCAGAGAACGATTGGTCATCCAAGCCAATGAATTCCATTACTTTAAATTTATACTTTACACTTTGGCTCTGTTTGTAAATTTTTTAATCACTTAAGGCTACATGTAGCATTGTTGTGCTTGCAGATGCTTTTCTTTCTGCTTCTGTTGTTTCACTGAGTGGGATGTCATGTTTTCCAGTAAGATTAAACCTGTAAAGGAGAAGTTCTTGGGCGTCATACATCCTCTTACTCGGCATGAATAAAGATAGTCCCTCATAGACATCATAAAACAGTTCCACACGGCCAACTTTTTTTCCCCCAATGGTGCTGTGCTGCTGCTCAAACTGTACTATACATCTATAGTGATTGGCACGATGAGCAAAAAAACAGCAGAATTTTTAAATCACTATATTTTTTTTTTATTGAAATGATTTGTTAAGTGTGCTGAAATGTTGGTGCATCTCTAATTGCTATAAGTGTTGAGCAAAAAAAGTCAGATTTACACATTTTTCCTCAAATGTTTTGTTACCTTCTTTAGTTTTGCACTGGAGCTATGGGTAATGCTAATTGTTCAAACTACATGCATAAATCATCAGACACTAACCTCAGACTGCACTGAGTTGTTATGTAATCTCAAATAGGCTTTCTCACACTGTGTGACACACTGTTACCTGTAAAAATGGACAGCAGTTCATCAAGCTAGCTAACACTTCAATAACTCTGAAACTGTGTCCTTGCATTAGTACATTTTCCTACAGCTGTAAAGGGGGCGCAAATAAAAGATCAAGCCATCCTCATGAATCATTTCATATGAATCAGCTTGACTCATCTGTTCTCTGAGCGTGTAGAGTGTGCTTGGTTTGGTTTAGGGAATCCCAGCCTAATGAGTCATGTCCACACACATTACACACCACACCATGTGACTGAGGCAGACAGCAGGTTACCTCAGCGTTCTCCTGCTCTAAAGACAGGAGTGATGAACCAGGACTTGGCTGTTAGCATTCCATGCAGGGGGACACCCTCTGTGTTTGGTTAGGGCAGTTTATGCAGCGCCAGGAGAGTTTATGCAGATAGAATAGCAAAGTAATAACTGTTTAATTACTGTAGATGTCTTCATATGTGTAGAGCAGTGAAGTTCAGGCAGGTGAACGTTTGGGGACGGAGGGGGTGGGTTGTTGGTGTATGAAGTGTCTAACAGGTCACTGGATATACAGCTTAAATACACACTATAAATCAGTCTCTGGGGATGACAGCTCAGGACTGTGTTTTCTTCACTGACATGCAAACCTGTGTCCATCCATCCATCTCTCTGCCTGCCTCGCTCTCTCACTGCTTCTTTCTCCTATTTTGCTGGTGTGATATAACCGGAACTTAACATTCAGTTCTGGCTTTGCCTGGTGAAACTTTCATGCTACTTGTTTTCATGCTTCAGCTATTACAGGCTGTGAGCATGGAGGCATTATAGGACCGATAGAGAGTCATTAGGTTTGGTATTAGCTCTGTTCATTGCAATTGGATTAGTTCAGCGGTGCATGTGCCCCTGAAAATACAGTACTGTGCAAACATCTGAGAAAATGAAATGTAAACTATCAGCTAATACTCCATATCAAAGGACCCAAATCTACATGCAGGACGGTGGGCGATGGGCTGAATCGGGACTTCCGTGATAGGCTCTTTTCACATTTTCAGGTTTTTTCAGAACTACGCATTGCTGGATCAAGCCACTACTGCAAAAACAACAGTTAGAATGGTGGCCGAGTAGAAGAATAAAAGCTTTTGCAGCATACCCAAGTGTTTGAGCTAGAAACAGAAACCACCGTATTTCAGTTTCAGTGGCTTCTAATCTAAGATCTAAAGTTGGTGACACTTTCAGCTGAACAGTTTCAATATTTCCCCACAAAAATTATCAGCATTTTAGAGAGCAAATGCTTAGAGGGGAGTAGATGTTGGTTCACAAGGACGATTGGTTGTGGAAAAAGTCTACAGTGGCGCTACAAGCCATGACTGTGAGGCACAGCCTTCTGCTGGTATGTGTAAGTGTTTATTTGCCAAAGGGTGTCTTTCATTAGCAATCGGTTTCTACTTCTCCAGCTAACATGGCTAACTTAGCTTTTTTTGGTTCTAGTTATTTCCGCATGTCCATCGATTTATCATGCTGTAGATGTTAGCTGACTTTATCGTACTCCAATAGCTTTGAAGGAATTCCTCAATGAAGAATTTACATCCTACCAGCTTGGAATCCTGCCTTATGTGTTTTTGTGTTCTCACATCCTTGGAATCTCTGAGGAGAAGCTCTGAATCCTGTGTTGCTCTGTTCTCACGCATGAGCAATTACATTAAAATGTTATTAATGTTACCCAGCTAGCTAAATAAGCTGGTTACTGATGGCTCAGGTAACTGACAGAATGGAAAAAGTGCTTATCAGCCTTTTTTGTCCATGATCTGACAAATGAAAATGCTCTGTTGACATGATATGGTTTGATGTAGTCAGGTGGTAGGTTATCTGTAGTTTGATTGTTTAATGAAATTTGTTTTACAAAGCTGAGATTGCTGCTGGTATCAGATTATTATTATTGTTGTGGAGCTGTCATCTCTCTCCAACATGCACACAGATTAAACTATCCCAATCTCCTAATTCAGATGCTAGTAAAGAGTTGTAGATGTTAGGGCTTCACTGGTGTACAGTAGGGAGAGAAAGTACTTATGCCCTCTGCACAGTTTCGTAGTTTAAAAAAATAAAATAAAAACTTTAGACCACAGCTGTTTGATGGCTGTTGTGCAGATAAGCAAAGGTGATGTGAGGGAAAATATGGATAAGTGAGAAATTTATATGAATCATTATTGTGCGAGACTGTTTGGCCTGACTGAAGAAGTAACGCTTGCTCCCTAAATCCACTGAAAGTGAGTTGTGTATGTCTATAAAGGAGCAGCCAAATGTATTGCATTTGAACTGTGTGCTGAAGTTGAGCAAAATCACATTTGTTCGCCAAAACTTCTCATCTGTCTGAACTGCGCGTCCTGGCCTGTTCTGACCAGGCTTAGTCATGTCCTAAATCTGTCAGCTGTGTAACCATAACATTTTAGAGTTCGCACTGTACACTATGCCTTTGTAATCTCCCTCTCTCTAACTTCACTCAGAATTAGTGTATCTTTGCTGTATGGTGGCAAATAATGATGACTTCTGTAATTGATTAATCTACCAACTATTATCCTGCTGTTTCCTCTTACTTTGCTTACGTCTCACTTCCACCACATGTGTACTCTGTTTCTGGAAAAGAATCCCAGATTTCCATTCTACACTTACGCTGAGGGGAACCTGCTGCCATCTTGAGGGTGTCTAGATTCTCAAAAGAAGTTGGTACCAGCAGCCTCTTCAACCCTCAGTTTGACTCGAGTGTTCCAAACTGTAGACTACAGGCAGTACTGCATCCCCATATTTGCTGTATATGTACTTATATCTGTATAAATTGTATAAAAAAAAGACATACACTGTGTATATAAGCTAGACTTAAGGCATTGCCATATGTCCATACTGTATATAAACTGATGCACACTGTTATAGAAACCATATCCCCATTTATACTGTGTATTTACATATGTATACTGTTATATACATTTCAGTTAGTACCGTATCTCCATATGTAGAAGAGATGGGGGCGCACTACCTAATGATTTTAATTTTTACACAATAATTTTAAAATTATTGAACAAACTGCAGTACAACAACCTATGCATCTTTGCTACAAATGAAAATCGAAAATATTGTTTCGGTTGAATAGTTCGTAAATGGTAGGTGCTCGAAAGTGGCAGTTCACTGCAGGGAGTAGCTACCCCTTAAAACATACGGAAAGCTGCTCAGGAAAAATATATACTTTTCAAGAGTTTAAATCCATTCCATTTTAAAACTAACTGCATCCACACTTAAGCAAGTGAGTGCTTGTGTTATATATGTATGAAGCAAATGCAGAGGCGGGCAGTGTGGAGGGCCCCTGTACTGCCTGTAGTGTATTGCTGTCTGTCAGAATGACTGCATGGATGATCTGTCAGAATCACACTGTAATCGACTTTGCCAACTATTCATTGCGACTTTCTTTCACTGTGCACACACATGTAGTTCTGTTCATCTGTGTCCAAACTCATTCTGCTACTGTACAGGCCTTTTAGCTGGAATTTCCCTCTGCTTCCGTAATTCAGTAAGTGCTTTTCCCACAGTGGAGATAGCACTACATGCCATTGTTCTGTAATGTCATTTTCTCTCTTATGTTCAGCGTTAAAAGCCTGTTCTGTGCACAATAGTGGTTGTATTGTATTCCCGCTCCAATAACATGTTTACTTTAAATGGGCAGTCCAGTCTTCCATTGTCCATCTGACTGTAAAAATGTGCATGATCAAAAGCCACAGACCATGAACGGACAACAAAGCCTTTTAGAGTAAAACATTTGAAACTTATTATCTGTGCTGAGTGTTTACTCCTCTCTCCTTTTCTCCGTCTCTCTTTCTCTACCTCTCTCTTTTCTGTCTCTCTGTCTCTCTACCGCTCTCTTTACTTTTCAATCACTACCTTTCTCTTTTTCTGCTTTTTTCTTTTTCTTTTTTCTCTCCCCCTTTTTCTTTATTTTGTTCCTTTTTTTCTTAATTTTTTTTTTCTTCCACTTTTGCTACTTACTACTCTTTTCCTATATTTCTTTCTCTTAATCTTCTTCCTTCTCTCTCGTGTTCTTTTGGGTTTTTTTTATTTCTCTTTTTGTGCCTCTCTCCCTCTTTCTTTCTTTGTTTCTTCCTCTGTTTTTCTTTCTTTCATTTTTCCCCACTTTTCTTTTTCTCTCTTTTCTTTGTTTTTTTTTCCTCTCTTTACACTCTCTCTCTCTCTCTCTCTCTCTCTCTCTCTCTCTCTCTCTCTCTCTCTCTCTGCAGTCATGGACACACAATATACTGAAAGAGAAGGACTTTCTGCGTAAGCTGGTGATGGCCGGAGTCATTCAGGATTTGACCAATGGGATATGAAACCATCACACAGAGCCAAGAGAAATCAGAGACATCGGAGACTCATCATGGTGACTTGCTCCTGCACTTTCAATGGACGATCAAGTAGTTGGCTTGACCGCTTGTTTTTAAGGATTACTGGTTACTTCAAGTCTGAATCATTTCAACTCTACTTGTCGCTGATCTTAAAGCCATTGAATAAGATATGCCGTAATATCTAAGATGCTTTTTGAGCTTTTTCAGTAGGACATTTTCATTGGATGTGATTTGGTTTGATGAAAGTGACTTTTAGCTTGACAAAGTAAATTCTAATTTTCCAGTGAAGACTTGCAAAAGAAATGCTCAAATGGCACCTTTGGATATTACTGTGTTGTAAAGTGGCGTAAGTCTATGACAGGTGTGTCGAAACCTGCTCTGTTCAGGTGATTTGCCATGGAATAATGACTTTGCTGTTGCCAGAGACATTTGCGTATAGTTATGAGAGAAGAAAAAGGAAAGTTTGTCTGTGCCAAACCTACAGCAGCTTTGAGAATGCGCTGCCCTGGGGGCTGTTTAACAAAAACAGAATTTCTCCTGCTCAAGATAACTTGTCCAGTAGAAGAAGAGGTAAGGAGTGTGCCAGCTGGACAGTCCTCACTTCAGGATGAAAGGAATACTCCAGCATTATTTAACCTAATCTCTATTTGCTGCATCTGTGGCATACAGTCCATTATCTCTGACAGTAATTCTGATTTCAGATGCAAATCCCCTAGTAGAAGCTGATAGGCAGATGCTGACACAGCTTCAGTATATTTGGAGTCAACAGTTTGAATAAGCATAAAAGAACAGAAAACCCATTGTCTAGAAGTTGGAGTAGAATTTGTTGCCTCAGTGGCTGCTTATTGGCTTCTGTAATAAGTGAATTCAAATCAACAGGTTTTCTGTTCTTTTCTAAGTTCAGGGAGATGCATCTGTGTTATATGTTGTAGTCAACTGTATACTATAGATGGGGTAGATGGAGATTTGAGTTTCAAGTTTCAAGTTGATTTGAAGTTCCAAAACACTGGAGTATTGCTTTATATTATCCACCTTTACTGCGAAAATCTTGCTTTGTGAAATATCTCCCTGTTCCTCTGCTGAATGTATTCTCAGTTACAATCCTACATCAGACAAACGGCTACCTTGAGAGAGAGAGAGAGAGAGAGAGAGAGAGAGAGAGACAGAGAGAGACAGAGACAGAGACAGACAGACAGACAGTCCGTCCCCCTCTGTGATTTGGACTAATGATTCACAGTCTTTAGGAAACTCGGCCTTTCCTTTTAAACAACTCTTTTTAAGTATTTTTAGTAGCAGTGTTATTATTACTGTTATTTCTCCACAAGGAGGAGGATTTTTGTTTGTTTTTTTAGTTAGGGTTTTTTTTAATGTTCAGTATTTATTTTATAGTATTTCCGTCACCTCGCTGGATCATGGCTTTAATTTAATTCCACACATACTTAAGGCTTTAACATTGTACACCTCAAACTCAGGCTGATGTTCCAGGTGGCAGTTTTCAGTGGTACTGAACGAATTGTCAGTCTAATTTGTATTGTGCTCAGAAAGGCCTTTGAACTTTGCTGACGAGGGTAGATTTGGAATTCTGTTACAGTTTTTGTTGATGATGACAACCAATCACCATCAGCCGCCAAATTTAGGAAGTGTTACTCATATGTTTGTATGCATATCAATGTGTTGCAGTATTTGACAAATGAATCAATGCAATTAAAGTATTCAAAATTTGTTAAGCACATGTCTGACAAGTTTATATGATGCTTTTCACCTCAAACTACAGACTAGCAAGAACTGCACATATATACATTTATATGGTATATACATATATACTACCCAATCAGTGAATGCTTTATTGTGAGTATCCTGACCAATAACAGATGTTCTTTAAGTATTTTAAAGTAGCACTATGTAAGATTTTTGTTAAAATTGAAAGAAGCAGCAACTGATTCAGGACAAGAAAGAATTGCTAAAATATGGTGAGCCTGCGCTGCTGCAAGTCACCCTGTAAAGCCGGAAATAGTAATGTAAAAGTCAGAGGTGCTGTGTCGGACCTCACAGCAGTTTTTAGAATAGGGGTTGCATGATCTCAGAATTTTTTATGGTCAACAGTTATGTGATAAAAGTTGAGTTGATGTCAACTAATCGCTAATGATGTCATTAATAAATACACAGGAGAAGGGAATGCTTTGCAGCAAGCAACATTAAAAATCAGTGACAAAGCCAGACTCCACAAGTCAGTACAAGCCAACAAGCCCTGGATCACATTATTAGCCTTCAGGAAACCAGATATATGTACCCAAAATTTGCCAGGCTCCTCAACTGTTGTCTTCTCTGAGGTGTCCAAGTTCTTAGTGTCATTATTACGTGATCAGCAACTAGTCAACATCAAGCTTAATGCGAAATCAACGTTATACTATAGATCTAAGAAGTAGTACATCATTCACTTACACCCTCAGAAGACACGCCTTTCACAAAGTTTTGACTGAGTTGTCTTTCAACACTCCACATGCTCACAATCACCAGAGTCGTCCACTCTGGGAAGGGATGAGAAGCACAGATGACATCACGAGAAGTTCTTCTGCACAACCAGGAAGGTCTCCAAATCCCAAAACTTACATAGTGTAGCTTTAATGAATCAAGGTAATCATTTGAACCAACAAATGTAAATCATTTTGATCCAAACAATGTGGGCAGATCTTTAACCACTTTAAAAAATGTAGGGCTTGCAGATCAGTTTGTTTAGAGACCTTTGCTCCAGTCACATTTACGCTTTGACCTGTTCAGGTCATTTCTTCTTTTAGAGTTTGAATATTATTAAAAACTACATTGTACAAATGTATTATTATATATAAAATAACAAAGGGTTAATTAGGCAAGTGACTCCAAACTTTTGAATGCCAGCTTATGTTAATGTAAAAAGGTGTAATTCCAAGTAATTTTGGACTATTTTTATTGGTCTATTTTGGTCTATTCGTAATGAAATATTAACACAATATTAAGGGCATCTGGCATTTTATGTCGAAAAGGTAAAAAAAAACTGCGGTTTTGAAAAGACTGCAATGATTTGACATTCTGGCCATTTGTTGCAGCCTCAGTATTAGTGTTTTCTCTCTATTGCCACATCATTAATAAGATATTAATAATTATTTGCGAACTTTTCCCAGATGTTTAGAGACCTTTGCTCCAGTCGCATTTACACTCTGACCTGTTCATGTCTCAAGTGCTCAAGTAATCAAACAGTG
This sequence comes from Colossoma macropomum, assembly GCF_904425465.1. Taxonomy (NCBI): domain Eukaryota; kingdom Metazoa; phylum Chordata; class Actinopteri; order Characiformes; family Serrasalmidae; genus Colossoma; species Colossoma macropomum. Next base: position 45,298,641 of record NW_023494789.1, read on the forward strand.
GATGTTTATATGTGGGTTTTTGTGGTAAACACAGCGGCTGTGTGAGTCATGGCTCGGAGGGCTCTACCGGCAGCATCCCTGTTTGGAAAGGTTAAAGGTAAGTGGTGGGAATGTTCAGCGCTCCAAACGGAAGCGTAGAGGTGAAGGACGCTGCATTCCTCAAAACCCTTGTTTGGTTACCACTGCTCCCTGCACTAAATAACACCCTTTCCCAAAACTCAGAGTCTTCTGGGATGAGTCTTTGAGGTTGCTCAGCTGGTAAAAGCTGCTTTTGTAATCAGGCAGTAACACTTTTTTTCCCCCTCATATGTTGCATGTCAAATGTTTGGAGACACCAGATTTTTCCCAAATGTTTTTAATAACTGAGTATGTTTTCTTTGTCTGTCTGGAGTTACTTAATAAATTACATTGAAAGCTGTTTAGATTTTGCTGTTTTTCTCTTTGCAGAAACTGCCGAAAGCCTTACCTTGGGAATACTGTTAAAGATCATTTTATCCTCTTGTTGTGATGTCATACTCAAACCTTTTAGGTGTTTAAATCACCTTTGGACTAAAAAGGTTCAGTATGTGCTCTTTAGTTTGGAAAAGAAAACTCAAATTATTATTTAGGCAAAATCTACTCTTCATACCAAAAAAGACACTTGGATGAACATGAAGCTGACTGTTAAAGCTAAATTTGCCCAAAGAATTAGAAATTATGTTCATGCTAGAAAACATTTTTGTTTAACTAAAAAGAATGATGAAAATACATTGTTCAAAAGCAGGAAAGCTGTCCTTAAACGTTTAGCTTTCTTGAGCTTTATTTGCTGTTCAGGTCAGTGAAAAAGATTAATGTTGGTTTAATAAATGTGTGCCTTCTTTCTGTGTGATATATTCCCCATTTTTTATTCTCTTATGCAGATTTGTTGGATAGTCCAGTCCTAGCAAACCCACAGGATGTAGAAATCATTTGAAAAGCCCCTAATCTGTAATTGCAGCCCCTTTTAGACGGGCAGTTAGCTAAATGTAGATGTCTCTTGATCGGCATAATTCATGTCTGCTTCTTTTAATGCCTTACGTCCGTGGCTGTTTTCTGCATGTGTTTTTTTGAGCGTAGAGACCACAGTAGCTCACACGGTACAAAACTGTTCTCACACATTCAGATCAGTCCTTTTCAAAGAAAAGAACAAAGTTCTCTTAAGTTTGCAGTTTTTCTCACTTGGCTGGACGTTGTCAGGATGTTTCACATCCACATTAGGGCTATGTAAACAACAGTTCTGCTGAAAATCAAATTGATATAATTATTATATAATTATTGTAGTTAATTTCAAATGTAGTTAATCACAGTAGAGTAACTTGGATCTTATGGGTCCCAGGGCAGAAATCAGACTGCCTTTCCTCATACATACCTAAATATTTATATTAAACTTCCTGTTTGGATCATAATAATTATATATGAAAGTTTTTATTCCAAAATGCATTGTAGTACAATCATTTAAATTGTTTTCTTTTCATGATCTGGATAATTCTACTGCACTGGACTAAAATGCTTTTGCTTCGAGTGACCCTTTACGTTCATTATGTCTATCAAAACAAAAATGATTAAACATTTTATTTTGTTGCCAACAAAACAATGACAACACTACTAAAACTTTAACAAATGTCTTGTTAGTAACGGTTTCAGTAGTGACAATTTTAGCTCATTTTGAGCATTACTTAAAAAATGCTCGCCAGTACAGTTGTATGCAAAATCTTTTATTTTTATTTTTTTATTAAAACACAAAAGCATTTACTTATTTGCAGAAAATGTGTTTCGGTTGTGATGGTTCTTAAGGTTACACACCAGACTCTGGGACATATTCACTTCAAAACGATGTGGCCATGTTGAACAGGGATGTAGTCTCACTTCCTGCTCTAAAATGCAGGGGTGTGGCTGAAAGTTCTGCTTCAGCAGTGACATTAATTTTTTGAATACACACACACACACACATTTTCTAAACCGCTTATCCTTCTGGGTTGCAGGGGGGTGCTGGGGCCTATCAAAGAGGTAATTGCGCAGATGGCAGGATACACCCTGGACAGGTCGCCTGTCCATCGCAGGGCAGACAGACACACACACACACACACCACACCTAGGGGCATTTTAGCGTGTCCAGTTGGCCTGGCTGCATGTCTTTGGACTGTGGGAGGAAACCCACGCAGACACGGGTAGAACATGGAAACTCCACACAGACAGGACCCTGGTCGCCCAGCTGGGGACTCAAACCCAGGTCCTTCTTGGTGTGTGACGAATAGTTTGAATAGTTTTTTTAATAAAAGCAATTGCATGCATGATAAATCCTAAACTTCACTTTAAAAGAAATCAAAAAGATCTTTAAAAACGACATTAGGTGGCCCGTACTGCTCCTCCTTCTGACCAAACTTTATAGTTTTGAAATTACTCTGACTGGAAAGAATAAAATGTGAAATAAACAAAATGTGTTTGTTCTATAAGACAATAATGTGATTGTGTATAGTGTGATTGTTTTCATAAAAAATTCATCCTAAAATTTACACATTGTATTACTGCAGTGTATAAGATGCTTTTGCTCTACCTGGGGTTTGTATTTTTTTATATTTTGAACAGTATCAAAAAAATGACTTTAAATGAAACAGAATAGTTTATGCACCAATGTATAACAATGTGCATTTAAAATAAGTACATCCACTTTGTGTCAGATTGCCATGTGCACAAATTGTTTAGTATATTATTTTGTATTTTTCTTCGTACTATTGGTATTATTGATAGATTTTAATGATAGATGATGACAGTCCTACCAGATATGAGTTTGATCACATAGATACCTACCCTAAAGATGAAGCTGATAACAAAACTGTAGTTTAAATTTGCATGCTTTTTTTCTTTTTTTCTGACCGCACACATCTTTGGCCTCTATGTTTCTTTAGTTTTGTGCTGGAGCTATAAGGCTAAAGTAACTAAAAAGGAATGTAAGATATCCCACCAACTAGCACTGTGCAAACTGTATGCCTAAACTAAGATGAACTGCTACTACTGTTTTTAGCATTATTAGCAACATACCTAGCCTGTTTACTTAGCCTGTCTACTTAGCCAGCCTGTTTACGCAGTTTGAAGGAAGTATGTAGTGATTTCAGCGTACAGTTTGATCAATCCTAATCAGTGTGTTAAAGCTAACAATACTTGTTAGCTACATTAGCCTCATAGCTCCAGGGCAGAACTAAAGAAGCAAACAACTACAGCTGGGCCTAAGGGGGGGCGTTTGGCCAAATTATTGCTAAGGTGTAGACATCAGCTGGTACTCTTCAAGTATATCTGCAGTCCAGCAGTTTTAGCTGCTGACAGACCAGTAGGACTTGGAGGTCCTCATCCGTATCTCTGAGAGCACTACAGAGAGCTATGAGAGATGCTGTTTTAATCATTAGCGAGCTTTGTCTCTGTAAACATTCTTCACATACACAGTAGTCGCTCTATTTAAACTACAGAGAGTTTGGCTAGCATGAACTGGCTCTTAGTGAGTGTGGGTTTCGTTTCATTCAAAACTTTGTGGGTTCATAATGAGCTAATCAGTCACATTCATCTTTCTCATCCTCCTTCAAAACCGCTGTAAGTGGCTTCCACTGACATCCAGAACACCGTCTCACAATGTGGTTAATGACTTGTCTCCGTTTTCGGGGTATTTTTAAGGAGTTACGCAATACAACCTTCTTTCATTTGCACAGTATGTGACAAAAACATGACAAGCAGCTTTGCTTGTTGAAGTTTGGAGTTTCAACCTTGATTGGCAGAATAATGTATATTATGTAATGAACACTTAAATGGCACCGATTGTGAAACTTAACATCATCTGAAACTTTTCTTTTGGAAAATAGGAGTTTTATACAGTGTGTAAGCACTGTACGTTTCAAAATATACTGCTCACTGCTCATTCCATATGGTCCTTGTATAGAAACAACAGCTTGTTTTGAATTCATTGTTTTTTGTGATGGCACAAAATGCATTTACGTATATCTGTCTGTTCAGCCTACGCTGTAAAGAGTGGAACGGCATAAATTGATTTTAAGAGTTTCTGAATCTTAAATTCATGTAAACTATTGCTTTTGTTCATCTATGTTATTTATTTTACTTTGTTTTGTTTAAATTATATACTTTAGTTTAATAAAAACAGTTTAACTGCTTTTTACCACATTAATCCACTTTTACAGTGTAGAGCAGTTTAGCCCTGGACATTCATACTGAAAGTATTGCTATGCTAGGTTGCTAGGTCATTGCTATGGTATCCCAGCGTTTTGCTAAGGTGTTGGTAGGCTGTTGCCATGGTGTGCCAGGTGGTTATTAGGGTGTTGCTAGGCCGTTGCTAGGCTTCAGGGGCCCTACAAAAAATGTGTAGCCCAGAAGTCCATGACCAAGTTATCTGCCTCTGGTCACACAGCATCACAAACCATATTAGCATGTGTATCTGAGATTCCTTAAAGGACCCTACATTTTTTGTTTTTTTTGGTATTTATTTTTTCCCCCAGAGGTCCATTTATAAAGTTATATATCAAAATCAGCTAGAATTCATTTTTACATGATCATTTTCCAGTCTTTTTTTTAATATCCTAGAATTAACTAGGCAGTTTTGTTCATGTGCTTTAATGACTGGTGAATGTAAATGACCTCTGTTCTAATTGGCTACTCTGTATTGTGCTTTAAGTATGAATGGACGGAGCTAAATTGGATGAGTATGTAGATATATGTAAATGAGTTGCTTCTTGTAACATCACAAAAACAATAAATTCTGTTTTTGCTGCTTAGTGTACGAGAAATTAGATGTTTTATTCTGCTATATTTTGACAAGCTGGTAAACACCAGAGCTGAAAAATACTTAAACTATTTGGGTACTTTAACGTGGATAGTACTACTGTGAAAATGTACAGCATGCAGACGCTTCGCCTTCAAACCTGCTTCATCTTCCCAGCACTGGCTGGCTGTTGAAACGTTTAATATGCTTTGAGTGTCATTTGCAGTAAATAGCAAACGGATATAGAAAGTGGTGTGAGATCAGAGCTGGGTGAGGTATGGATACAAAAGGCAGGTGGATCCTATTTCAGGCCGATCCTTGACCTGGGTGTGCTTGGTGTGTGTTGGTGGGGGAAAGGGTGGGGGTCGTATTCTCTGACAGGTGTCTGTCCATGTAGGTGGGCCTTGGTGACAAAAAAGGTCTGTAATGGTTTCTCTTTTTTTTAAGTCGTGGTTTGGAAAAATCATATTTACAGTACGTGTTTACTTGCAATGTAGCCTCGCTGTATCCATTAATTTCAGTGGAGAGCTCTGCTGAATCACGCAGTGCATGATGGTTTGCAATGCAGCAAAATCTGCATCGCTGTGTGGCAAAAAAGTTTAGCAGGTTTCAAATTTATGCAAATGAATGCAGTTGCCGCACTGCATTTAGCCAATCAGGCAACAGTAGACTGACCTTAGTCACAAACATCAGACACCAAACATGTCTTTTCTCATCAACTACATTTGGGGCAAGCACAACATTTTGTACACTTGAAGTTTTACTGAATTATCACTTTAAGAATGGTTTAACTGGTATCAGTTACCTCAGATGCTTCACTCACTTCTCTCTGTTGCATTTTATTGAGTTGTTTTAACACATCAGGATGTGTTTAGCTGTGTTAGACGTTGGTTCAGCCGTCTGTCTGCAGGATTTCCATGGAGATTTCTTCTGGTTGTGTACAGCCTTGTGTCTGGGCAGGCTCACTGTTCATTTGCTTTACTTCTGACGACATGTCCTTTACACACACACTCTCCACTTCAACTGCAACACTACATACATCTTTAACACACTCCCACACAGCTATAACACTAAGGAAATGCCTGTCAAGTCCCTGTTTGTTGTCCATGCACTTGGCTTCACAACCACTTGGGTTTCCCCAAAACGTCACCAACAGAACTGATTACAACTACAAGTTGAAGCCGCATTGAATACTTATAATTAAATCTCCAGAGTTTTACACCCAGCCTGGAAGTAACAGTTTGTCCAAAAATTAAGTTTACCCAATTTTTACCCTTATCCTAAATGAAGTCGATCAACATGTTCGCATCTTTAGTTCTGCACTGGAGCTCTGAGGCTATTGTAGCTAGCAAGTAATGGAAGTTTATACCCTGCAAATTAATTGAATAATCTCAAATGGACTTGCTTATGTGGATTTTTGTTTGTATAGTTGAGCAAGCAAGTCAACATTTATAAATGTTTAATTTATTATTTTATTATTATGTTGCAATGCTATTCTTTATTGCCGCAATTGTGCACAATTTTTTCATATAACGAAAGCTGCAGATGTTCTGGCCGTTTTATTTCGGCACAGATGAGGTGTGAATTGTTTTGTCAGCAGGGGTTCTCACCTCTCCCCTTTCACCCCTGATTGCTTGCTAACAGCTCAACATAAAGTCATATCATTTTACACACAGAGAGCCAACAGTGTCCTAGTTAATCTGAAGTTACAGGGGAAAATATTGATTATATTAATCAAATAATATTTCTGCTGAAGGAATCACCACTAGAGAGCCTGCTAAAAGAGACTTAAGCAAAAGAGAGATTATTAGAGTCAGTCTGCAGAGATTAGGTATTATTTAATCTTAGCTCACTTCATGTGTGAACAAGCTGTGCTGTTCTATAGATTCTAAAGTTCTGTCTTAAGGTTTTTACTAGAACTATTTAGTACTCTTTATGAGTGTGTTTAGAAAAGAACTTTATTTTTTAACCTATTTCTTATATTTACATAAGAAAAATTGTGTTTATCATTAAAGTGTATATTCATAGTCATGTATTCATGCATGACATACACTATATGTCCAAAATATCTTCTAATTAGTTCAAATTCTCTTCTAATTAGTTGCTACTTTAAGGTGCTCCTGTTTCTCAAAGGTTGTCATTTCTGCACACACAGCTTGTATAATCTCCATAGGAAAGCACTGCTAATAGAATGGGAAACTCTGGAGCAGCCACACATCAGCCTGATGTCACCATGCTCAATGCCAAGTGTCAGTTAGAGGGCTTTAAAGCCCCCCAGCATTGGGCTGTTGAGCAGTAGAACTCTGTTCTCTGGAGAGTGGAGCACTATCCAATACCTTTGGGATGCGTTGGAGTGGAGCTTGTGATCCAGAATATATCATCCAACATCAGTACCTCACCTCACTATTGCTCTTGTGGCTGAATGCAATCGAATCTTCATGGCAATGTTCCAACATCTAGTGTTAAGCCTTCCCAGAAGAGTAGAGACTGTTGCTGCTCAGGGATAAACTCACTGCTAACACATTAATGTCCATATTTGACTTTTTAATGTTCCTTTGGTCCATATGTATGAGTCCACCTGAGCACAAATCTGCTTAACATCTTCAAAGTGAGTTTGTTGTATTTTATTTATCATATTATATTCAATCATTTGATCACATGGCACTACTGATTTTTACCAAAACAGTACAAAATCCAAATTTGATTGTGAATAGAAGTATATCTATACAGATATTTTACCTGGTACACCTACTACACATGTGCATTTACAATCTAGGTTCACACTGTTGTCTATATCTTCCCCTTTCGTTGATGGAAAGGAACCACCATAAGACTATTACTGACCAGATACTATTTGAGTGGTGGACCATTTTCCACACAGGTAGTAGCATGGTAGTGTGTGTTGTGCTGGTACAAGTGCTGGTATGAGTCCACCAGCCAAAAACATCATCAGAAACTCAGCACTAATGAATGTCTAGAGGATACCTGACACAAACTGTGCATCAACAGATGAGCTACAGTCTCTAACTGTATGTTGTACCAACAAGGTAGTTGTGTCCAATAAGGTGTTCACAGTGTTTAAACACCCCAGCAACATCACTGTATCTGACGTTCCTGTACCAGCACAATGTGCTACCGTACCACTACCATTAAGTATAACTGCTGTTTTGATGATGATCCACTCAAATAACATCTGGTCAGTAGTGGTCCTCTGGTGGTCCCGTGCCACTGATGGACAAAGTAGGGGCTCACTGGCAAATAAACAAATCAACGCTCTGAATGCAGTCAGTAATTTAAACATACAAAGTGCACGTATATGATTCTCATAAAATGCCCATAAATATATCATGTGATGTTTCTGTTTTTCACACCCCCCTGTATGTTATATAGAATTTATTTTAGAAAAGAACTCTCTAGACTGATCATTTTCTCCTGAAAGAATTCTGGGCTTGAGAGTCATCCAGTACAGTTAGACCTTAAACTCCAGGACTCTGATCCTGGTTCCTGCAGGGGAGCCGCTGATTACCACTGACCACCCAGGAACCATTTAAGCACAAAGCCGGCCAAACTGACCATCAGGGGCCGAGAGGCCTTCTGTGGTAAGTGTATGTACCTCTGTGGTGTCCTGTTCTGTACAGCTATTGTTATCTGCTTAGATTACAAACAACAGCTTGATGTTAGCGTAAGGCCACGTCTCAGTGGAATGACTGGACACACACGTGGAGCTCCCCAGGAGAGAAGGCTGAGGTCAAAGGTTAGTTCTCAGGTCATGGAAATGCCTCTTACTTAAACTACTGTTGAAAGTCTGGAAACATTTGCAATAATATAAAACCTTTTTTTTTTTTGCTGATACATAAGTTAAATGATTCTAATATCATGCTAGTCTTGTTCAGCTTTACAGATTTCACAGTAATTTCATCGGAGACTGTAAGAAATTAAGAAATTTTATGTCTCCAGAGCTGTAGACATTTCTAAAATGACTGAAAAAGCTGTATTACACTAAGAATGAGGTTTTCTTTTAGATTGCATAAATTATTATTGAATAAAATAACAATGATTACGAATAACAGATGATTTCAAAGGCTCTTTCATGTGAGCACGAGTGAAGAATATTTCTTCTGTTCCTGTTCAAAGCTGCTATTTATTAGCTTAAGTTATTCTCTCATTGCGCTGATTGCAAAATCCCATTACTAAGCTTTGGCTAGCCATTTTGCTTAGTTTTATTGTTCGGTGTTAAAGAAAACATACCATTTTCCTGGGGTAATATCTTTTGCACTTTTTCATTTTTGTTCATTTGATGCTTCATAAGCTGGATTTTTGCAAAATGACTGTGAACTCAATATTGTGCAAATAAACACAATAGTCTGGCTTCAAGAGTTACTGCTTTACAGCTGTTTGAACATAGAGGTCAGCTTTTTACTTTGTGATCAAACCGCAGGGACCCAGTTTCCTTCACGCTGTCTCAGTTGTTCCAAGCTGAGTGGATTTGTTTTTCCAACTGAATAATGTATGGCTGAAAATACATCACTCTGACAGAGGCCAATTGGAGTCTGAATAAGTACTGAAATTATATCAGTTATCATTCCACTTCAGTAAAGTAAAAACTCCAGTGAGCACTATTAAACGGCAACATGCTTTTTAGTACTAACACCAGTAATGTTACAAGTGGTGCAAACACTACATCTCTACAATATGAAGGTTGAATTTGCTTTTGTTTGATGGATTCTGAATGAAGAATGAATCAGCAATTGGTGATGTCAGAGTGTAAAGTTAAGTTTTCAGTAGTGAGAACATCGCAACCACTTTCAGTGTGTCCTGATATAACTATGTTCTCTGCCATATCAAACTCCCTTTGTAATTCCATAATTTCCCATTGTTTTTAAATATTTAAGGATAAACATATTTTAAACATTCTTAATGGTCCACATGTAAAATTTTGTTACACTAATGTAACTAAAGTTTGAGAACTCTTTTGAAAAGAAAAAAAGAACGTCGTCTTCTACTATAAAGCTACCCCTTATAAGTTGCCCAATTTTTGGTAAGACAGCAAATATATATTACAAATACAGAAGCATCTTCTCCATCATAATATTTCCTTTAGAGATTTGGTGCCAGTATCCAGCTGATATCAGCACAAAATGCTCAATCTATTACTGGAGGAGAAAAAAGAATGAATTTGATTCAGTCCTGTAGAGAACCTAGCCAGTAAGGCAAAATAGTCCCCAAAGACTATTTACATAGTTACATTTTTTCCAAGTGTTTATCAGCAAACATTTGCATCACAAGGCAGAACAAGAAAATGATGTAAAAAATAGTACAAGTAAAATGAAGTACAGACAAATAAACAAATAAATAATATGTATGTGAACAGTGTATATATGGATGAAAAACAGTAAATTCCAGATTTCATAATAATCAGCAGTCTGAGTCTTCTGACAATTGGGTGGGAGATTTAGACATGTCAGGTTTTAGAGGAAGCCTCTCAAACAACTGACAACAATACACCAACTTAGCTTAATTTTTCTGTTTACCATTAATTTACTGTTTCACCATTACAAAACCTCAGAAGACATGCAGGTTCACATCACATCACAACCCCTAGTTCCTATCACCACCACTGCAAAGAAATCTCTAAGACTCCAAGTTTCTCTAAAATGAACCATCTCACATTAAACCACTCTGAATGGCTTTGTTTATATCGCAATTATTTAATAAATACAGAAATGTCAAAAAATCATAAAAATTACAGTTCTGTCCCAGCTGTGACTGCGGGTGTGAAGGAATGAATATTGGACAGACAGAAATGGATTACACTGTGATGGGATTTGGGAAAGGGTGGACATGTTTCAGATACAGATTTCAGCAATCAGTCAATTATTTTCTAAAGAATAAAACAATCAGAGACATGATGACGTTCAACTGCTGTGCAAACAAACAGTGAAATTCACACTACTCAGTTCACAGGAAAACTGTAACTGATCCAGACATTATTGCAGAACTCAAAATGACAAAGTCTTTAAGTGTCTTTAGGTTGTTAGAAGGTAAATCTGCCTCAAATCACCAGATCTCAGGAAATATTCTCTACTGATCATCAATCTGTCTGTATTTTCTGTTTTAGTAGTTAAACATAGCCAATGGTTCTCAAATCTGTCCTCAGATCCCCCAGATGGTCCATAGTTTTCATCCAACCTAACACATATGTGGTACTACTACTACTACTACTACTTCTACTACTACTACTAATAATCTTTGTTCAGAGAGCACTTTGAACAGCTCAAAGGCCTTTACAGACAGGTGATAAAGTGTAATAGTAGTAGAAGAAATTAAATGTTCAATTAAAATCATAGTTAGACAGATCACAATAAAAAGACAAAACCAAAAGAGAGGTAGAATTTTAATTAAATGCTAAATTAACGAGATACATTTTCAAGTGTTTCTTAAAAGTGTGCACTGAGCTTAACTGTCTAAAAAAAGGTGGAATTGAGTTTCATGGTGTGGAAGCATAATAACTAAACGCGGTCTCTCCATATTTTCTGTATTTTATAGATTTTACAGATATTCTGTGATGTAAGCAGGTGCTAGGTCATTTAGAGCCTTAAAACCATTAGCAGAGCGTTAAAATCTATCCTGAAACATAGCCAGTGCAGTTCTTTCAAAATGGGGGTGATATCAGCTCTGTTTTTTGTTTTTGTCAGGATCCACGCTGCTGCTTTTTGTATAAGTTGTAGAGGATGGGTTGTTTATGAAGTGCAGTAAAACAGAGCATTGTGATAATGAATTCTGCTTCTGCAATGTATGAAAAGGTTTCTCTGCACTGCTCTGAGATAGAAAAGTCAGAACTTTAGCGATATTTCTCAAATGATGAAAAGCTACTCTAGTGACTGCACTTACATGCGGGATAAAACAGAGCTCAGAATCTAGGATTACACCCAGGTTTCGTACTTCAGGTTTGGTTTGCGAAGCAAAAGAGCCTAGCTTCTCACAAAGCAGCTGTCTTTGAAAAAGTAAGAGACAAATAAGTGGAAATCGACTATATCCACTTTGGCCACTACCACTTTTTAACGCCTCTCTATCTCAGAAACTAATGAGATAATGCACAATGACATTATTTCCTGAAAGAATTCAGCAAATCACAGATGGTCAGTCAGGAGGCCTAGTGATTTCACCTAGACTGCCCCTATAGAGTGCTGCCTGAAAGTTTGTGAACGCTTTATCATTTTGCGAATCTTTACATAAATGTGACCTAAAATATGAGGAGATCTTCATTTAAGTCACTACAATAGATAAAAAGAACCCAATAAAACAAATAACACAAACAATTCTAAACTCCCGACATTAAATGTTTTTATTGGCAAAAGTATGTGAACCTCTATAATTACCAGTTTGGTGTAGGTGATAATTAGAGTTCAATCAGGTATGAGTGTGGCTAACCCTACCCTTATTAAAAAAACAACAACTTCACCATCAAAGTCTAGTCTTTACCATACACATTTGTCAGAGCATGCCATGTCTCAATCAAATGAGATTTCTGAGGACCTCAGAAAATCATCTGCCTGTGCTCATTAGGCTGGAGGAAATTCTAAAACTATTTCTGAAGAGTTTGGACTTCACTGATCCACTTTCAGGCAGATACTGTACAAATAGAGGAAATTCAACACCATTGTTACCCTTCCCTGGAGTGGCCATCCAACAAAAATGACTCTAAGACCAAGGTGTAGAATATTATGAGAGATCACAAAGAACCCCAGGGTAATATCTAAGGACCTGCAGACCTCTTTCATAATAACTAATGTCAGTGTTCCTGAGTCCACAATCAGGCAAACACTGAACAAGAATAGTATGTATGGAATGACAGCATGGAGAAAGCCACTACTCTCCTGGAAGAACATTTCTGCCTGCTTAAAGTTTCCTAAAGACCACATGGATGAGCAAGAAGATTACTGAAATAATGTTATGTGGATGGAAAAGACAAAATTAGATTTTTATGAGTTTATGAGAGATGTTGTTTGGCAAATCCGAACATATTGCACTCCAGCATAAAGACCTCATCCCAACTTTGAAACACGGTGGTGGCAGTATTATGGTTTGGGGCTGTTTTGCTGCTACTGGACCAGGACAGCTTGCCATCGTTTGATGGAGCTATGAATTCTGGATTGTATCAAGAAATTCTACAGGAGAATGTTAGGGCATCCATCTGTGAGTTGAACCTTAACAGAAACAGGTCCTATAGTAAGACAATGATTCAGTTAGTCTACAAAGAATGGTTAAAGCAGAAGTAATGTTGCATTTTGGAATGACTTTGTCAAAATCCAGACCTTAATCCAATAGAAATGTTGAGGCAGAACCTAAGGTGTGGTGCTCCTGCAAGAAAGCCCACCAACACCAACGGAGTTGATGCAGTTCTGTAAGGAGGAATGGGCTTCTCCGAGTCAATGTGCAGGGCTGATCAGCAGCTATAGGTACGATTTGGTTGAAGCCTTCTGCTCAAGCGGGTCAGTTCCTGAAAGCAGAGGTTGACATACTTTTGCCAGCAAAGACATTTCATTTTAGATTACTTAGTTCAGCAAAAGAAAGAAAAAACATACACTTTCAGTGTTATTTATTTAATTGGGTTCTCTTTATCTATTGTTATGAGCTAAATGGAGATCTGATCATATTTTAGATCACACTTATATAGAAATTTACAAAATGATGAAGTGTTCACAAACTTTCAAGCAGGACTGTAGTTCCTCACTGACATTGAATCAGACCCTTAGATATTTCCATTTTTTATTTTAAGTCTACTATATCTAAAGTATCTGAATTCCTGTCACAGTTAGACGTAAAGAATCAGCTTTATAGAGTTCCAAGAGGCATTTTCTGTGCAGTATGAAAATTTCTGAGCTGTCGATCACAGCAGTTATTTCTTTCATGTCGTTTTTGGAATGTTTCAGTTATTGTCTGGCTCTGGCTCCCGTGCTTGGCACTGCATTATGTCTGATTTTTATGGGTGAACGCCCTGCAATAATAATGTGAAACCTTATCAAAATCCCTTTTTTCCATTTGGGTCTGACTACCATGTGTGTAGATCAGGATTTTGCACGATCAAGTTTAGAATAAGTGCTTTTAATAATATTAAACTAATTTGGTTGCAGATACATGTATAAAATGGTTAGAATATGTTAGCCATGTGCAAGGTTTCAAATGAATAGTAGAAAAATGAGGAAGTGTTATATGTGTCTAGAATGATGAACAGGGCTGGGTTTCCCAAAAGCATCTTAGCACAAAGATGATTCTTAGACGGTAGAGCGAGCATCACACTGAGTACTCTTTCTACTAGTTAAGATGTTCTTATCCCAAATAAGCTTTTGCAAAACTGAGCAGAGTTTAGATGATTGTAAACTAACTGAGAAAGCTAAATAATATCAAGAATAAACTCCCATTAAAATGAAAAAATGCTGCATATTTCAGGTCATCAAATCACAAAGCACAAACGAAAACTACTGTAAATAGATACAGTCATATGGAAAAATTGGTCAAATTACATGTTTTGTTGATTTTCTAAGTGAACAATGTGTAACAAATGTGACCTGTGTAAAAGCTATGGCACATTTTTATTTTATGCTTTATTTTTGTATAATATGTTAAACTCATCAAGTAAACAGAAACTAAGCACTAACATTTGCATAAAATGCCATTTTATTTATTATTACTATGTATAATTTATTTAATTTTTCCCTGTAGAGGATAAATGAACTTATTTTCGGTTAGAAAATTAACAAAACATGCAAATTGATAACTCTTAAATATATAAAATAACTGATAAAGTAACTGCAAGCTTTTGAGCCGTCTGTTCACTCTGCATTATGCTCCAGTGAAGAGTATCAGATGCAGAAGGTTTTCTCCTCACTGCATCAGTCCTTGTGTGGTCAGGGTTGTCTCCCCACGCTTCCTTCTCTCTCTGCCCCAGATTACGTCCAAAACCCCCCACTGCAGTGCCACAGTGTTCGGTCAAGAGTGAGACAGAAGGTCAGGCTTCAGCGGCGCTCACTGAGGCAACGCTGACCAAAGAAGGCATTGTAGCCCTCTGAGGTTTTCTAATCTGCTCTCTGGCACACTGCTTCACACAGGGGGCTGCGCTTTTGGGCACTGATCCACAGCCTCAAAACGTGCTCCGAAAACCAGCCATAGCTGGGTCTGATCCACTGCCAATCTTGATAACTTACAAGAGCACAGATTTTGCCCCAGTGTTTGTGGGAAACTTAGACATTAAAGTGATAGTTCGGCAAACAACCACATTTTTGACTATTTTCCTTCTTATAAAGGTCAAGACCTGTTTGATGTCTGAAGTTTGTTTATATGGGGCTAATGTGGCTAACAGGTAATGCTAACAACAACGTTTGCACTAGGTCCTTCATAACAAACATGCTGCTTGATACCAGTCCATGCGTATATATGTATGTGTGTATACAAATATATGATACCCAATCGCATATATTGTTTTGTTGTCCTGTTTAGTATTTATTGTTCTGTATATTTACTGTCTGGTGTATTTTTAGTATATTCTGCACTCATTGCACACCGTCATGTATCTGCACTCTGTGTAGTCCTGTGTAATGTACTGCTGTTGTGGGCACCATGTTGTCTGAAGGACGACATTTCGTTCCAGTGTATACAAGTTACATTTAGGAATCACAATAAAGACCACTGTACTTGACTAACGGAAGCTTATACCACACCCATCAGCATCATACAAACTGCATGCTTCAGTCATCTCACACTTGCCTCCTCATGCTTGCTATGCATCCATGACCAACTCTGCAGATATGCCTTAGAATATAGTCATTCTATAGTATAGAAATGTACTAAAATTTTTATAGAGATTATAATGCAAAATAGTAACATATAGTTTTATGTTGACAGTTTCTGGCAATTTTCCATCAATTTGCTCTGTTTAGACTAAATGGCCCATTTGAAATCATACTTAGAGTTTTCAAGCACAGAACATGATGGACATACAGTCATATGAAAAGTCTGAATACCCAAAGTCAAATTGCATGACAAGTGTAAATAAGTTACACTGCTGTCACTAAATAAAATGACAATTACTAAGTAATTCTAAACTTTTGTACAATACTAGTCAAACATTTGGACTGAATAAGTGTTTTCATAATGATAAAGACATTTTGGACCACAAACACACATATATACACATAGATATACATATAGTATAGGTACACACACACACACACACATTATCTAAGCCGCTTATCCTTCTGGGTCGCGGGGGGAGCTGGAGCCTATCCCAGCTGTCATTGGCCGGAAGGCAGGAAACACCCTGGGCAGGTCGCCAGTCTAGTATAGATACATAGAATCATTTCAATTTAATCACAATATCTGATTCATTAAAGTAGCCAAAGTAAACATTTTATATTGAATTTCACTGCAAAATTTCACATTTAGATTCACTGGACCTTTAAATTTCAAATCCTGATTCAAATCAGAACATTCTTCCAGTCCTCAGTACTCAACTGGCTGTCTTGCACGGCCCAGGAAAACCTCTTTTTCTTATTTTGCCATCTTAGCAATGGCTTTCTTTCTGCCACTGGAACCTGCAGCACAATGTCTTCTCTTCACAGTTGAAACTGAGACTTGCTTGAGCCAAGCTGTTGACTCTCAGAAACTTGACTTTCTTGCTTCTGTTGGGGCTTTGGGTCTGCTGGTTTCCTCCAGTTCCCTGGCTTTTTTTGAAATTTCTTTAAAGGAAGACCTACACTTTTAAGGGGTATAATGACCTTACTGTTTTCCTTTGTTAACTGCCTTTTTCTCATCATTACAGTAGCAATATACTACATCCTGCATTGCAATATTGTCCAAATACTGCCCCGAGGGTTTAGTAACTCAGTCTGTTCCATCACTGCTTTTATACAGACAGAGGGTTTGTGAGTAATCAACAAGTTAGGACACCTATAGGAACTGACTGCATCAACTTTCAAAACTCAATTTAATTCCATTGCTGCAGAACAGCTGAAAGTTATGCCTAAGAAAGTTGCATATTTTTCAGTTTTGAGTTTATTGTTCAGTTCTTAACCTCTGGCAGTTTACTGCTTACCTTTGTAACATTTCAGGCTGTTTACTTGAAGTGCTTTAATGTCAATCACAACTGAGAAAATGGGGTGTATTTATATTTGTGTGTGGTTCAGAATATCTTTATCATTATGAAAAATGCATATGCAGTCTAAACTATTTGACTGTTACTATACAGAAGTTTAAAAGGTATATACAAATGTATGAATATGTATGTATGTATTTTCTAAGTGAAAATGAGTTAACACATCTACAGGAAACAAAGTTAAATAAAAGTTTACATTAATTTACAATACCATTTTTCTGCACATATCAGGACAATTTCTATTTATTTGCTGAGTTTAACATATTAGCACATTTAATATTTAATTTTTTCGTAATATTTTGTGTTAAACATTAATAACATTAACATTAACCCAGATAAGTTTTCAGCTTACAGCAAAAACAATTTAGCTTTCAGATTTTAAAAATAAACTTCAGATGTCCATCAAAATATTTTACTGGAAAAAATATGTGATTTACAATGGGTCTAACAATTGTTATTGCTTTATAGCTCTGATTTTTGTGTAATGTATATGTACAGTGTTCTATATTTGGTAACTATAGGCTTTAACTCAGTTTGGTAGCTTACACATAATCCTGGCTTTCTTACTTGCATCCATATACTGAAAGGAGAAGCTCTACCACTGACTTGCTAATGTGGTTTCTTAATGACACTTTGTTATCTATCACAATGGATAAAAGTACATGCAGACACGTACACAGATAGACCCCATGGGTGGATTGAGACCCGTCCCTTTGCCCTCAGACTGTACAAGTGCCCTCTTGTTAGGTGTATATGACTGTATTTTTACATGGCCTGCACGATTCTTTAAAAATATGTATATATATTTCAGCGAGATATCAATGTCGCCCGGGAATAGAGCTCATGGGTCAGCTTGGGTTCTCTTGTCCCTCTCTGGTGCAGTACCACCACCTATGGTTTTCCTCGGTAATTCTGATCTGTTACACATCACCACAGTGCTGGAAACCCACTGATAAAACTAAAGTTAAAGATTTTTTAAGTTAAGATTTTTTAAAGAAACAGATTCCATAATGTTATACTTTTGAACAATGACCAAACATAATGTCTGCAATTGGGGTGTTAAAACTTGGTGAAGCAAGTTATTCATTATCTGTGATGGACTGGTGACCTGTCCAGGGTGTATCCTGCCTTTCACCCAATGACTGCTGGGATAGGCTCCAGCTCCCCCTGCGACCCAGAAGGATGAGCGGCTTAGAAGATGTGTGTGTGTGTGTGTGTGTGTGTGTGTGTGTTATTCATTATTGCAAAAAACAAAAAAAAACAGGGATTTCTACAAAACTCTGTTGAGCTTTTAAATAGCATTCTAACTACATGGTATGTAGTGAGTAAAGCCAAGGCTTTGCACACTGCGACTGGGGTTCAAACTCCTGCACAGATAGCATCATCATTGTTGTTGGATGCCTTTAAATTTATCTGATGTTTGGCTTGATACACTGTACAGCTGAATTTTGTCTGTACTTTTGTCCATATTTATTTAAGAGTACATCACAGTGTCAGAAACTACATAAGCAAGTCTATGTGACTTTGAATTAGAATTTGCAAAACTGAAAAAAACAAACTTCTCTTGTCTTAATTGGCCAACTGTTCCTGGTAAGAGGAACATAACAGGAATATTGTGTAAAATTGATTCTTTTACTAAAATATTACTTTAAAACAGCACCCATTTCACTGCAGTACCATTCACAGCCCTCTTTTAAACTGTTTATTAATCTGTCATTCACCCCAGCATGGAGAAATCTGATCTGACCTGTGCTGCAGTAATAGTATGTGGGATACGGTGCGCTGCTTGACGTCATAAGAATTTGAGCATTGATTGCGCCAAAAAGTCTTAGGCTTCTGGTATTTGACCTTGAAATCAAAACAGCAACAGTTTTATTTCGCTTTCTCTGATAGACTATTCATCACAGACTTTCCTTAATGGCGTAACGAATGTGAATTATTTGCTCTGGATTATTGTATGAATATGATGCATAACATTCCATCACCTTCTAATTAAGAGCCTTTTATGTGTGTTTCTGGGTGTGTTTTTTGCAGGTGTTTGTTTCATAATACAGATTAATAGCCAGTTGTCAACAGATGGTCTGTGGCCATCATTATTGATGCACCTGATTCATTTCTGATTCACAAAGACTAATAATGTCAGCGCTGACCATTTTACGAGAGTATGGCTGATCAAAGACTCCTTCTTTCTTCTGCATGTTGCTCTATGTAGCAATAGCAGTACATAAAGCTTCTCAAAATCCAAGCAAAATGAAAATGTTTTCTTTAAAAGTGTGTGTTTTTTTTTTTGGTAATTGTTATTTATTTATTTATTCATTAATTTGTTTATTTAGAAATGCATGCTTGTAAAACACACATTCTCAGATACAGCGCAAAAATCAATTCCCTTGATTTCTTTACAGGGCAGAACAGTCTCGGATTAAAAATGGTATAACTGAAAAACACTTTAAAATCATTTACTTGGGTTACTGTAATTATGAATAAAAAAGGAACTCCGGGCCTCTTCAGGTTTTGTCTAAGGGAAAGGAAAAATGCTGTTTTCAAAACTATTTGCACGCTATTGCACCCTGTGGTAAATAAAAATATTTCAAAGCCTTATGTCTTGTTCTGTGTACATTTTTCTCTGAATATCCTCTAAAGTACAAGGTTCTTTAGTAGTCCAAATATGAATCAATCAGATATGTTCTGGTCTTTTTCAGCTCTTGCTACACAAATGACAGCACAACGGTTGAGGATTATTAGCAGTATGGCCTTTCCAGCTTTGTATCCCATACGGTTTTGTACAACCATGAAAAAAAGTTCAGCAACATAAATTTTTTACCCTGTGAACTGTGAGTATTTTAGAATAATAAGCATAACATCATTTGCCTCTTAGCTAGACAGAGAGCATTCTAACTTCAGGTATCTCTCTACATGAATGGCAGGAAGTGATGACAAAGAAATACATCTTATCCTCAATATTAAAACAAGTGTGGAGCAATAAAATAGTTACAGATGAGTTACATTCAATTACATGCTTTCGGTTCTTTATCAGGTCTTTCCACAAGATGGAAGTAATAGCGCAACTACTGGAGAATACTGCTTCACTGCATTGGCAGTAAATTATATTAAGGCAATAATCCACTGAAGGCTGTATGTTACAGTAATTTTTGCAAGGTTAGCACACTGTGAAGCAAAAACTGAGTGTCTTATAGCTGTTATAGAATAGACACAGATTATGATAAAGCACCAAATGGTAAATAAATTGTTTATAGTCAATAAAAATCAGAATAATCTATTCTTCCGCCAAGAACTGACCACTGGCAAAATTTTAAGAAAGTTTCTTGTCCCTTAATTGCCGTTGCTATGCAAGTTTACAGCTCAGACTAATTAGTGGTATCTAGGTTTTCATGTTTAGTAAGGAGGAGGTTTTAGATATGGAAGCTATCCTTTCAGATGAGCTAATGCTAAAGCTAACGCTGGAGCTAGTCAGAGAGGGCTCGTCATCTTTTACACAAGGTATTCTGCAAACTTCACTGAAACATTATAAAAAAGGTATGTGTAAGATATTTATCTTCACACACATTTTTTTCTCAAATGTGAGCACTATACAGCCCTGTTTAGGCTGACTGATTTAGCTAGCTATTTAAATAGCGTTAACTGTCAGCAGCTAAGTTAAGGAAAGCTAGCTAACGCTAACTAATGAGCTAGCTAGCTAACTGAACCGTTATTTATCATTAGATATAATGTTAAATGGTTTGTAGCAAGTACAGTAACCCAGATTAAGTTTAATTTACCTTAGAGCCAGCAGTTCGTATGTTTATAGTTTAGACATTGAGCTGTAAGCTTGGTCTTCCACAAACCAAAACTTTTTCAGCTTCAGGAATGAAATAGAATATGCGATAGGATAGCGTGTCAGTCCTTATACATTCTTTAGTAGCACCTTCCCAACATGATTTAGAGACGATTGGGATTAGCTGAGAGCCGTGTCCATCATAATTGTGCAAACAGTCAGTTGGTTCAGGCTGTGATCGCCAAGCAGCACAACAGCTTTTAATCAGGTGGCGCATTAAGACAGGTTTCAGTCATATGTAATTGTTTCACGTCGAACGTTGCTCAGCCAATCACATTTCAGAACTCTCCGTTACCGTTAGAGTAACTCGTTCGCCAGTGGAAGATAATGAGAGGTACTTTTACTGTAGAAGAGCTCCGCGACAGAAACACTAACATATAATACTTTGGGAAAAACGTTGGAATGTTCCTTTAAAAGGCAGGTACTGTGACTCCGGCAGAAAAAAAAGTGTAGCTGCAGGTAAAAACCGCACATGGCGATATTTGATCCGGCTGCTTTAATTCCTGCGGCAGAGTAACAGCAGTGTAACCTGTAGGCTGGATCATGTGGGAGAGGCTGGAATCTGACACCTCGGGGCTTAAACACTCGCGTGCGTGTGCGCGCGGATGAGGGGACTTGATTTGTCCCAAAAGCTGCTGCGTTTAGTCTGTGCGCTGAGCGCAGGGGAATGAGTGGAGCGCGAGCGGTGGGACTGAGACTGGAGTCTGGAGGGAGTTCTGGAGGACGCAGTGGGGTCACAGTTTACCTCCGGAACTGGGATTAAACCGCCTGGGATTATGCCACTTCATTCCTGTATCACTCGGAGGAATCCTGCTTTAGTGTCTTTTCTGGACTGCTCGCATGTGCCAGTTCCTTCCTAACAGCGCTTTACTGCTCAAGTCCATGACCGGAGAGGCAGCAGGACAGAGAGGTACTGACCACAGCGCTTTTAGCTGGACTTTCTGATGATCTGTTTACTGCAGGAGCTTCAGATCTGATCATTTTGATCGTTGTAATGTCATGTATTATTATTATTATTATTATTATTATTATTAGTAGTAGTAGTAGTAGTAGTAGTAATAGTTGTTGTTCATGTCTTGATTATTATGCATAGAAATAATAATTATTATAATAGGAACAGTAATAAATATAATATGAACACCCAAGCAGTAGAAATAGCAGAAGTAACAGTAATAGATGTAGCTGCACTAGAATTAGTATTATTTATAGTAATAGTAGTAGTAGTAATAGTTCTAATACTAGCAATAATAGTAATAGTAGTAAAATAAGTGTTTCATCATAGGAATAATAGTACTAATATAAATACGAGCACTAAAACAGTAATAGCCATAATAGTAGTGACAGATGTAGTAGTAGTGTTAGTATTCATAGTAGCAGAAGTATTCATATTATTTTTATAGTAATAATAGTAGTAGTAGTAGCATTTGTAGTATTTGTAGATCCTGTTTAGTTGTACAGTTGAAAGCAGAGTCATATTTTGGTCTTCTTCTGGAGAGCCATGTGTTTTTTCCTTCAAATTAAACCCATTCAGCCTGTCCAGCTCAAGAAACAGGCAAATTAAAGACAGACTTTTTAAAATGGAATGAGGTTGTATGAAAACATATATGTGTAGTAGAATAGCTCATTATAATAGTTGGGCTTGTCTCAACTGCACAGTAAAATTCCCAGTACTAAATGAAAGCATACAGTTTTTAAGACAATATAGCTGATCACTAATAAAACACTGGTAGAATTAGTTCAGTACTGTAAAAGTTCATTTAACCCAGTAGGTGTTCATTTATTACTGGGGTTTTTGCACTCATGAGTGACTGGAGGTCTCCTGTTTGCTTTGCTGCAAATAGCTGTTGTTTTTAATGAGGCGACTGGCCACTAAGCACCTGTTACTGTTGCGACTGTCCATAGGACAGTTTGGTTACAGCTGATTCAAAAAAAAAAAAAGAAAAATACTATTAAAAAGTAAATTTGATTGATTTAACTTGTTTTAATAATGCCAAACAAAAAGCACAGACACAGCAGTTCACAGCAAAACCCCTTTGGATCCTTTTTTTTCAAACTGTTGTCAACCAAACCAAGCGCCCAGATAAAAAGACTGCCAAAAACATCCTACTACCTTACTTCATTCACTTTGTGTTTATGCTAAGTTTTGAAGAAGAAGAAAGCTAAAATGAGGTTTAACTGGGCTAAAATAAACTTTAGATTTTGATCAAAATGCGATTTGTCATGTATGAGATCTAATTTAAGCTGATTAAAATGCTCAGCCTTTCCTACTTACTGGTCAGTGCACTTTTGCCTGC
This sequence comes from Colossoma macropomum, assembly GCF_904425465.1. NCBI lineage: Eukaryota > Metazoa > Chordata > Actinopteri > Characiformes > Serrasalmidae > Colossoma > Colossoma macropomum. The sequence continues at coordinate 45,321,695 of NW_023494789.1, forward strand.
ACTTCTAAAGCCCAGCTGAAGCTGACAGTGGTGTTTCATGCTGAACTGTTCTGAGCTTAGAGCTCATCCATTTGCCAATACAAGGCGCTTTCGGGATTCATTTGTCTTCGGTTGCTTGGAACTGGAACAAATCAACCACCTTTCATTTCCGAAGTGAATTTGGTTGAGAATTTGTTGAGAAATAGAGCCTCAGGCTACTCGTGTGTACGTGCTCTTAACCTGGAAGAAATGTTTTCCACTTGGAACACCCTTCTAATTGAACGCACTTATGAATTCTTGTATAATAACCTGCTAACTGAACATAGTGGAAGAAAAGTAAATATGTGACTGATTTAAGTGTGTACTGTAGTCTTTATTCTAATGGCCTTTGCTAATAGTCTTTTTTCAAATGAATTTAATACCAGTTTGAAACTGGAACAGAGTGTATTTGGATAAAATAAGCTGAGATTCTTAAACGGAGCCTCAGGTTAGTAGGGTGTGTGCGTGCTGTTATCCTGGAGGACATGTTTTGTGTACAGGAGACTGTAAAACCTTTTTAATGAAATTCACTTTTTAAATAGTGGTCAGTAGACTGCAAACAGTGGTTAACTACATACTGCTATCATGTGTGTTGTAGTGATCAGTTTGGCTATGCATCTTGTAAAAAGCACTCATAAAAGACTTTCGCGGCATAATAGCATAAACATTACTAGCATAAATTAATTATTTGTTTAAAGTGGAATTCCACCAATTTTTAAAAATGTCTGTATAATTAAATCATTAACAGAGTGGCTTGATGTGAAATGCTCCATTCTAGAGAAATGTATAGAATCAGAATTGTTCAAAGTGAGGGTGATGGGAACCAGATGTCTGAAGTGTTTAATCCTTTTAAAAGTTGCATCACAGAAAGTCATTACACTAAATGGTTACAAATATTTTTGCCTGATTCCTGAGACATTGTTTTATAGTAGTTTTGTGATAAGATTGTGACCTAAAACGTATTTCTCAGACACATTAATGATGGAGAGATACATGCAGGGTATAAGGAAAAGTAGTCCCCAGTCATAGATTTACGACTGTTCTTCCATCATCAGCATCACATATAAAACCTCAGAAGACGTGTAGGTTCACTGCTTATTTTGGATAGTAAATAACATGGATAAATTTGCACTCTGGACATTGTGACCCCTGGTTCTTATCACTGTTCTTGTAAAGAAGTGTGTGTGCAGGTTCTCTGCAGTGCACCATTTCACATTAAACCTCTCCAAATAGCTTAATTTACATACCAACCACTGAGTTATATCAGAAATTTTGAAAATCCTCTTGAATAGTCTCACAAAAGCATATTCAATGGTAAGGTGATATTTAAATATCACAGTGAATATTAAAGGACATGCAATTCATTTGCATAAGCATTAACTGAATTGAATTACTGTTGATTTTTTGCCAGTGAATTCGGTAGTATAATGTAATGTTAATTCTGTCATACGCCCATGCTTTAACAGTAGGCCGCACGTTCACATCTTTTCTAAAGCAGCATTATTAGAATGAAGGCCGTAAATGTAGTATCAGTATTAGCTGATCTGTTTACAGGTTGCTGGGGGTGTTTTATGACGATGGGATAGACATCACAACAGGCAGAACATGTTCAAGTAATCTCAGATTGTTATTGAGACAACGATATAGCTGAGTCATATTCAGAACCATGGTGAGTCATAGCTTTACTCTTTCTGATTAACAGTGCTCATCGCCTTCATATGGTCAGGGTTGCCAGTAGGTGTGTAAAATGCATTGATGCATTGTGATGTATTGATCTGAAGGTAGCATCAAATTTGTAGTGTTAGAATTGATTATAACTGAATATAATAATCAGAAAGTTGTGTACACATGGATAAAGTGAAATTCTTGGGCTATTTTCTAATGTACAAGTTACAAAAAATGTTCTTTTGTCTATATTCCACTACTTTGCAAATAGTCTAGTCAAATTTGTGTTTTCAGAGTTTTTTTTTAAAAATAGTACACATCTAATTCTCAAACTGAGTTGCACCCTTAGTCCCCTGTCAGGGTGTGTTTAGGCAGTCCTTTTGTGGATCCTTTCTGTAATAATAGCACAGAAAAATAAAATAAAATAAATAAAAAAGGGTGATAGTAATAGTAATAGTGCTGAGTTGTGTCAGGTACCAGAAGATTTCATATGTGACTTATGCGTGCTTTGTAGGACTGTGCAGTATGACAATATTTATTGTTATCATGATGAAATACATCACGGTATGCTTTTCTGAGGGACCAGGGTATTCAGGGAAAGATTCTGAGCTAGCTGAACATGATAGGTGGCGGTTGTAGGAGAAGGAGATGATGAAAGATTATTTTGCCCTGCCTGCCAGTACAGAGTGATGTAATTAAAACTCAGATTTCTTTTAGAGGTGAACAAATGACATTACATTTTGATGAAAGACTATGAGAAAACAACAATTTTGCCTTTTAAATGATATGATGAATCTTGTTTAAAGGAGCAATATGTAAGATGACATAACCTGTTGAATTCATACTCCACCCTCCAAACAAATAGGGGGCAACATCTGAAAGCTCTGGTGGCCGTCTCCTTCTTCTTCACTCTTTGCTAAGTCGCTATTGCTAAATAGGCAATGTTAGAATTAACAGTTGTTTACTTACCAGTCTAGAAGAAACGTTGTGAGCTCAGCATCAACCGTCATCCTTTTACTTGCCAAGAGCTGTTGCCGGTGGCGGAATGCAATGCCAATGTTAACTCTTGTTCGATTTATGTCACTTTTTTTCTTTGCTGTTGAATGTGGTTTCTTGCTGGGAGCGGGTGGCGGTGGTGATAATGAGCTCATGCTACATTGACTAACTATTGCCTCTTGAGATACAAAGTGGTATTACAAGACAGGACAGATGAGGGCTAGCTGGTTAGCATGTTAACATCAGAAACTGTTATTTCTTCACATTATATTGATAATTGTAGTTAATTTTGGAATGTTTTAAACTAAAAATCTTACAAATTACCCCTTTAAAAGGAACACTGTTAATACTTTTATACCTTAAGATAGTTTAAATGTTAGATACTATTAAGTAAGGTATGTAAACCAAATGGAAATATTAAGTTTATTATAAAAATGACATGACAAACAGGCAAAAGGTTGCCATTGAGGATGTTGTATGGTTGCACTGGACAGTTAGGTAATGGTATGCTTAGCTAAAGTTGGAAAGGCTAAATGCTATATTTGAGTTAAATAAGATCTTTAGCTCGCTAAAGAGAGAGAACAACCATTTGATGCCACAACATACTAGTACAGGGATTTTATCTATTTTTAATAATAAATAAAGTACTCTGTTTAGTTTATGCAACATATTTCAACAGTGTTGGACATGTACACCATGCTGAGGCACACATATCTTAACAGTCAGGGTTCCCTTTAGTTTATTAACTAACAAGGTAAAAAAGGTCAGTTTTGGTTGACTTTAGAATTGATAACAGAATAATAAGCATTTAAAGTGGTTAAACAGGTACTGTAGTAGAGCATGCTCCTTTAGATGATCTATGTTTATGACATTGGCTTAGTTTACCCGTATGGTATGTATTTATGTGCTATATTTATTGCTGTAGACTTGCTATAAGCCCAGTATTACCACCTTAAAAGTACCGGACTAAGTCACACTGCCTTAAAAGCCATTAATGTAGGTGCTTGGCCCACTTTACTGGAAGAGTTAGAAAAAACGTATCTGTCTCTCCTATCAGCTCCTACCCACTCCTCCCTGAGGAGACTGATGGGAGAAAGGAAGCTGCCTGCCCAGCTTTTAAAGTGATAGTTTGGCAAAGAAAAATTAAAGTTCCCTCTTACTCCAAATGTAGTACATCAGCCAAGACATGTTTAGTGCTTGAACTTTGCTTTTTTAGTTTTGCACTGCGAGGCTAATGTAGCTAACCAGTAATACAAACTGATACCCCAGCAATTAGCAAATTAGCAAACTACTGCCTAAATCATTTCATGTGCATAAAATGAATCTATGTTTTTCTTTTTGTGTATGCTTTAAATTCTGTGGCATTTACTCACATATAATTCCATTCTTAAGTGAATGTTTGATGACTAGCAGTTGTAGGACGTGATGGCTCTTTCCCAAAGCCACAGAGTTATGCGTTGCAGTCAGTGTAAGACAGCCTGACCGCTGTATGTTTTACTGCAGTCCTCGCTAACGAATAGGCTAGCTTTATGCTAACAAGAAACACCTTTCTCAGGATCAGAGCAGGGCAGGAGCTGCTAGAGCTCTGAAAGGACCTGATGCTAATTGCTAAAGGAGGTATGTGGAGAAACTTAAACCCATATTTAAAGCTGTACTATGTAAGTTTTGTTGTTAAAGTTGAAGGAAGTAGCATTACTGAGTCAGGAGGAAAAAATACTCTAAAATATGGTGTTCATGTGCTGCTGTGAGTCACCATGTAAACCCTGAAATAATAATTTCAAAGTCAGAGACATGGGGTGGGATTTTGTGGGCATTTTCCAGACCGCATCATATGTCTTTACATACTAACGTCACATGTACTATCTCAGAAAGAAGATCTGGCTCAATGTTTAGCTCATTCATTTACATCCTCAAAAGACAAGTCCTTCACCAAGTTTTAATGGTGCTCTCTTTGAATTTTTCAGTGTGCTCGCAATCATCAGATTCATCCACTCAGTGAAGGGGTCCGAAGCACAGCAGATGTTACAGAAGTGTTTTATCACTTGTCACTTGCAATGACACATTTCCACCAGAGAGGTCTCCAAATCCATGTATCTACTCAGACTTGAATTGTACTTGTGTATTTACATTTATTTTAAAGTGGAGCTTTAAATAAAAATACTATCACTTCAGTGACATGATGACTCAAGTAAAAGTAGTTTAGCAAAACACAGTTCCAAAAGCTCTTGCTCAGTTTTACTCAGAACTGCAATGGGACTTTAACATCTGTCAGCACAATCTCACTGTCCAAAGAAAAACATGTCTCTCTATTTTTGTCTGTTTTTATTTTTCTGCATCATTTCAACACAGCAGCTGTCCTTTATGTTGTGTGAAAATTTCATGATGAGTGGATCAAATTGCTCGAGAATAGCTTGGAATAAAACCTCCTTACATTAACTTTACTTTAAAAGTAAAGAACGTTTTTGCTTTTTGCTTTAAAGTTACTGTTTTGGAGATACTTGGTTTTCTTTGGATGGCAGTGATATAGGAATTAAAGTTTGTTTGGCATTATACTTTTTTTTTGATCCTTTTGATTTAAAATAAAATGCTAAAAGTGTGAGCAACAGAAGAGCAACCCAGGGGCTGAATCAACACAACAGAACAAAATTAAACCCAAAAGGAATGAAACAAATTAGACTAAATTATTTGAGTATAAGTAAAAGTACCATTTGAAAATATTCTGAACTACAAATCCTACAAAATCTAAAACAAAATTTATAACTTTATAAAAGAACTTAGTCATCCTAAACATTCTGTTAGTGTAATATAAAACTTGAAATTTCTAGAATTTCTCTTGTTCCATTCTGTGCTCAAAAGGGGATACTGACACATTTTCAAGACAAATTATGCGTTATGAAGTTTTTTGACAGTGTAATTCTGTTTAGTGCTTCATTTATGAGCTCCATAGCTTATGCCTTGACCCTTAACTTGACCTTTCCTTTTTAAGAACTCCATATAGTCACTTTCATCATTCACTGCACGCAAAGCAGCTGTCCTGAATATCAGATACTCTGGTTGTTGGGTTAAGTTTTACCAGATTCCAGTTTAACCTAAATGATCTGGTCTTGGTGTGGCAATTAATGTTAAGGCTGTTTTAATCATGTGTCTACATTTGTGTTCCCTGATATTCATCAGTATTTTCCATGGTCCCAAAATACTCAATTCAACGAATGGAAGTCTTGATAGCTGGCTGATAAGTTGAATCAGCTGTTAGAGAAAAACTGCTAAGTTGCGAATGCGGTGTAGATCAGAATCAGAAATTTGGGAGAAAAAGTCCATGTGTTTATGCTTAAGGAAAAATATCAGATAATTATCAGTTTGGTGGAAAAAAAGAAAAAGGTTTTGGCCGCCTGTTTAAATATAGCCAAATAGACAGTGAAATGTTGAGTGGTCCTAATAACGGCTATTATTCATCAATGTCTTAAATAGTGCCACATGTGGACATGCATGTGGAGAGTAGCAGAAATTCATTAGCTTTCTGAGCAAGAGCAGCTGCTGGGGGCTTTGGACTGAAAAAGCTAGCTTCATATTGCTCAAAAGGCATAAGGTTAGCAGCTATAGCAGCATGCATTTAGTCCACTAGTTACAAACACAGCTCTAAAGAATGTTCTGGAATTGCAGCGGAGTAAACACACACAACTGCAGCAGAATGCATCTCTCTCTCAGTGTATGAGCGCTGTAGGAGTGTGTGTGCTCTCTTCCTCTCATCTGTCTAACTGACAGGGACCACAAAGTCTGCAGAGACACTCATTCCTACAAAAGTGCATGATTATTTATTCACATACTCAATAAATAGTCTTTATTATCACTTTTACATGAATTTGATCCTCTGTATCTAAAGACGGTTTCATTCGCTATATCAGAATAGGCATTGCAAATAGAAGTGTGTGTGTATATATGTGTGTGTAAGAGAGAGAGAGATGGACGTTGATGAATGTGTGTTGCACTCCTCCAGAGAAAGAGCTGAACATCTGGTCTTGTGTTGTCACACTAATGCAGAAGTTCCTCCTCAGTAAGGAATCCAAACAGAGGCCCTTCATTTGTAAAAGGCCTGCACTCTGCACAGAAGTTCATCTTTCTCTGGATTCGAGGAATTCAGCAGGAATAGATACTTGTAATAGATTTGCCCTCTAAACCTACATAAACATCAAAGACAGAGACATATGTGTCTCTGTACACGCATACAGCATATACATATGTGTACATAGATATATTTCTCTCTGTCTGTGATGTTTGTGTAGGCTTAGAAGGCAAATACATCTAATTCTGACCACAGAGCTGCTCTTGGTGGACCAAACTTGCAGTGTCAGTGATATGTGTAAAAGCCCCAGCAACTCCACTTTGCCAAGAACTTGAATAATGTCTAGTCAGCAATGGTCCTACGGTGGTCTGTTTCTGTTGATGAATGGGGTCGAGGTAGATGTAGGTACAAGATAGATGAACCTTATAAACCAATTCAGCGTATATGGACCATTCTACCAATACTTCAAACTGCAGGCCCACACTAAAATTAGAGAAGTATTCAGACTTTAGATATTTCAGATTATGTTATGATCCACTTAAACCCAAGGAATTAATTGAGATAGAAATAAGATAAATAGAAAATATTTTCTATTGGCAGGTAGCTGCACCAAAACTACCAAAAACAAAGCGTTTTAGTCCATAGGCGGAGCTTTATTTCACCCACACCCCTGCATTTTTAGAGCAGGAAGTGTGACTGCATGCCTGTTCCTCATGGCCACATGGTGAGCAGTTAGATCTCATTGTTGTGAAAAAAAGTGTCCCAAAATCTGAAAATCAGTGTGTAACTGTTACTAATGAAACACATATGTTCTGCAATTAAGAAAACTTTTTTGTGTTTTAGTGAAAATATTATGATTTTATGTATGTAATACTGTTCAAAGCTGTGCTTTCTAGTCATGTAAAATTGTCACTACCGCGACAGTCACTACTGAAACATTTGGTCAAATTTAGGTAGTGTTCTGATTGTTTTGTTAGTGACAAAATGGAGTGTTCATTTTTTTTAATTTTACTAGATCAACTACTTCCTGTTGTCCGACTACAAGCCAAAACAAATAATACATACATAATGTTAACACCACAGAAAATAAAACATATCTTTATTTTTAAGCTTTTTCTCTTCATCTTCTCTTTTTCCTCTCTGTATTTTGGCTTGAGATATGTATGTTCATTTTTGAGACATGGTAAACCAGTTGCACTTTTCCCCTCACTAGAGCATCTTAGACAACATTCAGTTACACAGTAGTAACTCAGAAGTTCCAGGAGGCCCTAAGCAGCTTTTTATGTCACTTAGGTAGAGCCAGCACTGACCTCATTCACCAGTGGAAACAGGCCACCATAGGTCCACTGGTGACATTATTTGCGTGGTGGATCAATCTCAGCACAACAGTGACACTGATATGGTAGTGGCAGGTTAGTGTGTGTTGCACTGGCTTATGTTTTAGATACATCAGTGTTTTTGAACCTTTTTAACACTGTGTACCATTACTGGCTATCTTATTAGACACACCTACCTTGTAGATCCATCTTGCTGGTGTAAAGTTAGAGACTGCAACCTATCTATTCATGCACAACTTGCACTAGGTTAGTTCCAGATGTGGCAGATTAGGGTTGGAGACTCTGCAGGACAGCAATCTCCAGGACCAGGGTTGGTGACCACTGGAATAGATGATGACAGACCAAAGTGATTGGCGTGATTGGCTTCACTCTCTCTGGGTGGGTTGGATAGCCCCCCCTAATTGCTCAGTAGGATGCTACCTAGTGTGGGCATCTGGGAGAAAATTGGGGAAAAATACAAAATATAAAAACGTCACCTCTATGATAAAGCTAGTTTCTGGGGATTTTTAACAGAATGTTAACACTGAATTAATACTGTTGCACATGAACATTTTTTGGCCATTCTAGATAAAACATGGCCATTTGAGGCTTGAAAAAGACATTCTGTGTTGTATATTTGAAGCTTGTAATCCACAATAGCATGTATTTAAGTCTGTATGTAGTAGTTTTACATTGACTCTTTCAATAAAGAGCACTAGCATAGAGCTGCCAATGTTTTCCATTTCTAACATCTGACTGAAACCTAGTTAGGGTATAACTTGTATTCATAGTCAGTGACATTTTTCCTAACTTAAATAGGTCCCACCAACCAGAATGTGATTGGCTGATTCCATTGTCAGTTCCTCTTATTTGGTACTTAATCTAATGTGCAAGGCCTTCTGTCCAGCTCCTGAAGGCCTAACCAGTGGTAGAACTAACTTGGCTGTATCTACCTAGATACCATGAGGGGAAAAACCTGATTGGATAATTTTATGTTGGGTGTTTTAAAATGTTAACCTTTTTGTTTCCAAAAGTGGCATCACTACATTACCTGCAGAACTTTAATGTAACATTCATTTTTTTGTTGTCAAAAATTGTTAAGCCTTTTCTTAAGTCCTAGAACACCCTGATACCCTATAATTGTAAAGCTACACCTGTATAAATGGCCAATGTGTATTTTATGTATTTCATGTACTTTGGTTATTTTGTACACTCCTTGTAGGTTTACTCTGCCAATAAACCTACAAGGAGTGTACAAAATAACCAAAGTACATGAAATAGGATTCAAGGACTGAAGCTGTGTGATGTTTATACTCGATACTGTGTGATGCGCCTGTGATGTTTATGTTTAGTAGTCTAATCTAATTAAGGCCATCTGCATGTAAAAAACACCATATGCTGGTGGCAGACATATAAAAATGAAAGGGAGACAGAGCTATGCTTCATTCTTCCTTCTCTATTGTGCTAAGCTGAGCTGTAACATGAACTTAATGATCAGGCTTTTGTTTAAACTTCACCAACACAATTTGTGCTTTTCTTTTTTCTCCCTATCTATTTAAAGATACTAAGCTGGACTTTTTTGGTAATTTCTTGAAGCCACAGTTTTCCATTGTGTGTGCGTACTGTTCTTTTTACAGTTTCAAGCATTCAGTGTTTGCATGCGCTGACCAATAATGATTATATAAAAATTATAAGATTATGTTTTATAGTCACATTTGACATGAAATATTGTATTTAGGAACAAAAATAATGGCGAAAAAACCTTCAGAATCACCTTTTATCCTGTGTTGTCTTAATGTTTTGACAGATCTTCTTACAGAATGACAGGATTAGATGTACTCTGACATTCTTTGACATTGTTAAACAAAACATGATTAATCATGTTAGTTAATCATCTGGCGTTTACTTCCTTTGAGTTATGTTAACTGTTCAGGAATGATACTAAGATCGCTGTCTTTTCCCGTCGCGCTGGTAGTATTTTGTGGTTGTAATTGTATTATCCCAGTTGACATGTCAGTAACAGGGTTTAGATTACAGTCAGCTAGCTGTGTGTTTTGTAATGGGACGCCGCTCTGCTAACCTTTGTGCTGGAGCCCGTGAAAAGCAGCCAAACTCTGAGCTACTGTGTCAAGACTGGTGGAACTGCTGTATTTTTAGAAACACAGTGCAATAAAGAAGGATATTTAAAGCTTGAGATAGATCACCTCACTGTGTCTGATGATTTATATTGCTATTTATGTCACCTCCTTTGTGGATCAGCCACATTTTATAGCAGCTTTCATCAGATCTATGAAGATTTCACACAATGCAGAGCTGTCATAACAAAACGTGTCTCTAAAATGATAACCTCACCAGAGAAGCAAAAAAAATTTTTTTAGAAAACTGAAAAATAAGTGCTTAATGTAATATGGGAACATTATTAAAGTTTCAAACCCTACCATTCACTCTGCAATTCAGACAGTCCATATTTAGAAACGAAGCTGCAACTCAGCCTACAGCAGTTTAGCCCCGCCCACCTATGTTGAAGTTACAAGGAGTGTTTCAGCCTGGACTACTTTTTGAATGAGGCACAGTACAGGGTAGCCAATCAGAACAGATATCATTTACATAGATCAGTATTAAAGGCACAGTAACAAAAACAGCTTGTTTAAATATGTTGGTGTTGAAAATACTGTTGTTTCGTGCCTCATAGCGGTTTGCAAATGATGGTGGCCTTCAGCCATGGAAATCTTGTCATGGCGACAACATTAGCGGTGAAAATGGGTGATTATCAGAGAACAGCTGTAGCACGATGATGCCTGAATTAAGGTAAATTAAAAGACATGAGGAGGCTCTACAATTTTAATTTTTTTGTTTTATAATATCGGGTGATACTGGATTCCAATGACGGGATGTTCAGCATTCATGACTTGCAAAAAAATCAACGTTCAATTTATTCCACCAGTGCAGCTGACGACACAAGTTGGGAAAATTGAACACTTGACGAAACTTTCCACTTATCGCTGTGGTCAGTGGAAAGTTGCCGCTGGCAGTGGCAGAATTTTCCATCGCTGCTACCTTTGAAAACAATGGAATATCTGGCCATTAACCATCCACCACCAATCTTAGGGATACACGCAGCATTAGCGATAAAGAGAGATTTGAAAATGGTGATGTACAAATTACTTACGCCTGTTTTTGATACATAAAGCTTTTTAAAGGATGTTTATATGAAAAAATTCACACACTCACACACTCACTCATTCACTCACTTCTTCACTCATTTCTTTACTTATTCCTTTGCTCACACACTGACTCCTTCACTCACTTCTTCATTCACTCATTCATTCACTTCTTTCCTCACTCCTTTACTCACTCACTTCTACCTTTAAATCACCCCCCACTCATTTGTCCACTCCTATATAGAAATGCTGAATTGTTAAACTGGTATGATGGATATGGATACGAAACTGCTGTAAAGGAAATTATGGTTGCCTCCATCCTCAATGTTTGTACCTCTGTTTTTTTTAGTTATTATAAATTAGTTTACAACATAATAAGCTGTATTTTGCATATTTAAATTGCTTGGTACACTTCCTTATGTGTGTAGGTAACAGATTAAAATAGCTGAAAACAGCACTGTTGTGTTTCAGATGGAAAGGGGTGGAGAAATCAAGAGCATCGAACTGCAGCATCTACCCACAGTCACCTGAGCTACTGGAAGGTGAGAAATTCAGCATGCTGCATTCACACACCCACCCACACACATGAACACAATGTGGGTTAAACATTGCGGGGGTAAAAAAAACATACAAAAACCCCCAAAACAATGAAACAGACAATGAACCAGGTATACCACACTAAATAATGCTAAGCAAATTCATTAGTACAGTGACTTTTTTGTTCAGCATTTTGCATAACTGAGCAGGGCCAATCAGCTTCATTGTGGTTCAGGCTTGTGATTTCCCAATAATAAAGCAAAACGTTTGACAGCTGTGCCTCTTCTAAATTTCTTTTTAATGAAACATTCAGTTGGTCGGTGTTCTAGAAGTACTGATGAGATCCACGACACACTCAATATCATATCATCATATCACCCACCTCTATTGGAGCTTTAGGCCAGAAACACACGAGTACGCAAACGCAGACGTTTTGAGCTGTGCAGACAGGGATGAATAGAGCTAAATTGTTTAAAATGAAAAATGAAACATGTTTTGGATCATTTGTGTGGGACATTCTTTTAATTTTGGAAAGTAGAAGGATGTGTTTCACTAAATAAATCAAAGACAACTTATCTGTATCTTTCCATTTTTCTATAGCAAACATGTTATGGGCAGTGGGACGCTAACATTACTGCTACTGAGTGCAAATTTTTTGGCAAGGTGCTCAGCTCATTGGCTGTGTAAAGAAGTTTGCTTGCATGCATTGATGTCATGAATGTACACAAGGCACCATTATAAAGTCATTTAACTTTAGTTCAAAAGTGGTCAAATATGTAACAGCAATGTTGAAACATTTTATGCTATTAGGTGTTCAGAAAATTTGTGCTTTTTTCTAAATAAAAATGATTTACAAACTATAATTTTGCACAAAAGTTCCTTAGCAACCCATTGCTCTAGCGTCTTTTCAAACCCTGAAAAACAGCCCCAGACCATTATCTCTCCTCCACCAAACTTATTGGCGCTAAGCATTTTGGTAATTCGCGTTCTCCTGGCATCCACCAATCCAGATTGGTCTGTCAGACTGTCAGATAGTGAAGCATGGTTCATAACTCCAGAGAACATGTTTCCACTGCTTCAAAGTCTAATGGTGGCTTGCATGGTGGACAGTTCTTAGTAATGTCTTTCACACAGAACGTGGTCTGCGCTGTGCTCACTGTTTACATCAGCGCAAGCACACCACTTGCTGTATGTGCAGTACTTAAGGGTTGAGCGCGAATGTGAGCGCCGCTTTCTGATAAAACTAACCTTTTATCCATGTTGTTGGGAACTACCAGACACACAGCTCTCCTATTGGCCCATTCTGAAACGTCCTTGCCCCCTTGAGTACAGAATGTTTTAACCACCACAGATAATGTAAGACCGCATGTCTAGTTTGTACAAGAAGACCAATGTTTCGGCGGGGGGTTGGCAGGGCATTAGCAGGGCGATTGTCACTTCAATTTAGTGCGTTTCTAGCCTTAGTCTTAGCTAGTCAAATGTTAGACATTTGTTTTCTTTTTATGTCCACTCAGTCCTGAAGTATCTCATTGAACCTGTATCAAGCTCCATCCTTCCTTATTTGGCATCATTCAAAGTAGGATTATAGTTCTCCTTATTTGTGTCATTGGATGGGCCATTGTAATTATAGTTAAAATTACTAAGGCAGGCATCAGGGACCCTGCAGCTGTACTGGAGGGAAAGTTTACAGTGTCCGGATCCAATTGGGTCAGCGGAGGTGGCCATGTTACTGGCTTTGCTGTGGCAAATAAGCCTCTTGTTTTTATTTCTTTTGAATCATGGGTCAATATTTTGAAATTATTCATAATTTATTGTGTTCCTGTTATCTGAGGGACCATATTAAAGGTTTGGCAGTTTTACCCACTATTGTGGCTTGGTGACCATCTATGCTTCACCCATGAATGTGTATATTCATAGAAACTTTTGCTAAACCTGTTAAGAAATTGTAGTTCAACTTTCTCAAATTTAGAATGTTTTAATAAATTTAGGTGATATTTATTTTGTACATGTGTGAGAGGTCATGCCATTGAGTTTTTTATTGTGTAAAAGGTTAGCATGATGGCTTATTTGTAAGTGTCATTTCTAACCGTAGTCATTTCCAATCCAATGCATCTTAGTGTTTAGATCGTCCTAACAGGTAAAGAGAGTGTTCAGTGTTATACTTGCTCTGCCGTTTAAGAATTAGCTTTGTACTAAGATGCTTTCAAGAAATACAGCTATGCTTATTTTCGATTAGCTATAATAAAACAGCTCTACAACAACATAGCCCTTAGTGTTACAAAGTGTCTGTAAACAAAGTATGTCAGCAACCTCACGACAGTTGCTACGAGAGAATGCTTTTATAGGTCATATCTGTAAGACAGTGGGTCTGTAAGTCTGTCTGTTCTCTGTCATGGGAAATGTACTCCAGGCTTTTGTTGGCAGTTGTAGGCCATTGTAAGCTTACTGAGTGTGTGTTTGAGTGATGCGTTTCCTCTCTCTGGTGCATCAGATCCTCCTGACCAGACGCTTCTCAGACACTCATTCAATGAACAACTCTGAAATATTTACTCAGAGGGGACACACACAGGTGTTGGGTGTTAGTTAAGTAATTAGAGAGGCAAAGGTGTTGTGACACTGGGTAACATCAGAGCTAGTCAGAGTAAAAACCTTCAGACGTACTGCATCTTTATTTAAATTCTTTAACAGCCACAGCGTCTAATATACAGACAATCTTGACACGCTGGACCCAACTGTGTGACTGTATTTACTGCATGTTTTTCATAATCTTAAAAAACATTGCGATTTAAAGGCATATATTTAAAATGAAATTCCACTGATTTTTCAAAATTTCTGTATAATGAAATGGTTAAGACAACAAAGTCATTCAGAATAGTTTAATGAGAAATGCCCTGTTTAAGAGAATTTTACAAAGTCAGAATTGTTCATAGTGGTGGTGTTAGGAACCAGATGTCTGAAGAGTTTAATGCTTCTTAAAGCTCCCTCACACAAAGGTATTACCTTGAAATGGTTACGAACACTCTGTCTGAGACATTGTTTCATGACAGTTTTAAGAAGATCTTGATCTAAAGCGATTTTTTATAAGGTAATTTTGTCCAAAGAAAACTTTTTATTCCAAATTCACCACTATATTGCCATCATCAATATTCTTTATAAAAACTCTGAAGACACGTGTAGGTTCATTGGTGATTGTGGATAGTAAATAAGATAGATATATTTGTGTTGTAGATAACCCCTGGTTCCTATCATTACCCCTGTAAAGAAGTGTGCTGGCTGGTAAGTTTCTCTACAATGAACCATTTCACATCAGATTACTCTGAATGACCTTTACTTCTCTGTGATTGAATTTTGCAGAATTAAAAAATCGGTGGAATTCCCCTTTAAATGCTTGAAACTCATTTCTAAGACAAATAGGAATGATTAAGTTGATGCAGTTCTATGCAGGTTTGTTTTGTTTTAATATATATATATATATATATATATATATATATATATATATATATATATATATATATATATATATATATATATATTAAATGCCCCCAACAAATTGTTGTTTCTGAACAAGTGCAATATGACCTTAGTCAGGATTTTGGAAAATCATTCCAGGTGGCTTGTCATGAAGCTGCTTAAGAAAATGCCAAGAGACTGCAAAGCTGCATCAAGACAAATGGCTGCTATTTTGATGAATCTAAAATAGTTTTAATATGGAATATAGTTCTATTTGTTTACCACTTTATAATTCACTGTATAATGCAATGGCCAAAATATATGAACACCTGACCATCACAGTTATATGAGCATGTTTGACATCCCTTTCCAAAACCATGGGTATTAATATGGAGTTGCTCCCCCTTTGCAGCTTACAGTGTGTTTCTGGGAATTTGTGCCCATTTAGTTTAAAGAGCATTTGTGAACTGTGAACTTGTTGCTGATGTTGTCCAGGAAGGCCTGGCTTGCAATCAGCGTTCTAATTTCAAAGGTGTTCAGCGGGGTTGAGGTCAGGGTGGAGTTCCTCCACACATCAAACATGTCAAACTTTGCTTTGTGTACAGGGGCACAGTCATGTTGGAACAGGAAAAGGCCTTCCCCAAACTGTTGCCACAGGTTGGAAGCATATAGTATTATTGTCTAAAATGTATACTTTAACATTAGCAATTAACAATGCCCTTCACTGTAACTAAGGGCCTGAGCCCAAACCCTGAAAAACAGCCCCAGACCATTATCCCTCCTCCACCAAACTTTTCTGTTGGCACCATGCATACCGATAGGTAGTGTTGTTCTGACATCATCCTCCGTAGACCGACAAATAGTGAAAAATAATTCATCGCTCCAAAGAATGCATTTCCACTACTCCAGAGTCCAGCAACAGCATACTTTATACCACACCAGCCGACACTTGGCATTGCACGTTGTAATTTTGGCTTATATGCAGCTGCTCAGCCATCAAAATCTATTTCATGAAGCCCCTTACACACAGTTCCTGTGCTGATGTTGCTTCCATGGGCAGTTTGGAACTACTGTAACAGAGGATATGTTTTTTTAGGTGGCATGTGGTTCAGCACTGGCGGCTTCGCTCTTTAATTTTACCACTTCATGCCTGAGCTGTGGTTGCTCCTAGACACTTCCATTTCCAACCCCTACTACTGCCATTGTTTGTGTAGAGAGATTGCCTGGCTATGTGCTTGATTTTATACACCTGTTAGCAATGAGTGTGGCTGAGACATGGATTAGGAGGGCCATATACTTTTGGCCATATAATGTACATATGCAATTTGTTCCAAAACATAAATATATATCTTAAATGCCCCCCAGCAAGTAGTTTGTTTTTGAACCAGTTTGGCGTGAGCATATGAGCATCTTCATTTGTCCTGTGGGAAAATTGTCGCTGGTGGCTCCTCATGAAGCAGCCTGAGAGAATTCAGAGAGTGTGCAAAGCCGTGTCATAGCAAAGGGGGGATATTTTGAAAAATCTAAAACAGAAGATAATTTTATTTGTTTCCACTTTATTATTCACTGAACAAAACCATGTGTTGTTACATAGTTTTAATTTTTACATTTTTCTACAAGCTAGCTAGCTAAATGAGCCTAGCTAGCCAGCGTTAGCTATTCCATTGTAGCTTTAACGCTAAGTTAAACAAAACAGCGATTTTGGTGCTTCCATTTTGCTTCACTTCAAAGAAAAATTGAGTAAGAATACAGTTTTATGTTTGAAATGATCTATATGGGTATTCCAGTTATTCCAAGGACCATATTCGCTTAACTAAGTGTTCGGGGACATGTTCAGTTAGCTCTTGTCGCGTTAAAATGTTAGCTAGCTAGCACAGTTAGCTAGCTTTTCCCAAAGCTGTTCTTTTCACAGTTCTGTGCAAGAATATCGTGATTCCACGTCCGTACAAACATTTCAGTTAAAAAACTCCTGTTACGTTATCCTAATAACAGCAGTTGTACCATAGCCCTCACGTCACCCTTTGTAATAACATGTAATGCTGATAGTGTGTGTACCCATCCAAATGTGTTTTATGCTGTGTAAACGTTCGTGTGACTAGCGGGTGTTTTCCCAAAATAATTAATTTTCAGTAATTTTCTATGTTTGGATATAGACGCCTTTTGTGTTATTTTGCAAACAAGCTCCTGCTGATGATACACTGTTAGCTGACGTAGTTATATTTGGTGAATTAGAAATGTAGGTAAAATCTGTTTTGGCAGTAGCCTACATTCACCATCTTCACTTTCTAAAATGTGGAAAATAGTGAAAACAAGGAAACTCTACTATGGGTGTGTCCAGATTTTTGACTGCTGCTGTGTAGATCTGCTTGAGAACAGTGAAGAAGATCCAGCTTCCTTTTGGTTGTTTACACAGATGTATATTATTTTAAAAATAGTGCAAGAACACGTCCGGTTAACCCCTTAAACTTAAAGAGTCTCTATGTTGGTCCACACATTCCTCTTTCTCATAACTGCATAACTTGCACATTAATTTCATAATTATTATTACTGAACAGTAGGTTTTAAGAATACTGCATAATCCTCCAGTTTATTGTTATGGCTCATTAGAACACATACACTATGTACAATAAGGTATAATATGCTGTCTGTACTCCGGATATGTAATTCATACAAGGATGTAGATGTCCTTTTCTCTGACATGTAAAGGCACAGTAATAGCAGTGTAGTTCAGTAGATTACCTGTGGTTTGGTGGGAGGTGTTCTTTTTTTGACAGGCTTTCTCCTACAGGCTACTCAAAAGCCATAACTGAGAACATTGTGTTTTACCTCTCTTCTATCCTTTCTTTAGCCTGTCTTCTTATCACTACCTGTAGCCTACTAACTGAGGAGTCACAGATAAGAGTATGGAACTGCTTTATGTTTGAAAGCTGCTGTCTGATAATGAGCTGATGAGTTGTATCAGGTGTTTTGAAACCAGGAAAAATATTTTTCCTGCTTATGCCTTTATCAATAAGTTGATTTCATCCAGTCTCCTAGTCTGATAATATCTCCCTAGTGGTATTATGACCATTGCCCTTTGTGAGCAGAACCCCTGACCTCTCAATCCACAGCCATGTTATTTTTCTCTTATTATTTAATTGTAAAGGTTTTGTATGTCATGTAGAGACAGAGCCAGCAGACACTTTCATCAGTACCAATGGTACCAAGGTATACAGTATCAGTCAAAATTTTAGACACACTTACTCATAGAAGGGTTTACTTCATTTTTAGCCTGCTATTTTACTCAGTTTAGAATAGTGGACATCAAACTATTAAATAACACATATGGAAATATTCAGTGACCATAAAAAATTATGTGGACACCCTCTTAGTCACTGATAATTATTATTATAACTTCAGTGGCCTCCACAGAGCCTTGACATTAGCCCAGAAGAGTGGAGGCTGTTACTGCTGCAAAGGGGGTTAATTTCATTTTATTGCACATGGAACATACACACACATATATACATATACAGTATGTCGCTGTTGTTGGAAGAAAACTTTGTATCTCCAAAATGACAACTTTACAGGAAAAGGAAAAAACCTACTTTACTTTTAATGTAAGTCAATGGAACCAGACTTTTTCCAAGTCATTTTGGGCTGTTTCTTTTGGTCCAATCGCCATGAAATTTGTACACAGTCTAAAGGGCAACAGACATATTCAAATTATGTCAAAAAGTGAAAAATGACGACAATGGAGATAGAAGGTTTTCTTCCGACAACAGCGGTATATATATATATATATATATATATATATATATATATATATATATATATATATACAAATGAACTTAATGTAGTTATGTTATAACTGAAGTTTTGGGGGAAGAGCATGCCTGAAACCTCTTCTCTTCCAATCTAATGCCCTGTAAATTCACATCCTCACCTTCCGTTCTTGTGACGAAGTGTTCGCAGTCCCCACTGCCACCCAATCTCCTTCCTGTTCCTCAGTGTTGCATCAGTCCTGCTACAGCTATGAGGGGGGATCTGGCCTTCTAGCTACAGGCAGTAGCTGCCCAGAACTCCAGCCCAAGTTCTCAGAGTTCTTCCCCTCCCTCAAGCAGTCTTCCCTCATACTACCACCACATGTTGAAGGCATGGTCTGAACTCACAAATGACATTATGCTGCCTGTTAGGGTGAAAAACACGCTCAAATACAAATTCTGGGAAAGGTCATTGTTTAGCCTGCTTCACCCACAATCGGCCAGCTGCTGTCTTTGGTAGTCTTAACTAAATACAGGTGCAGCACTGGTCTGCCTCAGGGTGGCACTGCAGCAAATTGGCCTGGGATGCCTCTGAAAAACTTTACATCATGCCGTAGCATATTTGTAAACCTGAAAACTAGGCCATTTCCCCAAGAGACTGGTGGAAAGACTGATACTCTTTCCTCAAATTGAAGACAAAAGAGGAGATTTGTAAGATCTCAATTAATGTGTGGAAAACTGCATTACCAAATTAGAAAAGAGCATTTCCATGTCTTGGTAAGAACTGTTCAAGCAGTTAAGCATGTCTAAACCTTTAACTTCTTTTGGCTTCTTGATGAAGGGTGTAGAGTGCAGCAGGAAGAGAAAGGGTGGAATTAAGTTATTTTGGAAATAAGAGTTTGAGGTGGGAGTAGCGAGGCGAGTGATTTTCTGGTTTTTAAAATGAGCATGATCATTCATGTATGTGATTTGATGTGGTTGCAGGTGATGCTCTTGATGTGCGTGTGTCTGCTGGGTCTTGTTGATGGGTTGATGCTTACAGAGGACAGAGAAGAGTCCCAGCCTGCTGCACTGAGGGCCGAAGCTAAAATGGCACAAAACCAGCAGCACCAGCCACGGTGGCAGAGCAAAACTGCCTGGGCTGACCTTTATGGTAAGTTCCAAATCTGAAATTTTATAGTGTGGGTATGCATCCAAATGGAATTGCAAGGTGTAGGGCAAAAATAATACCATGTGCACTACATGTCCAAAAGTTTATAGACATCCAACCTTTGGAACATTGCTATGAGGATTTGATTGCATTCAGTGTCTAAAGGTTGCTTTTTTATTTCTGCACTGGAGTTTTTACCTCAAAGGCTTTAAGTTGGCTGCTACTACTGTGATTCTTTGAAGAAATACTGCAGGGTTTTTCAGATTAACCTTCATGTTCCACGCAACTGTCTGTGTGGTCAGTTTACCAATACCAAAACTGGCAATACCTTTAAAAAGCTGTTGACTCAAAAAAAACCACTTTCAATAGATAAAAGCTTTTAATAAAAGGTTTTATGTTCTCTTCTGTTTCTCTTCCCTCTCGCTTCAGACCCCCTCTCTGCTCTTTCTTTCTTGCTCTCTCTGTTTTTCACTCTCTTTGTCATGCTGCATGGCCATTACCTTCTCTGTGATCCTCTCATTAAAGCAGAGGCCCTGTTTGGGTCTCTGAGAACATATCTGCTCAAATAAGACCAGATATCCTCTGCGGGAGGTAAATTGAATGGTCCAGCTATTGGGCAGCACTATATCCTCCTGTTCATATTAAGTTGTGGCTGTGCTTTCACAGAAAAGCTCCTGCAATGAGCTTAGATTGTCCCAGGTATCTGCGCCCTTGTCTTGGCCTGTATGAATGTTATCTTTGTAAGGCATCTCTTTCTCGGACGCTGTTGACATTTTCATTTGGATGCCGCTGTGTTCGGTCTTCTTACCCAATATGTTGAACATGATCAGATTATGATAAGAAGCTATAAATACAAGTTTGTTTTCCTTTCTGAACAAATCCAGATGTTTATAACTGTGCACAGAAAACAAAGCTAAATCTTAGTTCTGGCTTAAAATAAGTGTTCATTTGCTTTCTCTTTATAGTTAATATTTATGGCAGAGTGATATTTTTATGCTTATGACCAGCATTTATGGCAGTGTGACACCTCCTTTGCGGCATTTTCTTTTAAAGACACAGAGAAGAGTGCATACTGTACAGTACTGTGCAAAAGTCAGAGACCAACCTTAATTTATTTAATTTCCAGTCAAGACAGCCATTTAGTTGTTCATTTGTCAGGAAAAAAGTAGAAAACATATATTTAACAGAGGATTATACAGAATATAATATTAAAATTTAGTATTTGGTGTGTTCAAGCTATTATTACAGTTTCCATGCTTTTCTGGAGGCTTGCTTTCAGTTTTTTAAGAAATCTGCATGGGTATTTTTCCACACCTCCAAAGTTCAGTCTTTGGTTGCATTTTCTGCTTCTCACAATCCAAGTAATCTGAAACACATACAAACTTTTGTCCGCTAACTCATCCAGCAGTTTTTGAGATCTCAAGACTGTCTCAGCTCTGGAATGTTCAGCCTGATTGTTAATGTTGTGCTTGTATGCAGGTTTTGATCGTACATACGTTTTTTTGCGCAATTATTGTAAATGATGTTTTTTACCCCCATAGGAATGAAAACGGGGCAAAAGCTTGTGCACCCAACTTATATTATGATGGTACAAGTCTATTTGCAATGCCATTTTAACCATGCTGGGTACCAAAGCAACCACCTGGCAACACCCAAGCAACCACCTGGAATACCATAGCAACCACCTTAGCAAAACCTAGCAAGCACCTGAGATATCATAGGAACCACTTAGCAAGACCTTAGGAACTACCTGGGATACCATACTAATCACCTAAAGTATCATAGTAACTGCCTATAAACTTAGCAACAATATGGGAATCGATTAAGCTTTGCAATCACTTTTTCTTAAGGAAATGCACTTTTCTAGTTATACAATACTGAGCATTCAGTGATCACTTTTCATTTTTTTAATTACCAGTCAAAATGTCCATGAGGTAAAATTGTGGTGTGGACTCTTCAGAAATATCTCCTAAAAATTGAAGAACTTAATTAATGCCAGTTTTGACTGGAAATTAAATCAGCGAAGGGTGGTCTCTGACTTTTGCACAGTACTGTACATAATACAGTGTATTGTAATGTGGTTAACGCATTCAAAATGTGATTCCAATAAAATGAATACATATGAATATGAAAATGATTAACAGTGCGTGCTTTCCATTTATTCAGGATCTGACTGTACCTAGACAGAGCGGATATTTTCAGCAAGACTAGATAAAACTACTCAAGCGTCTTGGTGGCAGGTTTTGACACAGCAAATTGCTCTCTGGATCAGGTTTAGAAAGCTAATTACCCCACTCGTCGCCTTGGGGAGAATCCTGATTCATATTTTTATTTTGTCCTCAATGCTGAGTTTTAACAACTGTCATTAAGCACTGACAGCGTGACACAGCTTGTCCTCAAAGCATGTGGATTCTCAGTACTGACATGAAGAGTGAATTACTCTGTGCTGTGTTGGTGTATCCGGCGTCAGTAACAGTCTCTTACTGTCATTTATGTTGTACTGTGGTAGGCGCACTTAGTGAAACAGCAGCGTTCTGCTGATAAGCTTTGGAATTTCACACCAATTTGCTCTCAGCCGAGAGTTGCATATTGCTCCACTATCAGCTGTTGAAGTGTGAATTGAGAGCAGATCTTTCTAAATGCCACTGTGGCGTCATACGCCAGGGTCTTGTGACAAGGAACCAGTTAATGATCTTCAGTAATGAAATTACCCTGCCTGGGAGAAGCTGACAGTTTGCCTTTCTAAATAATGTTTGTCATTCACAATTACTGTTTAATATTTTCAAATAAAAGGAAAACACCTACAAAGGTTTTGTAATAGGGATACAATATAATGTATCGGAATCGGCACATAATTGCTTAAAAACAAATGATCAGTAATGGACAAATATTTAGATTTGACCAATATTTTAAAGGCAATATTAGAAAACAGATAGTTCTGGTGTAACAAAAATATTTGACACTGTCAAAGTTGACGCATTGAGAATAAACTCACATTTGCATATGTATAGTGCATAAAAAGTTTATGCTCGCATGTGTAGTGGTAAGACTAAACATGCTGTTCCTGGAGATAAAGAGGTTACTCTGTTGAAAGAATTTAGCTAGCTGACATCGAACCAAAAAACACCACTTGATTATCTTCTTTAGGTACAGTTTACATTGCAAATGGTGACCTCTGAGAATCATTTTTTAGGCTGAGAACTGTTGTAACATTACTTTATTAGTCACCTATCCAACAGGGCTGTACAACAAATTCAGTAGCACAAAGGAAGCAGACAGGAGTGTAAACATGATTTTTTCATTAAGCAAACTGCCTTGATCATTCAAAAGCAAAGTGAAATTTTTACAGACAATGTAAATTACAACCCAGTAAGTTTAACATAATATGAAAGGCTGTCTTTGTCTTCTACCCAAGGTAAATTATCTTCTTTTCCAGTACTGCTGTCTTTGCCACATTGACTGATGGTATGTCAACAATATAGCGACAGTGACAAGTGTGATGTTTTAATGCTGCTTGCATGGACCACCAAATAAGAACCTGGTTCTGTTTAAACCCTTAAATGGCCAGGGCCCAATGACAGGTCCAGTGTTTTACCACACACTTCTATGACCTAAGAATAGCTCAGCTAGTTTGCATTGTAGTATGTGTAGTTACTGAATAAGACGTCTTAGTATGTAATAAGCCTGGGATTTTAAGGGGTTAAACTGAGAGACTGACTTAATTTCTCAAATAGAACTGGGCTGATCAGCTAACTAACAGGTTAAAAGATAGCTAAACGACTAATTGTTCAGTATAGAGTTGGATGAATCCCAAATTATGGCTTGTTTGCCATGTTATCCACTGTGTGCAGGAGCCAGTTTTTTATTCTTATGTAGCACACTATGAGGGAGTCATTTGAGATTCAGCCCAAGCATGGGAAAAAGGAACTACAACACATTTAGCTTGGTGCTAAATAAAACTGAAAATTGCATAGAAGGGCCAATGGACATCCTTTGCAGTGATACTTTGATGAGCAAAAAGTAAATGTCTATTGTTGTTAATGAGGAATTATTTACAGAAAAATTGTATATTTTTTCACATTTTATGTTGTTTGCCATTTTAAAAAAAGCAACCTGCTTGCATTACACAGACTTAACATCGTGCCCGTGATGATATCTTCATAACACATGGCCTCTCATGGTTTATAGCTTTATTTAATAACATTTAATGACATCATTTTTTGGTGACATTTGGGCTACTGCCCTAAAATGTCTGCATTTTATTCATTTACATTTATGTTTATCCAGAGTGATTTACAGATGTAAGCAGAGGCTTAGCAATCTTGCCCAAGCACTTGGTAGCAGTATTACTCACTTTGCTATACCAACCGCATTTTACTGCATTGTAACCCTGGTGGGTTTAGTCCTAATTTCTATCAGCGTCACAGATATGTACATGAAAAACATCGGAAAGATTTCCTTCATATTTAGCTTCATGTTTATCAAATTGTCTTCCTTGATTTGAGATCTTGCCTAAATTAAAACATCTGAAGTGCTTCCATGCTGATGAGTGCTGACAAGGGGATGAAATATGTGGCCTTTGGCATTTTTCCCAAGGTAGGGCTTTTGCCAGCTGTTCCTTCAGAAAAATGAGTCAGATGATATGTGACTTGGGCAGGTCGATAATGCACGATACATATTCATGATATTCACAAAAAGACACAAGGCAGATAGACCACATCCATCAAAACTCTGGGCACTGTGATTTTTATTGAATCTTTACCATCCTGTACTGCAGTTAATCCATTTAAACAGAACTAATTTTGCAGAAATATGTAGTTGTGAAGTGTTCTTTAAGTACTACTGATGTTCACAATATGCTCAGAAAACCATACTGTTTACCACAACAACAAAATTTGTTACGATAATAAGATATTGTCACGTTGCCCACTTCTAATGTTAACTGACAGTAGATGGGCAAGTTATCATTAAAAACATTTACACAAACAAACCTTTGATGAGAAGATATGTTCATATGCAAGTTTCATGATGCAATGCTTTTTTGCACGTCAATGTTGCTGATACAGAATTAGAAAAGAAATGCTAACATAACTTTTACATTTATTTATTTTTATTCATTTATGTAACCTTCTAACTTAACCTTCTGGCAGAAATGAGTGAGAGGAGATTTTAATGGCTCAATCACTTACAGCAAACTGTGGAATCCAGGACTCTACAACCAAGTATATCAGAAGCTATAAAGATTCCTGTTGAGTTATTTGTTTCACCCATTTAGAATCAGCACTTGATGGCTGCTTGGTGGAATCCTGTTGGAAGTAGCTGCTGTGATTCGTGTTTTCTTCTTGTGCTGGTAACTGAGCCATCTGGGTGATGTCTTTACTTATGAGTTAGCATAGTTAAGATGTTAGCAGCAATACTTACGCAGTGATAGAACACTATAACTTTTCATTCTAACACTTTTTGCCCTTAACTATTCTACTCAACTGGGAACCTAAAATGTTTGCTAAGCAGGAGAAAAATCTGAGTTTACTTCACCTGTTCCAGCTTAAGCTTGCTGTGGCTAATCTGTGGCTTGACTAATCAACCATGCAAAGTAGAAATCCAAATTTCTACTATAGGCGCCAAAATGTAATTACTGCACTATTTAGGGTAGAACAGAAAACTTTAGCATCCTCCAGGGTAGGCTAACCAAACGGTGAGTTTTGCAGCAACGTTTTTTATGCTCATGGTTACAATTTTTAGGAATACCATTATTGTGTTAAAAAAACTATAGAAACCAATCCCATCATCACATATTTTATAACATGAAGTCTAACTGTACTCAGTTCACAGCACATATTGTCTTCTGACCCCTGTGGCAAGAAAAAAAATGAATATTAACATGCGTATCTTGACACCCGTAGCCTGAATTTATTCAATTTTGAATTTAAGGTGATGACAAATTTGATTCAGCTTTTAGATTCTCAATCATTTCTCTCATTTATCAGCATGTGAAACTACTTTTATTTACCCTCTCTCCTTGTAGACCCATCCTTGGTGGAGGAAGGTGAGGAGTTCAAGAGCAGGTGGCAACGTTCTCCAGCAGGCTCTGCTGCTTCCGGAAAAAAAAGAGGCAAGGACCGCAAGAGCCGAAAGCGGCACAGAGACAACGGGGACTGTCGTCTGGAGAAGAAGCAGCTGCGGGTGCGTGACCTGGGGCTGGGCTACGATTCGGATGAGATTGTACTGTTTAAATACTGCGTGGGGACGTGTGAGAAATCCCGCAAAAACTACGATGTGGCACTCAAATACTTAATGGACAATGGTGGTATCACAGAACCCAAGGTTAGTACTCAGCCCTGCTGCCGGCCAACACGCTTTGAGACTGTCTCCTTTATGGATGCTCGGACCATCTGGCAGACCATCAGATGGCTCTCTGCGGCCAACTGCAGCTGTGTGGGATGAGAAGGGCCAAGGACGCAGCTGGATAAATGAATCAAAAGCTCCTGGCTGGAGGGGGAGCAGGGTACTACTCCTTTCTCTTCTATGAGACCTCAGCTTGAGAGCTAATGCAAGAGCTTGCCAGGACCGTGTAGTGAAACACCAAGTCGGTTGTGGAGGAACAGCACCAGGGAAAGTAGCACAGGGAGGCTCCAGCTGTAGTGCGCCCTGCTGGAGAGAGGTTTACTACAGCAATCAGTGGAAGAGCAGCGTTCTGCTGATGAGTTTTGTAATTCCACACCAATTTACTCTCAGCCAAAAGAGAAGTTACTAGCTGTGGGATAGTGAACTTAGAGCATCAGATGTTTATAGATCCAACTGTTACATTGGACAACTGTGGAACCAAGGAATAGTTTGATGAAAAATCACGTTTACACAATTGTCCATTCACCCTAAGTGTAATCAATCAGCCAAGACATGTTTGACATCTTAAGTTTGCTTTGTTACTTTTGTACTGGTTCTGCAAGGCTAATGTAGCTAACAAACAATGGAAGCTTTGTTGAGTTGTTAGTGCCCATATCACTTTCCATACTGTCCAAGCTGAAGCTGAAAAAAACAGCTTGTTCTGAATTTTTGTGATGTCACAAAAAACAGCACACTATTCGGGCCTACAGCAGTTTAGCCCTGTCCATTCATGATGAATCTACAAGGAGTGTTTTTAGCCTGGAATGCTTTTTCAATGAGGCACATTACAGGGCAGCCAATCAGAACAGAGCTCATATATGTCCGTCTTAAAATCACAATAAAAAATCACAAAAACAGTCAATGTTAGGTTGTTTTTGTACATAATCCCCCAGGGGCTATCATGGGGGGAAAAAGAAGAGAAAAATTTAGCTTTTGCTTGTGTGGTTTCTGACACTGTATGACATACTAGTATCTATAAAAATGGAAAAAAAACGTATGCTACATAGCTAAAAACGGTAGTAGCAGCCCCTTGGGAAGTCTTAGACATATCATCAAATGTCCTTTTGGGAAGGTAGTTTGCACAATGCTAATTAAGGGTGTATACACTTCCATTACTTGTTAGCTGCCTTAGTCTTGTAGCTCAATTGCAAATGTCAGACACCAAATATTTTGCTAATTGACTGCAGCGCTTTGCTGGGAGATTGGGAGAGGAAGCACAGCTGAACTGTTCTGAGAAAGAACAGCCTCTGAAAGCTCTACAGACTGCGAGGCTTTGACTTAACTGGAACTTTATAGCCATGCTCTTTGTGTGGAAACAGGATGGTTGGTAGTAAGAAGAACATAACTGTTTTGAGATTCCTCTATAACCCATTTGCAAATGCTCAAATTGCAAACAAACTGGTAAAACTAATCTGATTGTCAACAGTGTTGAGCTTTTGGTTAGGATTTAGACCAGAATTAGAGTTAAGTTTAAGTAGTGGGTTGAGAATAAGGCCTGAGTTAGATTTAGGTTCAGTGTTAGATTTACATTTAGGTTTTGGGTTGAGGTTAAGGTTAGGGTTAGAGTGAAGGTTAGGTTTAGGGATAGGTTTGAGGCTTAGGTTTTGGATTGAGGTTAAAGCTGTACCATGTCAGATTTTTTTTGTTAAAGGGCCCATATCATGGAAATCTGAATTTCTCTCACTTTTTGAGATAAAGGAGTTTTGAGTAACATGTAAACATTGTTAAAGTAAACATACCATTTGCTTCCTGATCCATACAGTCCATAACTAAGCCGCACAAATAATCCATTTTGAATTTGTTATTTCTGCAATGTCACAAAAACTTACTCATTTACATACAGTGGAGTCCAAAAGTGTGAGACCTTTGGTAAAATGCTTCTATTTTGCATTCATTACTAATTTAATACAAATGATCAGCATAATAATTGAGTATAAAGTAGAATCTTTGAATTTCAGAATTTCCTAGTATTTGTTATGTCCCCCTTTTAGCTTTAATCACAGTTGCCCACACATGCCCTCAAGCTTGCATGGGCTCCATATGTTTGTGCAAAAACCTGTGACAAGTAGATCAAATCCACCTTACTTCTCATAACATTTCTTTGTTTTAAAATTTTCAAGATTCTAAAACTCTCTGTTGTTTATTTTCAGGTTTAAATTAAATAAATACCAGATTTTCAATGTGTTTTCAAGACTTTTGGATTCCACTGTTTGTCCACCTTTTCAGCCTGCAGGAGTTTAGCCCTACTCATTCATAGTGAAGCTCTAAGAAGCAGCTCTGAATGTTTTTTGAATGAGACACATTCATAATTCCAAGGGATAAATAAAAACTGGAAATGGTCATGTCAAAATAAAGTATGACCGTTTTGGTGCATAAAACAACACAAACGTCATAAGTTCACCTCAGGGGAAAAATTAAACACAAGAAAAATGTATGATATGAGTCCTTTAAAATGTAACAAAGTAGCATTACTGAGTCAGGAGAAAAAAAAATGTGCTAAAATATGGTGTTTGTTTGCTGCTGTGAAGCCTGTAAAGCCTGAAATAGTAATTCAAATGTCAGATGTTTTGAAATGGATTTTGCAGGGGTTTTTTGAGCCACATTATGTATCTTTATATATTAACATCACACGCAGAAGCTCAGAAAGAAGGTCTGGCTCGATGTTTAGGCCTCAAATGCAAAATCAACATTATACTGATGAAGATATGATGAAGACAGTAGTAGATAATTCACTCACATCCTTAGAAGACAGGTTTTTCGCCAAGTTTTGAGTTCTTTTTGAATAACCTTTCAACCTGCTCGCAATCATCAGTTTCATCCACTTGGGGGAGGGGTCCGAAGCACAACTGAAGTTACAAAATGTCCTTCTGCTCTTTGTGTACAATTAAACATTTTCACCAGAGAGGTCTCCAAAACCAAATCTTTCATAGCGCAGCTTTAAGGTACATTTAACAAATGTTTAGTTGAATGTAATCAATTCAATTTTCAATTTTCTCACTTCAATCTTCCGTCAGTCTGCAGCTTAGTAGCAGAAAGGCTTCACTTCAAAGCTCACTTCAATCTTCCTTCAATCGGCAGCTCAGTAGCAGGAAGGATTTGCATTACATTCGAAAGGTGGGCAAAAGTATGAACAAAAATTAGGCGTCAAGATGTCTGCCACTACTGTTTTTAGCTATTCAAGAAATGTTTGTCCATTCTTCTAGGGAACAGTATGTCATACAGTGCCAGAAACCACATAAGCAAGTTTATAAGAGATTATTTAATTAACTCCACATGGTTTAAAGCAAGTGTTCGATGATTTAGATGTGATGCTATTTAGAAAGGGGTAAGCTTCCATTACTTGTTAGCTACATTAGCCTCGTAGCTCCAGTGCAAAACATCAGAAACCAAACATCTCATTGCTCATTGACTACATTAGGGGTAAGCGGCATATTGTGTAAATTGGATTTTTCACCTTTTATTCCTTTAGAAGTTCAGTTTTTTATGCTTTGATGGGATTTAAGCTGTTACAGCACATGCTTATTTCCTGACCTTACCTCATCGGCTTTTCTGCATTGTTGTTTGTATTTGTATTTGTATCTTAATGCTCCTGTTACTGTTTGATTTAACCAAACTGTTTTGAGACCAGATAGGATTTACCCATGATATACATCTTATTTTTATGCTACATTCTTAAAAATAAAGGTTCTTGCTTATAGAAAAACGGTAACACTTTATTTGGATGGTCCACTGTAGATGCTTTGTAGATGCTCAGTCTATCTTTAACTAACATTCAAATAAATATCTATTAAATGCAACTGAACTTGAAGTTACTTGTTAAAGTTTCTATTAAATCTATCCTTAACCCTAAATCTAATCCTAACCCTAACCTCAAGACAAACCTACACGTACTCTTAAACCTAACCCTAACCGTAATGTTTGTGATAATCAACTGAGTATCACCAGAAAGCTTGTTAATAATTTAAGTATCTGTAGATCATCTATAGGGGACCATGCTAATAAAGTGTGACTGGAAGAACATTTAATTGGTGTAGAAGCTTTACATTATGTGGAGCTTCTTTTAACCTTTCACATTTACAAAAATGTTCCTTTAAAGAACCATGCACTGAAAGGTTCTTTGGGGAACCAAAATGAGTTCTTCTATGGCATTTGCTCCAAATAGCTCTTTTGCCTTTATAAGAGTGTTTTGACTTAATCTTCAGGTTCAGGTGAACTATTCACTGGGCATTACATAAAGAATCTGAGGCAAGAGTCTAAATTTAGCTGAAGGTGCTGCTGTGCAGAGGGCACCTGCAGGATGGTGAAGCGTCATATCATTAAACGGCTCTTATAGCTTTCATGTGTATAAGGAAGTCTTCACTGGATGAGCTCCCTACAGGGCATATAACTTCAACACAGATTTTAGCTTCATCGTTGTGCGATTCATTGAAAATACATTTCCTTGATACAGTGAAGGCTGTTTTTAGCTGTCAGTCAGTTCACAGTTTCAATGCAGGCAGCCAGTTCAATGTGAAAGCAGGCATGATATGACATGAAAGAAAAACATATTGATGGCCTTCTGTGGTTCAGCAATAATTCTGTGTTGACAGTATTTTACATTGACTGTTTGTGTCAACCAAACATTGCCAGATCAACGTAACACTTTACTGTGAGCCATGTTTATAAGGCTACATGACACCTGCATAAGCCTACATGAACATTTTTTCCTAACATTAGGTTCTCACGATCAGGGTTTGAATTGTGGCAGAGGTCTTGGGGGTCTTCCCCTGGTGGATAGTCTGCCTATGAAGTGAGCTATATACTGTTTATTTATTGATTATATTTTCACGGTGTGAGGTTTACCCCTATAGTTGTTTTTCACCAGGCAGAAGTTCATATTAATATCAATAAATGTTTTTTTTTTTCACAACTGGGAAGAAGACATGCCAAGTAGATCGAATAGCCTACTTTTAATGAAGTAAAATCTGTTATTTAGGCTGTAAAAAGAACATAGACTTCTCATCTCAGTGTACATCACGGTGACAGAATTTCACTAATATGATCTGGTCAAACAAAGGGCCCTTAGGTCAATTGAGTTTCATTTTACAGTTTATAAGATTTAAGCTACCAACAGCATGGACTGGCCAGCTGTGCTTAGCCATATTGTCTTTTTTAGGATGGGGTATTCCAGTTTTTTCATCAACACTTTACCCTGAGACCCTGATGAAGTCATGTGTCAACCACACATAGCAATGTTTAATGCAGTTAAGGCTTTCTTTATTCGATTGACACCACTAGCATAATGCTAAGTTCCATTAGCGTTGTTAGCGCCAGGCAAACCATGCTTCACCTAAACAATTCATGGCAATTAAAACTAAAAGACAGTCGACTGATGACTGAATAGGCATTTAATTAACATTTCAGTAAAAGAAAATTCTGACCCTTGTGAGATATAGAGTGTTATAGATTGGATTAGATAGTAGGTAAGTTATAGAAATCACACAAATGCGACTCTTTTGGTGCACTGGAACGATTTTAACAATGAGACACCCTAGAAAATGGCCGATTCCCTAGGCACTACCCTTCTACCCCTGAACCAGGGAGCTCAATGAGAGACACCCTGTGTCATATTGTCAATATGTCGTTGTAATGTACACTGAGCTACTGAGTTAGTTGTTATGTCACTTTACCCAAAAAAAGTGTCACAACCCAATGCCAGAAGAGATTATCACTTGACATGAGTGTTATGACAAAAGCAGTCTTTATGGCAAATGACACTTGTTGTATTAAAATTTATATATGTTTATGTAAGCCAAGAAGGGTTAATGTAGGCATCATGTAGCCTTATGAACAGCGCCCTACACTACAGTTTTATTGTCACTTCATTTCACACACTTTGTTCACATTATTTCCATGTTGTAGCACACTATTTCAGTAAAGGATTCAAACTAATTACAATGACAGAAAGGGACAACCAAAAAAAATCATGCAACCAACATAAATACATGTAATAAATAAAATCCATTAGAGATGCACATTTAAACAACTTAGACAGCGTACAGCAGAATGCAGGAATAGAAAGTGATTAAAAAAATGTCCATCAGTTTTCCTTATTAAATTTTGAGATGTTTTCCTGTGTCTCATGTATGTTGCTGAACAATGTTGCTGGTTTATTTCCCACTCTGGTTCTCAAAATGAAATACATTTCAAACTTTTCTGCCTTTTTTTTAATTCATGTTGCAACTAGAGGCCGTTTGCTGCTCTAATAAAGGGACAAGTTTGGGTCAGTTCATTGGGATCACATGAAAATATAAAGGAAGAAAAATGTATTGGATATTAGTTGTTTTGAACTGTTCTGTGAACTGTCCTCTTTCCAGGAGAGCAGTGTGTTCCTTTCTGTCAGAGCGATCTGAATGATGGCAGCCTTTCCCCCTACTGGATGCTATGCATCTTCTACTTTATTTAAGGGAGAGAATTAACTATTCGTAACTTATCTATTTATCAGTTTTTTTGTACATTTATTTTCATGACTATCAGATGGTTATTATTTATGAATGGACTATGTATCTTGAATTTATTACTCGGATTGGAACTGTTAACATTTAAAATGTTATTACAGGTGCAGTTAAGGAAAGAAATTATGTTTTGTCATCAAGTTTTAATAAGCACAAAAAATGCAACCCTGTTTTTTTCTCATTCTCACACACGCACACACACACACACACACACACACACACACGCACACGCACACGCACACACACACACACACACACATGCATGCATAAAGTCCATGTGCTCTACAAGTCTTGTTTACAGTTCAACACCCAAAGTAAAAAATCTCCACACATTTCATTTGTGTTATGTTCTCTTACATGTGGTTTATCCAAAATGATTTCATTTTTATTATTATTATTATTATTATTATTATTATTATTGCATTGTATTCAGTCCCTGTAAAGATCCTCTTAAACTCTATTTTTGTACTTCACTCCTGTAAAGGAATAAAGTTTTTAAAAGAGAGAAACAGTGTTATGTGGTGTTGTGCTAATCTTGGAGGCGGGGTCACAAAGCAGGATTTGTTCAGTAAACAACAAACAACAAACCTAATTACAAAAGAACTGGGACAGTAGAAAAAATAAAAGCAGACAGTGATGTTTTGCAAATCATTTTTGGCTGGTGTTCAATTGAAAACAGTGCAAAGAGGAGATATTTAATGAACAAATTAACATTATTGTTTTTGTACATTTAGGCTTATTCTAAGTTTGAACCATGTGTCATGTTCCAATAAATTTGGGATGGGGCATGTTTACATCACCCTTCCTTGTAACAATATTCAGTAATTGTTTGAGAACTGAGGATACAGGTTGTTATAGACACCAAAAGTGGATTTTTTTTCCACTATTCTTGCTTGATATACCACTGAAGCTGCTTAACAGTCTGAAGCTCACTTAACAGTCAGTGTGAGGCATGTCTGGACTGCAGCCAGGCTAGTTGCTGGCATCGCTGTTGTAACAAATGAAGATTGTGGCTTGGCATTATCTTGTTGAAAAAAGTAGGGATGTCCATGAAAAAGACGTTGTCTAGATGGCTGCAAACGTTGCTCCAATATGTGTATGTACCCCTCAGCATTAATGGTGCCTTCACAAATGTGCAAATTACCCATGCTATCGGCACTAACACATCCCGTTGACAGATGCTGGCTTCTGAACATAAAGGGGCAACAATAGAGATCATCCTTTTTTGGCCTGGAGAATGCGACGTCCATTATTTCCAAGAACAATCAGGTTTCCACTTTGTGTCAGCCCAGAGACTTTGGCTGCGTTTCTGGATGTTGTTGATATATGGCTTCTGCTCTGTGTAGTAGAGTGTTAACTTGTATTTGTAGATGCAACAAATACAATTTAACTGACAAGCGTTTTCCAAAGTATTCCCAAGCCCATGTGCTTATATTCATTACAGAAGGTCAAAGGTCACAGGGATGCAGTTGTGGTTCTTGTCTCTGCCCCTTACACACAGAAATTTCTCCGGATTTCTTGATTTTTTTATATTATTATGCGTAGTGGAGGATGAAATATCTAAAATCCTTGCTGAGGAGTGTTATTCTTAAACTGTTGGATTTTTTGCTGATGCATTTTTGGCAGAGTGGTGAGCCTTGACTCATCCTTGCTCATAAAAGGCTAGACCTTTTCTGGATGCTCCTTTTATAGCTAAGCATGATTGTATCAACTGTCTAAGATGTTTGATGAACTTCTAACAATGTTTGTAGTCCTGCCCCCATTCCAATTTTTTTGGAATGTGTTACAGGCAAGAATTTTATAATGATCGTATAGTTGATAAAACATGAAATTTTATGTTTTTGTAGTATTTTTGTTCAAAATCAGGTTAAAGTATATTTACAAATGACTGCTTTCTGGTTTTATTTGCATGTTACCTGCTGTCTCAACTTCTTTGAAATTGGGTTTGTATGAATGCACGCACTTATCAGTTCATTAGCAGTGTAATAAGCAGCAGTTAGAACACAGTTAATGAGTAAACATACTAATGACATAATTAGTCTTAATTTGTGACCCTTATTGTAAAGTTTTATTGAAAAGAACCTTTAACATATGGGCAAAGGGGCCTATACAGAATCATACATTGAAATCTATTTTGGCACCTTTATTTTTAAGTGTGCAGGATTGGATCATTTTTAAAAGACATCTGTTATTTATGTGTTGGTCTTCACACGGAAAGAATGCTCAGAATTTCATTTTAAAGCAAATGTATGAAAGAGGAGTTCCCACAAAGCGGCATGTGAAGCGCGAAGCTAACCCACCGGCCGGCACGTCTCTGTAAACTCCTCACAGACGCTGTGTTGTTCTCTTATCTTCAAACACCATCAGCCTCTGATCACCTCTGCTTCTGAAAGGGATGGAGAGATAACACATCTTTTCTCTCTCAGCCTGTGGAGCACCTTATGGAGCTCCAGCGTGTGTGTTTGAACAGGCAGCAGAGCAAAGCATGACAGTGTTTATACTAACCACACAGAAGGAGGCCATCAGATTATAATCTCTGACTGCTGTGTTACAAGGTTCGCTTGACCAAACCTGTGCCCTCAGTGGTAACAAAACAGCACAGGGTGAAGGAGGGAATCTCCATCAGAGAGAGCAGAAATGGCATAGGAAGGCCTTCAGTTTATGTACGTATATTTCCTGCAGCACCTCACCTGTAAGGATTTCTGTCTCCTAACACAAGCAGTCTGGAGCATTTATTTAATGTTAAATCTTTTAATCAGTCTCACACACAGCATTTTTATATGCTTGGAACACAAGCGATCAAGATAAAAATCATTGTCTCATCAATTGTTTAACCTCTTTACTTACCATGACTGTGTATATACAAGCAGTAGAAGTCATTCATTTTACATTGTCAGGAAAGATATTTGACAGGTAATTGTCAGACATTTGACAGTTAATTACAAAGCCATTTCCACAAAAACAGGGACGCTGTGCAGAATGTAAATAAAAATAGAATGCAATGATATGCAAATCATGTAAACCATATTTTTGAAGGAAAATACTACAAAGACAACACATCAAATGTTGAAACTGAGAAATTTTATTGTTTTTTGACAAACATATGCCCATTTTGAATTTAATGCCAATAACATATTCCAAAAAATTTGGACGGGGGCATCTTTACCACTGTGTTTCATCACCTCTTCTTTTAACAGCACTGTGTTTGAAACTTAGGAGACCAACTGCTGTAGTTTTGTAAGTGAAATGTTTTCCATTCTTGTTTGATGTAGGATTTCAGCTGCTCAAAAGTTTGGGGTCTCCTTTGTTGTATTTTTCATTTCATAATGCACCAAATGTTATCAGTGGTGACAGGTCTGGATTGCAGGCAGGCCAATTTAGCACCCAGACTCTTTTAATACGGAGACGTCAAAAAAGACATCATCTGGATGGCAGTATATATATTTTGAACTGTGCGCTGATAACAAGCTGAGTGGTCTTTAGCCCGGAGGACACAGTGTCCATGATTTCTGAAAAGAATTTCAAATGTTTACTTGTCGGACGACAGGACACTTTTCCACTTCCACTCAGTACATTTTAAATGAGTTCAGGCCCAGAGAAGGTGGCAGCATTCCTGGATCCTGTTTATGTTTGGTTTCTTCTTTGCGTTTTAGAGTTTTCACTTGCATTTGTGGATGCAGCGACAAACTGTTTTCACAGACAGTGGTTTTCAGAAGTGTTTCTGAGCCCATGCAGTGATTTCCACTACAGAATCATGTCCGTTTTTAATGCAATGCCATCTGAAGGCCCAAACATCACCTGAAGGCCCAAAGATTCTGTGAATCTTTTAATGATACTATGTACCGTGGATGATGAAAAGCAAAAGTTCTTTGCTAATTTACATTGAGAAACGTTCTTAAATTGTTGTACACAGAGTGGTGAACCGCTCCTCATCTTTACTTCTGAAAGGCTCAGCCTCTCTGAGATGCTTTTTTATTTTCAGTCATTTTACTGACCTGTTGCCAATCAACCACCAGGTTTTTTTTTTAGCATTACACATCTTTACCAGCCTTTTGTTGCCACGTCCCAACTTTTTTGGAATGTGTTGTTGGCATTAAATTCAAAATGGTCATATATTTTTCAAAAACAATGAAATTTCTCAGTTTCAACATTTGATATGTTGTCTTTGTTCTATTTTCATTGAAATATAGGGTTTAAATGATTTACACATCATTGCATTTTGTTTTTATTTACATGTTGCAGAGCATCCCAACTTGTTTGGAAATGGGATTGTACGCAGATGCCTCTAAAACTAAATATATATTTTTTTCAGTATTTCCACCTTTAATAACATCAGTAATAACATCACAGAATCAAAGAGTCCACCTTTTGGCTTTGGATGTTTTTCCACACCTCCAAAGTACAGTCTTACAAGTTCGTCACATTTTCTGATTGTCACAATTCAAGTAATATAATCCCAAATACATTCAGTGATATTGAGGTCTGGACTCTGGGACCATTGATTTATTGTTCTGAGAACACCAGCTGCTTCTTTGTTTGGTTAGCGAGTTTTAGTCTCTGCTGTCATTTTCCATTTCTCAATAAACAGCTTCTTGACAGCTACACATGCACACCAAGTCCCATAGTGGAAAATTCAGTGGAAAGCATGGACAGAAACACCTGTGGATTTTTTCAGATCTTAAGCAAGTATTGTTTATCTAATGGTGACAGGAAGGGAAACTAACAACTTATGTAGAAAAACAGATGGACCACAATCTGTAATTATAGAACTAAACAAAGAAACATGCCCCCCCACAAAAAGCTAAGAATAAGAGACAGATTGAGTCCCTCGTTTAGTAGTGAAATTTCCTCTTGCATAGAGCAAGAAATAAAGCTTGAACTGTTGTCAGACACACAGGGGAGAGGGAGAACTGGCTTACATTCAGGCAACTGAGAAATAAATGTACCTATGTAATTAAAAATGCCAAATCAGATCACTATCTCAGCTTGATCAAGAGCTCTTTCAACATTCAAAAGTTCTGGAAAGCAGGAAATTACCTTGAAAACAACTTTTCTGTTATTCCAAACAAAATTTTAGTTGATAATCATTTGATTTTTGACTAGAAAGAACTTTGACGCCTTTAATATACATTTTAATGCAGTTGGTCATATATTTGATAATACTGACTTAAAGCTGCCTTTGAATCAGTCTAACATCACTTCTACTGCTATCTATCTAAAAATCAAACACATAGCCATGCAATCTCCATAGACAAACAGTGGCAGCAGAATGGGTTGTACTGAACAGATCAGTGAGTTTAAACAAGGTGCCGTCATGTGATGCCACATTTGCCACAAGTCAGTTGGTGAAATTTCTGCCCTGCCAGTTCTGCCCTGGTCAATTGTAAGTGCTTTTTTGTGAAATGCAAGCATCTAGGAGCAAAAACAGCTTAGGTGTTATATCAGGTGTCAATATATATATATATATATATATATATATATATATTATATATATATACATATATACATCTATTTCTCTGCATACTTTGTTAGCCCCCTTTTACCCTGTTCAGTGGTCATATATATATATATATATATATATATATACACCTTTATGAGGCCTTTATATTATTTGCAGCTGTGAGTATAATTTGCCAGCTCCACTCAGTAAATGATGTAGTCAGTCTCTGTGGGATTTGAAGCTTTTTTTAATGTATATCATCATTAACAAGGCTACACTGCCATCTGCTGGGCGAATTCTGACGCTTTCTTGTATCATATTTTTTCAAATTATTCAATGAGGAGTTTAACAATTTACAGAATTTACGGAGGCCATTTTTTATTTCTATTAATTTCTCATTAATTCGTACTATTATCAAGGTAAAAACAAATTAATATATTTAAATATATCTACTTATTATATTCGAACTTGATCCAGCTGCTGAGATAACTCGTTGCTCAACACTTGAAACAGACAACAAAGAACTTGTTTTCAGACAGCACAGCGGATTCAATACCCCATAATATTATAATCTCGTGAATTTGTTTATTAGTTACAAACAGAACCTTGATTTCTTATTTCAGCAACGCGCTTTGGGTTTTAAGTCTTTTCGCGACCCGTAGTTACGCGGCGTCAGCGCGGGCTGTTCAATAATAACCATGGCGCTGCCGCGGCTTCCTTTAGGGCTACAAAAATAATGAAATATAAAGAAATTTTCACTTTAGCGCCATGAGAATAATTGTTGAACAATTTATCTGTTCAACATAATGCTACTGATGATTTAGAGTAGTCGGAATAACGCCTGACATTTAATGTCTTAAGTGGACAGATTTATTCTTTAGAAAATAGCGCTGCGAAACAACACAGTCAAGCTAAACTACAGCTTAAATTTCTACGTCTGTGTTTGGACTGAACTCCAGCGCTTATAGAAACAATGGTAAGGAATAACCTGGATTTGCAACTACGGGCAAACGAGAAAGTTTGGTAACTTTTATTATTGTGTGCATTTCTGCATCAATGACTCATAAAATGTCATCTGGTCTTTATTTAAATCATAATAATAACGTTAATACGTTGTTAAATCCAAATGTTTTCCATAATACCTTTTTGTAATTTTTAAAACTATTGTTAAATGTAGATATTCTGTTGTTATACACATTTAAAGCATTTAAATAAGCATTTCAGCTTAAAACTAACATTTAATACGTTATCTGTCATGTTATGTAATATACTGTAACGTAGCACTGAATCTCTCAGCCTCATTAGTTTGACAGAATTCACGATGTTGTATCCTTTTCATGTTTTCATACATCAATGTTCTCTCACTACAATACCCAGCATGCATTAGGCACATAAGTCATATAACCACTGGGATCCGGGATCCCTCCCTGCCCAGTTGGAGGCTAATAAAACGGAATTTCTTAGGTTTCTTTCTTTGTCTACTGTTAGTCATATGAGGGATTTAAGTTTGCTGGTAGACATGAATGTGTTGTCAACGTTTGTTTTGTTGTTTTGTTTGCTTGTGGTTGACGTCGTGTGTGTTGGGAGAAGAAGAAACTCTAAAACATACTTTGGCACTCCAGGCTTTGACACTCCAGGACCAGGACAGAGAAACACTGTCTTGATAGTACACACAGTAGCATACATTTTACATGCCTTTTTTAAACAAATTCTTTAGTGAAACAAATGGTGACCAGTTGAGGTCAATCATTGAAAATGAGCCCTCATATTTAGTAACCTGAGGAACCTTCATTCTTGTTAAGAATCTTAGCCAAACATTTTGTCTACCTGCTGAAAATTCTGATAAGTCTTTTATAGCAGTTATTTTGGCACATTTCTTTTTACGCCCCTTTAGTCAATGTATGTTTTGTATGTCTTGGACAGCCTGTTTCAGATCATGCAGGTATTTTAATGGAACTGATGGTTTCATTAAAATACCTGCATATATGTAATTAATACTGTACAATATGTAATTAATACTGTTTGAGCCACTCTTCATTACTATGACTTGGCTGAACGCTGGGTCTGTGCTGTCCTAATAAACTATGTGAATTGGTTTAGAGAAGAAGCCTTGCACCGAGCCAGCTTGCCAAAAGAAAACAAAGAGAGGATTCATCAGAGGATGAGGACTGGGATCCTGATACTGTAAGTATCTGATGAGCTGCTGATCTGCAGCTTAGAAGCTGGTTAAGTGTTGATTAAATTATTAATTTAAAAATCTGTTATTTATAATTTAGGTCCTGTCTCATATAAATGTACTGTTTACTGTGTTCACTGTGACATATCAAGGACATGTAAACAAGTCTTGGAGTTTATCCTTGACAAATAAGCTGGTATGTAATTTTGCTGTCATATTAAACATGTCCTGCTGAATTTACTCTTATAGACAATCAAAAGGAAAAAAGGGGAGAAAGACTGTCGAGAAAATTACATATCCCCATATAGAAAACCACTCACACAGCTCACCAGCCGACCCATGTGTGTGGACAGCAATGAGCATGTGAGTCATAATATACTAAAAATAATTTATTAAGACTTGATCAATCCACAGAGTAAGACAAACCTGTTTTCATCTCTGTTTTTGCAGGAGGCTTTCATTCGAAGTATCCTTTCAAGACCATTTAAGATTCCCATCCCTAATTACACAGGTAATACTGTTAGTAGTTACAGACTTTGTCCATTAAGTGATACATAACAATGCATAATATTGTGGCTTTTACTTAGACTAAAACTAACTCTGCTGATGTATAAGGCCAGCTTTAAAAAATGCACAGTGGTGTTAGCACGTTCACTCATTTATAAATGAGGATTATAGGCACGTTTACTGCTTGTGCAATGTGAGGCACAGCCACATGTTTACTAAATTTTTATATGGAAATAGCGGTTCATAACACAACACAATCTTGAGAACAATAATTCCTGAATCACTTTGATGGTAGTTTTCCTGGTAAGAAGGCCAACATGGATTAAATGATATTCACTGCATTTTTTCCAAACATGCAACAAATTGCACGTACACACTAATTAACCACAATGTTTAAAAGACATGTTTTTTGACTGCTTTTGTAGGAGTGGGAAACCTCTGCAAAATATACATAGGGGGAACACTGCTTTCCTCACTTGTTTTAAAATAAGAATTGCACTGCATTGTTACAGTTTCAAAACACACAATTCATTCCCCAAATATCGTCCATGTAAAGAAACCAAGCTGCAAAAATGCTACTTTTTGAATTTGTTATGTATGTGATGTCACAAAACTCATTCACATTATATCCATCTATTTAGCCTACAGCGGTTCAGCCCCCGTTCTTTTTAAAGTTATAAGGAGAGTTATAGCTTGGACCGCTTTTTGAATGCGAAACTGTACAGAGCAGCCAATCACAACAGAGATTATTTACATAAATCAGTCTTAATGCCACAGCAACAAGATCAGCCAACTGCTCTGTCCATATATGTAGAAATTAAAACAGCCCGTTTTGAGTTTCTTGCTTTTTGTGATGTTATGTGAACCAACTAGTTTATACATATCCATCTATTCAGCCTACAGCAGTTTAGCTCCACCTATTATATGTTGAAGTTGTAAGAAGTGTCTCAGCCTGGGCTGCTTTTTGAATGAGGCAAAAAGCAAGATTGTTAATCAGAACAGAGATCATGCACATGTAAAAGTCTTAAAAGCACAGTAACAAAACCAATTTGTTAATTCTAAGAGAGAAACAGAAGTTGGAAAAATTAAGCCAGTTGTTGATATGTGAAACCATGCAAATATAATAAGTGGACTTCAGGGGAAAAACAGAATATGGGCCTTTTAGAAGGAACTGTACGGGTGGTATTAATAACAGCAAGAATGTTTCTCTTTCTCTCTTTTTTTTTCTTCCACCTCTCTCTCCCTTCCTCACTCTACAGGGTCATTGGGGGTGCGCGCTCTGGGCCTGAGGAAGGCTGGTGTGAGAAAGGCTCTTCATGACCCTTTTGAAGACGGAGCTTTGGTTCTCTATGAACCACCTGCTATAAGCGCTCATGATCTCATCAAAGCAGACAAGTCAGTCACACTCTGCGTAATTCACTGTATTTGTAGATCTCTCATATTCTTACAGAAAGACGTAGTATTTCTTTAGTATTCCTTAGTAATAGACATAGTATGTCCCTAGATGCTAACTTCCTTTTACTAATAAACATCTGCAGGGACAAGCTGCCAGTACATGTTGTTGTCGATCCAGTCCTTGGTAAGGTCCTACGTCCCCATCAAAGAGAGGTAAGGCGTTATCAAGGTTGAAAATGTCTGCTGTACCAGTCTTAGGCCACTTGAAATTAAATTAAAGGGCGCATATCCTACAATTTTTTTTTTGTATTAAGATCAGTCATAATTAATTTTTTTACATGGCTATTTTCCAACCTCTCTATATCCAGTATTATTAGGACTGGACTATTATGTGTACATGAGCTCTCTTCTGATTGGTTGCCTTATATTACTTAAACAGTGGCCAGCAGAAACACTCCTTATAACTCCAACATGGGTGGAGGGAGCTGTAACATCCATTCACTCTTTCTCCTGGTCTTTGTGTTTTTGCCTTTTTCCTGGTTCCCCAGTGCTGTGTGTTTTTGTTTATCTGCTATGTGCTTTTGTTTTCTTTTGACATGTGCTTTTGTTGTCATGTTGGCTCCTCCCTTGTCCTGCCCTGTCTTCACCTGTTCTTTGTCTCCCTGCCCCTCCCTCTTATTGGTCTCAGGTGTTTCTCGTTTTCTGTTGGTATTTATACCCCTGTGTTTGCTCAGTCCCAGGGTCTTGCATTGTGTCCAATACCCTGTTGTGGTCTCTTGTGTAGTTCTGGTTTACTTTGTTCATGGATTTATCTGTTCCACTCACTTCTGGCTCTGTGTTTTTGGACTTTGAATCTCCTTTAAATAAAAGCAACTCGCACTTGCATCCTGCCTCAATGCCTCCCACGTTACAGGAGCTAAGCTGCTGTAGGCAGAATATGCAGATATATAAATGCATTGATTTTCGTGACATCACAAAAAAGCTGAATTAGAAACAGGCTGATTTTACAGCTTAATATTTGTATATGGATTGAGGAGTGAATGGTACTTTTTAATGTAAATACTTCTTAGTGTTTACATACTATCAGAGTAAGAACGAGAAATGCATCAGTGAAAATCAGCTACTGTTACTAGTGAAAACCAGTGACTACTGTTAGAAGCCTACAGTGATGATCAGAAAGATATTGGTAAATTTATATATATATATAAAGAAATTGGTCAGTGCACACTTGTGAGACATATACTAAAGAGGCTAGTCAAGTACACATATTACAACAAATATTTAGCATAAAATAAGATGGTGAAATATAAATAAAACAAACAGAATAAAGAATACAAGAATAGACGTAAAATAACCTTTGTTAAAGGAGCTAGAAGAAAAGAATGTGAATGTGCCCTTTTTGTATGTAATAATGGTTAACATAAATGTTAATAATTTTCAAACCTCTCTTGAATTAGCCCAGTATTTAAAGTTACCCATCAATACTTTTATTAAACCAGGTGGGTCACTGGTGGAATTGAACAAATTCAGCAAGATACCTCACAAGATAATTTTTTTTTAAAATGCATGACAACAGCAAAGTACTGTACTTAAATTTGTCAGTGTTTAATGCCCACCTGCTCTATGCTGTTCTGCAGGGTGTGAAGTTTCTATGGGAGTGTGTGACGGGGCGTAGAATTCCAGGCTCATATGGCTGCATAATGGCGGATGAGATGGGTCTGGGGAAGACTCTGCAGTGCATCACCTTGATGTGGACCCTGCTCAGACAGAGCCCTGATTTCAAGCCTGAGATTGACAAAGCCATTGTGGTTTCTCCATCCAGTTTGGTCAGAAACTGGTATAACGAAGTTGGAAAGTGGCTGGGTGGACGTGTGCATCCTGTGGCCATTGATGGGGGCTCCAAGGAGGAAATAGACAAGAAGCTTGGTAAAAACAAAATATAAATTTTTCTCACAGAACATATACATTCTCCAGTATTAATCATATTTTTTTTGTATTACAGTGTAACGCATGAAAAAAGGGCTAATCTGATTCGTGATCTGTGATGTACCCAAGGAAGAATATGTTGGTAGCTTGAAGGCCCCACACTTTGGACTTTTTTGAAATTAAAGAGTTTGATGTAGTATGTCAGTGTTGCTAAAGTTTCAACATGTACTGTTCACTCAACACTATATACAGTACAAAAATAATAAGCTTCATTGTTTGAATTAATTGTTTTTGTTAATCGTTTAAACAAACAACGGCTGGAGCTACAAAGCTAATATACAGTTTTTTGGCAATGCAATGTACTTTTGCTCATTTTTATAGATAACTTGATGCTGACTAGTGAATATACATTACTTGTTAGCTAACGTTGTGTCTCCAA
The DNA here is from genome assembly GCF_904425465.1 of Colossoma macropomum. Taxonomy (NCBI): domain Eukaryota; kingdom Metazoa; phylum Chordata; class Actinopteri; order Characiformes; family Serrasalmidae; genus Colossoma; species Colossoma macropomum. The sequence goes on from NW_023494789.1 coordinate 45,366,552, forward strand.
ACCAAACCAAAGAAGCAAACTTAAGACACCAAACACGTCTTGGTTAGGCGAAATTGTGTAAATTTGTTTTTCCGCTGAACTGTTACTTTGAAGGCCATTATTTCTTGTATTTCAGTGAACTTTATGTCCCAGCATGGCTTGAGGGTTCCGACTCCAATTCTGATAATTTCATACGAAACGTTCCGCCTCCATGCTGAGGTTCTTCACAAAGGCAAAGTTGGACTGGTCATTTGTGATGAGGTATTTTTCTTTATCTGTAACATCCATCATCAGCACATTAGAGGTGAAGAAGCTGATGCACCAGCTTCAGGATCAGCTATGAGTGCATTATTTCTGTCTTTGCTTAACTCAGGGTCACAGGTTGAAGAACTCGGATAATCAGACATACCAGGCCCTGAATGTGATGAATGCTCAACGGCGAGTTCTCATCTCTGGCACGCCAATTCAGAACGATCTACTGGAGTACTTCAGCCTGGTGCACTTTGTCAACGCTGGTATCCTCGGTATGTGGTTTAGTGACTAAAAACAAGTTGTTAAGGATGTTTAAGATATGCTGATGTAGTGAAATATGTTAAGGATGTAAATCTCAATGATTCGTTTAGATTACAAGTTTAACAGTAGAACTTTAGGAATAAGTTTTGTGATCCTTTAGGAAACGATTCAGTTCATCCAGATTTCATCTTGACTCTATTTGATTTTGGAACGGCCAATTTCTTGCTTGTGTTTTTGGATGTTTTACATTTGAAAGCAGCCCCATCATTTTATTTTGGTAGAAAATAAGTGCATATATTGTTGATTATTAGTATAATTGATTAAAATTGAGGCCTACAAAATAGATTGACAATACACAGTAATTCTTGACAGTAATTCTTTGTACTAATATTCATTTACTAAAGTAAATAAGTAAAATGTTTTTCCTTGTTTGTTTTTGTCTTTAAACACCAAAGTAATTATGCTGTAGTGTACTATTTGTCAGCGTGTATGTGATTTTTTGTTAGTCTTTTAGATGCTCAGGCCTTTATCCATCTTAGGTTGTTTTCTCACTGCACATAAAAAAACAAGGATTGACCCAAATGGGAGCCAACTAAACTTATAGTCTTGTTAATTTTCCATCTACTCGAGACACAGTTGGAACCATCACAGTTATCGTGATTAGCGATTCAGTTGTCTTTTTGATCATTTTATGCCACTCTTAAGCATCTAATTTGGCTAATTAGCTACCTTGCTTGGTATAATATACTGTATTGTTCTGCATGTATGCACACAGAAAAATGTCTACATTTTAACACACTTTTGTAGTGTCAAGCAAAGCAATAGTTGTGTTGATATCATTTATAAATTCTGCAGAATATCCTGTTACCGTTATACCACCCAGTCCTACTATTGAGTTTAAATATATATGAGCAAAGGACGCTAGCATTAGAGTCTAGCACAATGCTAATAATGCTAGCATCGTAAGTAGCACATTTCACCTTAACAAACTTTTCGCAAAGTAATAATTGAAGTCTCAGTCAACACACCATTCTAGTTTCCACTCTGGTGCATATATTGGTGATATGGTAGCACTTTGTGACTTTGTGGAAAAACACCCTTTGATTTGCTGTCCTTTGCTATTGTAGGCACAGCTCAGGAGTTCAAGAAGCGGTTTGAGATTCCCATCTTGAAGGGCCGGGATGCAGACGCTAGTGATAAAGACCGAGCTGTTGGGGAGGAGAAACTGAAAGAACTCATTAGTATCGTGAACAGGTGAGCTTCAGCCTGGGTGCGTTCAATTCAAGGTATTTCCCCAACATCACAGTTTACATAATGCCTTATCTGTCTGTAGGTGCTTGATCCGAAGGACTTCCGACATTCTTTCCAAGTATCTTCCTGTCAAGATTGAGCAAGTTGTTTGCTGCAGGTAAAGTGTCTACTAGTATCAGTGTACATATTAGAAAAAAGGAAACTTTGAAAAAATGCGCTCTGCTCGATTTCCCAAAAGTATCTTTTTTTGTTTTGTTGATTTTGAAAGTGAAAATAAGTTAACACATCCTCTACAGAGAACATACATGCACATTTCAGTACACAATTACTGTTTATTTGCTGAATCTAACATATTGTAAAAAATAAAAATAAAAATGTGGCCTGTGCAAAAGTTATGGCACTTTTTTTTTTTTTTTGCAGAAAAAATACCATATTTTAGGTTTGTTCTCTGTAGACAATGTGCTAACTTATTTTCACTTAGAAAATTAAGAAAACATGTTATTTGACTGGGATATTCAAACCTTTTGTGTACAACTGTGTAAGCTGTTGGTACCTGTCATGATGTAAGTTTCTGTGCTATGGCTGCCAATGAGGATGAGTTTTCTGATCGGTTACCGTATCAACTATTATTTGTGGAGCCATATTGGCCCCGACACTTCCTGTAGTGCATTAAGAGTCCGTCAGAATGGCTGTGTGAGTCATGAACATGATGAAGCTTTTTGAAGTTTTATAGAAAACGTTTAGTTTTTCATTTTTAACACATTAACTTGTTGACTTTTCCATAATGGATTTGTATGTGTGTTAATTGAGTGGTTTTATTCCTGTGCTGTGCAGGCTGACTCCTCTGCAGAAGGAGCTGTATAATCTCTTCCTGAAGCAGGCCAAGCCCGTGGAGAGTCTGCAGCACGGCAGGATCAGCGTGTCCTCGCTGTCCTCCATCACCTCGCTCAAAAAACTCTGCAACCGTGAGTGTTAAATTCTCTGTCTAGGTAGTACTTATTTGTGCTGCCATTTATTAGGTCCCATTGTATAGCTGGGTTTAAGCACCCTTAATACCTGCTATGGTAACCTCTCTCCTGGAGAGAAAGTGTCAATTACTGCAATGATAAAAACGACTTCTGGACGGGGCTGGAGAGGAACTTCTAAAGAAGTACTTTGTCCAAGTGTTTAAGGGCCTGTGTGATGGAAAACTGAATTTTCCCTTTTTGAAATAAGAGTTTGATGTAGTATGTAAACATTAAAGCTAGCTTCCATTACTATGGTATCCTAAGTGATTGCTGAGGTGTTTCTAGGCTGTTATCACAGGTGTTGCTAGGCCATCGCTATGGTGTGCATATGTGTGTGTTTGTATTGTGTGTAAAAACATTTGTAGCATGTATTTAGTGTATTACTGTGTAATAACTATGTACTTTTGCTGTGTGTCAGTGTATAATGACTGTAATAACTGTGCATCAGAGTGTATATGTATGAGTTTGTAATAACTGTTTAATTACTGTATATTAGTCTTTATGTGTGTGAGTCTGTATGCAATGTCTACGAGGGTCAGTTAGAGAGGTGCCCATTGTGAGATCATTTGTGACGGATCAGAATTTTCGAAACACCCCACCATTCATTTGCTTCCTGTTTTGAACTTTGTTTACAAACTTTAAGTTGGCTGGACAAAGCCATTGTTGTGAAATCCCAAGTAAATGCTAAAGTGCTACTAGGCTGTTGCTATGATAAACCAGGTGGTTGCTACATATGTGTGCATATGTGCTAGCATGTATATGAGTCTGTATATAATGCCTGTGAGCAGCAGTGTGTGAGATGTCTTTTGGGACATCATTTATGGCAGTTAGATTTGCATGTTCTGAACATTCCGCCATTCATTTCCTATGGGGATAAGAAAGTTATTTTAACAAGCACTGTGTGTGCAATGGGTACCAAAAGCATAAGCGCACTTTTCCGATGTGGGCTCTACAAACGTGCAGAATTTTCTGGTTCTAGTTAAAAAAAAACAAAACTCTGAAACCGGTTAAAAAACCCAGAACAAAACATAGAATAATAAAACTGAGTAACAGTAAGTTGACTCTGTCAAGCCAAATTAATAAACCTACTAGTCCTGATAGTATTTTAGAATTAACGGCTGTATGGGTATTACTCTGGTTTCTAAGATACTTTGTCCACAAGGTATGGAGGAATACAGACATGTGCCAGTTACATCAATAGTAATGAAAGCATGATGTTAGAAACCTGCTTAAACCTGAAAGCTTGCATGCAAATGCCAGTGAGGCATGGACGATGTTATTGAGAGTATAGTGCATTTGGTAGTTAAAAATTTCACGAAGCTCAATGTCTTTGAAGCACCTTTGTGTAGATTTAAGTGATATAAACACTTATTTATCCCTATGTTAATTAATTGTTTAAATAAGGAGCTGGTATGAAGTGTTAAATGGAAAGAAATGTACTTCCTGGGAATGTAGGTATATATTGAATTGTATAGTCTGTATTGCTCTTTCTGGGCCTGAAGCAAATTTATTTTATAAATTTCCTTTAGCAATTTTCTTTACTAAAAGAGCGCAAAATACAAAATTTAGACCATCTTTTAAGATGTTTGTGTTTTGATAGACAGTTGTATGTGTGTGTTCTCACTCTGTCAGACCCTTCACTGATCTATGAGAAGTGTGTGGAGAGAGAGGAAGGCTTCGCTGGAGCGATGGATCTTTTCCCCTCAGGTTACTCCACAAAAGCCGTAGAGCCGCAGCTTTCAGGTCAGTTAAATTTCTGACTTTGTGTTTTTGTAGCTGCTGTCTGGTTGCTCAAAATCAAACTTCTTTTGGTTTTGTTTACTTTTGATTTCAGGGAAGATGTTGGTGCTGGATTACATACTGGCCATGACCAGGACTACCACCAGCGATAAGGTGGTGCTGGTCTCCAATTACACACAGACTCTGGACTTGTTTGAGAAACTCTGTCGGGCGCGGAAGTGAGTGAAACTCGTGTTTGGTATTGGATTCAATAATATAAGATGATAACTTTTATTGCTGTCATAACAAAACCTTGCATCTCCAAAGTGGTAACTTTACAAGAGAAGGAAAATGAAGGAAAAGTTTCAATGGGAGATTTTTTTTTCCAAGTTATTTTAAAGCATTTCTATTTGTCCATTTGTAATGAAATTTGAACACAATGTAAAGAGCAGCTGGTATTTTCAAATTATCTATAGATAAAAATGGATAACATCAGAAAATGAAGATACAAGGTTTTTTTCAACAGCAACAATATATAAAATTATTTTGTTATGCTTGTCTTGTGGAACTTTACGTGTTAAAGCTAGAAGAAAAAAAAACATTTTAAAATGTTAAAATTTTAGCTGTGTCCATAATGATGAAGGAAGCTATATATGATTTAAAAATGACTGACAAAGATACCTAGTAACAGGAATGAAGTTATAATTAAGTTAATATCCAGAATAACATAAGAATAAAACAAAAAATTATTGTAAATAGATAAGTGCAGTACATTATTTAACATTTAATAACTTAGTTGCTCCCAGGATGATTTAAATATTTTAAAATAATCTAAAAATACCTTTTATGTAGCTTTTATACGCAATAATACATTTTAATAAGGTATTACTGCATATAAAATAACAAATTATTAAGACAAAGTGATTCTCAATGTTCGAAAGGTATTTTACATATAAACATTATTGCAGAGCGAAGCATTCAAATTTTAAATTATTTATTATCATTATTATTATTAAATTATTTATATTATTATTAAAATAAATAATTGATCTGAACTTTTATAGGAATCGGTTTCATCCTGAGACCGACATGTGGCATTTATACTGTAAGGATTAGAGGTTATTTTATCTCTTTGAACTGTTTGTATTTATCTACAGAGTTTCTTTTTGCATGACATTGCATACATCAGTACAGGATGCAGGATGATGGAAAGATGGAAAGTTTACATGTCCCTTGAGGAGTAATAAAGTTATGACAGCAACATTAATGGACTGTACAATTGACATTTGTATATTGGGAAAACCAAAATCAAAACAACACTATCATCAAACAACACTATCATCATCAGTCATTAATGAGATTTTTTGTTTAAATTTGTAATAAGAAACTGACAAACTGATTGACTGCTACCTTTTCCTTTAATTAGGTATCTGTACGTGAGACTGGATGGAACAATGTCCATCAAAAAGAGAGCAAAGATTGTTGAGCGATTTAATAGTCCCTCCGTAAGTATTCCCCCAAATCAAATCAAATACTTACTCTGCTTTTCAGAAGCAATACTCACTTTTTCCCTCCAATTCCCTCTTAGAATCCAGAGTTTATTTCATGTTAAGCAGCAAAGCTGGTGGGTGTGGCCTAAATTTAATTGGAGCAAATCGGCTGGTGATGTTTGACCCGGACTGGAATCCAGCCAATGACGAGCAGGCGATGGCGCGAGTGTGGCGGGATGGCCAGAGAAAGACATGCTACATCTACAGACTGCTTTCGGTGAGAGGGATTACCAGCTGCTGTTAACAGCTGCCACTTTTGGAATGACATGTAGTCGACAAAAGTGCTCTGTAATGCTTTTTTTATTTTAGCGCTGTAGAAATAAAAACAGTGCGTTAGAAACCTAGAAGTCTTGTTTCATAAAACTTTGTCGTGTCGCAATGGAGATACTTGTATCTCCAAAACATTAACTTTACAGGAGAGTGAAAAAAAGCATTCTAGTAATCACCACTATTCTGTTGGTGATGAAACTTTAACAAACAAACCAACCAAAAAACTCACCGGACCATGGTATAGGGTTACTTAGCTGGCCTGGAAGTGTCTCAGGTCTTGGGAGAAAGGCCTTCTTTGCCCGGGGGCCTCACAACTATGATATACCATCAAACCCACTGCGGGAAGTCTTGTAGACTGGAAGAATGTCCGGCCCGGTAGTGTAGCTCAAGCGTTCGACCCAGAAGCCACTTAGCTGCAAGTGGTACCATGTGACGCACAGTAATGTGTAAAAGTACTGTTCTCTGCAGAGGATGTGTTAAACCTATTAACATGTACAGAAGCAACAAAATGTAATTTGACCAGAGGTTTCCAAACTTTTGCATGACTGTATGGCTCAAATGGAAGTATGCAATATGAAGAGGGTAAATAAAGAAGCAGGCTTCATTTGAAACACTATTTTCTGTGTGTTTGTGTTTACAGACAGGCACCATTGAGGAGAAGATCCTGCAGAGGCAGGCACATAAGAAGGCCCTGAGCAGCTGTGTGGTGGATGAGGAGCAGGATGTAGAGAGGCACTTCTCTCTGGGGGAGCTGAAAGAGCTGTTTGCTCTCAATGAGGACACGCTCAGCGACACACACGACAGGTACACAAACTCACACTAGTGAACAACGTCACACTCTCATCAGTTGCTACCTGGCTGTTCAGATCTCATCTGGACAAAGGATAAGAGCTGATCTGTGACACAAAATATGTATGTTGGGTTTTGCCACATGCTCTAGAATGAAAACATGTTCAGACTGGGAGTTTTTAAAATAGTTAATGCAGGTTAGACAAATGTTATTCCTGTGCTTGAGGGCAATGAGTATCAGAAGGTAGTAGAGCTAATAAAGATGGAGAAAGGTGCACTATCATGAAGGGAATTATCGGTTTCACATTTGAGAGAGATTAGAAACCTAGGCCTAACCTAAGGGCTTTCGTGGTAACCAGCTGTTTAGAACTGTAACCTGTTGAGAATTTCTGCCACTTGATATCTCTGTTTAATTTAGCCTACTATTTGTAGGAAGAATTTAAACAGGTTAAGGCTTTAAATCTTAAATCTAAGGTTTTTTTGTTATACACAGGGATTCTGCACTTGAAGCCTTCACCTCATAAAAATATATAACTGATCTGCTCAAAGGATGAAGACGTCGTTTAAAAATAACGTTCAAGGATAATGTCAATGTAATTCATTTCCCTTTAATTTTCACCACCTGCTTATTTTTGTGTTACTCCAAAACCATGATATTTTTTCACTAGCTTATCATACCGTGGAAATGACAACACCCATTTTCTGCCATGTTTAATAAAGAGTTCACAGTGAACTTTTCTCCACTCTTAAAACTACAGCAGTGGAGAAATGTTCCAGCACTTTCTGGGATCAGGATAGCATTGTATAGCACTGGTAATGCGTCATCCCCTGAAATTCAATTTGTGTAAACATTTTTTTGAAGACAAATTTCACACTTTTTGATTTTATTGTGAAAGGGCTGTTTACAACGACGATAAATTCACTTATCGCACACATGACTAGGAGATTTTGAAATCAGCTGTTCTTTTTGTTTCTCAGGTTTCGTTGCCGGCGGTGTGTTAACGGCCGTCAGGTTCGCCCCCCTCCTGAGGATTCGGACTGCACCAGTGATCTGTCCTGCTGGCAGCACTGTGTGGACAAACGCGGGCTGAAGGACCCTGTGCTGCAGGCCAGCTGGGATGCCAGTGTCTCCTTTGTCTTCCACCAGCGCTCTCACGATGATCAGAGAGGAGTCGTCTGAACGGTTAAAAGCACCAAACACTGCACTCAGCACTGTAAATAAGATGTGTGAACGTGATTTATTAGAACCAGAAAGATGTTCAAACCACAAGACAGGGCAGCATGATCAGAGACTCTTTGTGTTTCTTTTTGCAAAGTTGCTTGTAGATAAGTTTCTTTCCATTAAGTATTTTTTTTGTATTCTGTTTATTTATTGTGTAACTATGTTAAATTCTCACATTCTACAAAATAAAAATCTGTCTAAAATGATGGGCTGTAATTACCTGATTTTATATCCATTTTAGATTGACAAGTGAGATAGGATTTATTTTACTCGTGTTGGTCAGTTCATATCACATACCAAATCATATTGACTAAAGAAAGACAACAGTTTCTTGCCTCTTTGCAGACTGCCATCAAAACATATTTCAGTTACTGAGCAAAGGCATCTTTCCTGTTTTGAGAGCAGTTTTTGGATAAGTGTTGTTATCCTGTTATGGGGGTGTCATTCTGTTTCAAATGCAAATATCACTGATTTTTTAAAATGTTCCCCCCAATTCAATCATTCTACTCATGGTATCTCATGGTATGGTGCCTTGTTATGAAGGCTTTTGTGCATTGAAAAGCTGTGCTGCCTGGAGCTTTAACTCATGTCAGGGACTACCATGGCAGAAAGGTCTTAGCAGAGGTACCAGACTAAACCTACAGCTATATTTGAGCAGCAGCAATATAGGAAGATGTCAACAGCAGATGATCACAGAAATGACAACAGCAAAGCCATCAGTTCAACTGCACAGAAGGCGGCGATGGTAAATCACCTCTGTACTTTACCAAGAACACCACATGAATAGAAACAATGCTAGAAAATGGGACCCTCAGGTCAGAAGGCACTCAACTTATGTAGGAAGTGCTGTGGATTCCTCTGAGTAAAGCTTGTATGATGCTCTAGATCAAAGCCTTCTGGACATCTAGTTGCTGAAATTGATGAGCAAGAAAAGAGATTTCAAAATGATGGTCGAAACTTGGAATGTATGAATCATGGCAAGCTAGAAGTAGTGACAGAAAGTGATCATTACACATAACCTAAAATGGACTGGATTAGGACACTTTCAATCAGGGGAGCACACCATCTACTCCTCGGCTCACAAACAACAAAAAAATAGAGGGGCTTGTTAACAAGAATGTCAAAAAGACTGTTATTGAATACAATGCTGTGAATGACCGACTGAAGTCAATCTGATTTGAATGAAGCAGGAAAATGACTAATCAACTTCCTTGAGCACAATGACTTTTTCATTAGTATTTCTCAAGCAACCAAAACAACATCTGTACACCTGGACATCACCAGATGGAGTTCAAAGAAACCAAATAGCCTACAGTCTTTGCACCTGGAGATGGACGAGCTTCATAGCCTAAATCTGATTATAAAACAGATCACAAATTTCTAATGTGCAAGCTCCAAGTGAAAAAAGTCAAACCATCAGACTTCCAAAATGTGACCTGGAGAACATAATACCCATTTCCAAAGAAAACATCAAGAACCGATTTCAAAGGCTGCATATAATTGACAGAGAATTATAGGATGGAACTCAGAAGTCCACGAACAATCAGAGAAAACCCTGTGAAAAATGAAAAACAGAGATAAAATCTAAGTGGGTGATTAGAGTGCAAAAAGAGAACAGAAGCTAAAGAAGGATAGAGAACGTTTAAGAGAACTAAACCCTAAATTCCGGAGAGCTGCTGGAAAGAACAAGGTTGAAATCAACAACATCTGTAAACATATTAAAAATGTGAACTAACATAGAAAAACGTGCAAACAGGATTCAGGAAAGGCTTATGGAATTATGAATTATAGAAAAAAAACAAGACAAGTCAAACAATCTGAATAGTAGAAATGTTTTATTGCAGTGTCACAATAATACAGGCATGTTAGTCAGTTTTTCAATCATTATTGCAAATATTGAGTATTTACAAGGGACATTAAGAAAAGTTAACACAAATCTTTCTATAAAAGACTAACTGTAGAGTTAACCCAGCATTCAGGATCTTCACTACAAACTGCAAACTCATAGAGTCTGGCTTTTGAACATGGCGTAAAACCTGAAATGGTTCTTATCATTTTGTTGTAGACCACCTATAGTACAGGAAGAATGTGACTGGATGAGTCAAGTGCAAAGTTGAATTATTTCAAATATGAAACAATTACCAGCAACTGATGCACAGACTCTTCAGTGTGGCTGTGGATGCTGATGTTACATAGCAGTACTTGTATGTTCATCAAGGGTTCTGTATACTGAAGCGTATCACAAACGTCTTCAAATATGATTCAAATATGCTGAAGTTACATAGCAGTACTTGTATGTTCATCAAGAGATCTGTATACTGAAGTGTATCGCAAACATCTTCAAATATGATTTTTTGACATACTGCCCACCCCTAGGTACGCTATAGAACACTGTCGTGTTTAAACTTAAAGTAAGTTAAACTGGCTGCCTTGAAATTTTGATCTTATTGAGCATCAAAATGTACTTTTAAGGGGAATGCCACTCATTTTTTCATATTTTTCATATTTAATACATTTAGAAACAGTCATGATGTGAAATACTCTGTTCTGGAGTATAGAGTATGGAGATTTGTTCACAGTATTGTTGACAGGAACCAGACATCACAGACAGGAACCAGGCATCTCAAAGTGTTTAATACCTCTAAAAGCTTACTCACAGAAAGTTATGACATACAATGGTTAGGCTATCTAATGCTTATTCTTTGATAGTTTGGAAGGTTTTGGCCTAAAATGTACTTTCAAAATACATTCAAGGTGGAGAGGTATATGCATGGTGTTGTAAGGCAAAATAGTCCCAAAAGAAAACGTATATATTTTTCAGGTTTACCACTGTGTTATCATTATTGACATTACACATAAAACTCAGAAGACACATGCAGATTCACTGGTCATTTTGGAGAATAAATAAAATGGCTATATATGCGTTGTAGATACCACAACCCCTGGTTCCTGTCACCATCACTGTAAATAAGTCAGCAGGTTTCTCTAGAACATTTCACAATTTGATCAGTTGAATTCCCCCTTAAGACCATAGCATGTAATTATTTTCACTTGGGTTTAATGAACTCAAACTTACTTAAGCAGCTGACTTAAGTTAAAGTTAGAATAACAAACGTGTTTTACAGTGCACCATGTTAACCTGCCAATGTGGATTCCTTTAAGAACCAGTAGGAAGGAACGTGAAAGTATCGCTGTTATGCTTTGTGGGGTGTCTTAAGATTAGCTTTGCTAGCACAGCTACTCTCCTCACATCACACTCACATGGTCTGCCATGGTGGACCTAGAGTCCCAGTCATCAGTCAGAATGTTACAGAAGGGGAGGAGCTTTTTCATGGCTTGACCTTTCGCCTTAGGGTCACGATCGAGGGGATTAAACCGCAGATCCAGTGTGAGCCGCTGGGCAGGATGATATTTTTCTATCCTTTGGGCGAACTCCAGCAGGTCAGCAGGTAGTATAAAGTTTGAGCTGTGAAAATGGGAAAACGAACTAAGTCAACTTGCTTTGGCACACAACAATATAACAAAACAACTATTATACATACAACACATAAATGTACCAAAAAACTGCGCTGTATTACACTACATGGCCAAAAGTATGTGGATACCCTAATTAGTATGTTTGGCTATTTCAGGAACACCCATTGCTGACATGCATAAAATCAAGTATGAATTACACTTCACTGTAATTCAACTGACAGACGAATCTGGGAGAACAATACTTGCCTAAATGCATAGTACTCTGAAGTTTGGTGGAGGAGGAATAATAGTCTGGAGCTGTTTTTCATAGCTTTTCATGGCATGTCCTCTTAATTCCAGTGAAGGGAAATCTTACTCCAAGAAGACATAATGACATAGTACAGAGCTGCATCATTCCAACTTTGTGGCAAAAGTTTGGTGAAGGCTCTTTCCTGTTTCAGCATGACAACTCCCGCGTGCACAAAGTGGGTAATGGTTTGGTGTGGCCTGCAAAGAGCCCTGACCTTAACCTCATCCAACACCTCATCCTTGGGAAGAACTGGATCTTCGGCTGCGCACAAAAACGTACCATACACATACCCGACCTAACTGATGCTTTCGTGACTGAATGGAAATTAATGTCCATGTTCCAAGATCCGAGAAGAATGAAGGCTGTTATAACAGCAAAGTGAACCAACTCCTTAGTAATGCCAATGATTTTGGAATGAGATGTTCAGCAAGCAGGCATGGATGCGATGTTTAGGTGTCCACATAAATTTGGCCACGTAGTTTACATTGTACTATCTATATTACAAAATACTATTCACAGCATTATATTATCAATATTACCTGAGGTCCAGTTTTGTTATTTTGCTGGGGCAGTCACCAAAGAACAAATCTGCTATTTCGATGACACTCGTAGCTGTTGGTGAACGATGTGTTTCAGTTTTTAAACCATAAACTGTATTCTGTATGTTGGTCCACATTTCAAATACTCATTCTTATAATTACAGAATTTACAGATTAAGCCCTATTGGAGCTGGATTACTTTTACCTGGGGAGGTTCTGTAATTTAAGCGATTAGGTGAGTTTAATCCAGTATGAAACTGCAGTAGTGTAATTTTTACAGTCTGACAGTTTGGTGGACGAGGAATAATAAAATGAGTCATGAAGTGAATATCCTTCTGTAATCCTAATCCATGGCCATGCTGTGTGTTGGTGTTGTTATTGAGTATGTTTTTGTTGTGTAATGCTAATGTGTACATCCAGGCTATGACCCTTTAATCTTTATCCTGAAAAAAATCTGCCAATTATATCCCACACATTGCATCACACAACCTCATCTGGTAAAATCAATTCAGCTCAAACAACATTTTATACCCCATCCACAGTTCAAAGTCTTGTATTTGTAACACACTGTCAAAAAATCTCTGCTTCAGTGCTGGAAAAATCTGGATCCTTACGGATGAGACCTCCATTTCATAGCAGTTATTAAATATTTTACAGCAATTACAGAATAAAAAGTTTTAATATTAAATACTTAATAATTAGCCTGCACATTAAAGGGTTCATACCCATTCCAGTATCAGGCTATTTAATATTTATATCAGGCTTTCTATTACAAACAAATTATGTAAAATCTCACCCAGTCGATTCTGACACAGTGAGAGGGAATGGAGCGAACATAGCCCCCTGACTGCCACTACAAATGGCACCAGAAAATCCTTCTTCTCTCGACATTTCTCGAGCAGTCTGCAGTCTTTCAAGGATAACTCTGAAATTATCAATATACAGTAGGGAAGATTAAATGAAATATAAAAAGGAGGTTGTAAAGAAAGAGTCAGGTGAAAAATCACATTTTCACATTTCCCTCTTACCCCAAATGTCATTAAACAGCCAAAACATATTTCTGAAGTTTGCTTCTTCAGTTCTGCACTTTATTACTGAAGGTTATTGTAGCTAATGTAGTAATGGATTGCATGCCTAAATACATCACACACCTCATACTCTGTTGGGTTGTTAAGTAAAACAGACTTGCTTATATGGTTTCTAGCCGGGTATGACATAATTTTATTTATAGGCTTCAAGATACTATTGCTTTAGCTATATGTATGTATGTATATGTATGGATGTACATGCATCCATGTTTATATTACAATTGTTTTTTACAATATTACAAAAGGGCAAAACTGTTCCTTTGAAGGGTGCTGTGTCGTCTTACCCTCTAGGATGGAGTTCTCCATAAGGTTTATAATTTCTTGATGACAGTCTGCCAAGTTTATGTCTTCCAATATTAGTACCTTCAAGAGAGGATTGGACTCTGGAAGGCAAAAATGTCATTAATGGGTATCCTGTGAATCACTCTGAAGATCAGGCGTATCCAATCATGTTTCTGGGGACAGTTTAGCTCACGGATGGTGAAATACCTAAATTCTTTGCAGTCTTACAGTGAGAAACTTTCTTTTTGAACTGTTTGACAACTCTTTCATGAAGTTTGGTACAAAGTGATGAGCCACGACCCATCTTTGCATGCGATGCCTGAGCCTTTGGTGGATCACCCTCACCTGATACGAATTTACCTGCTTATTGTGGAATGTTTCAAAATAGTATAACTATAACTTGTATTTAAACTTTTCACTCTTATTTTGCCCCTTATATTTGCCCCTTGCCCCTTTGAGTGTGCTGCAACCATCAAATTCAAAATTTCTTCATATTTATAGAAAACGATCATTTGGTCAGCCAAAACATTACGTAAATCTTAAAATTTCTTTGTACTTTTGTAAATGGGGTTTGTATGAATGAGATGACATTTTCTTTTAGGTATAGCAGCAGCAGCATTTAAATGCACACATCTGTCTCATATTATTTGCATCATACATTTTCAACACAGACTGACCAAAATCAAAATAATAAATCTGCTGAACGCAAAAATCCTCAGATTCGGATGCATCCCTGGTAAAAATGATTTCGTACAGTTTTTGGTACATAAACCCATGCAAATGTTATAACTGGATCTCAGGGAACAAAATTAAATACAAGACAAATCCAGTACATGGGCCTAATTATTTTGATCAGATTAAGTTTATAACTAAGCACCTGCTAGAAGGCAGTACCCAGAATCAAGGATTATTTTACAAAGTAATATTTTTCAGTTAGCTTGATAACTTTAGCCAAAAGTGGATACCACTTTATGTCATCCCCCCAAATATTCTGAATATATAAAATATTGAAATTTATAATATGGTAAGGACCAGTCTAAAACTATTTTTTTTTTATTACAATTACCAAACTGACCACTAAAACTGACCTAAAGCAAATATTTTACATATCTAAAGACATACAGTGGAACTGCAGGTAATTGCAAAGGATTTTCTTTTTGCGGTACCTGGCAAAGTGTGAAGCAGCAGGTGAGCATGACGTATTCCTGTGACGTGAAGGTTGCTGAGTTTTGGAGCACGCTGAAGCACAGACGGAAAGTTCTCTACAGTCTGGATTTCAGTTGATTTCAATGAAAGCTTTTCAAGAGAGAGTTCTGCATTCATAAAATAACACAAAAAAACATTGTGGTTACGCATCTCGAGAAAACCTGTATATACATAAAAACTTTATGTAGAGTCGTATGCAAAAGTTTGAACAAATTACATTGTGTTGATTTTCTATGTAAAAACAAGTTAACACATCCTTAATTATGATATTTTCTGTAAAAGTGCAAAGTTTCTATTTATTCATCTTATTTCCTTTTATTTCTATTTAGTTTAACATATTGGTAATAATAAAACATGAAATGTAAAATGTGCCATAACATCTGCACAGGCCACTTTTATGTTTTGTTTTTTCCCCATATATGTAAAATTCAGCACATAAACGTATAACACATAAAAAGTAATTGTGCATTAGAATGTGCAGAAGTATATCTCTCTGTAGAGGATGTATTAACTTCTTAGAAAATCAACAAAACATGTCATGTAATGTTTTGTATTAATAGAATGTATAATGCCTACATCATAACAAACGTGATCGCGATTCTGAATCCTTTGATTTGTTGAAAAATCAGTTACACAATTTTACGCCTTACTCTAAACATGTCCGATCAGCCAAGACACGTTTAGTGCCCAAAGTTTACTACCTGTATTACTTGTATTACCTATTTCCTTTAATTAAAGAGTAAAACACCTTAAAATGCATTCACCTGTATCCTGTTTGAACTGTAGATTTTGCCCTGGTGTAGTTCTGTTGTCTTGTGGCAGGTTGATGTCCAGTGAAAGGCTGGGCAGCATTGGGCAGGCAGCCAGCAATCCGGCTAAGAGATTCCGACTGCAGACATTGCCCATGCTCAGCTCCCTCAGGGAACAGCAGGGGTTCAGGAAAAGCTTTTTCAGGGACACGACGAAATCAGCCACATCATCCTTCCAAAGGGGCTCTGCATCAAATGACGTTTTCTTGATTTTCTAAGTGAAATTAAGTTAACACATCCTCTACAGAGAACACTGCACATATTAATGGCCAATTAGTGTTTATTTGCTGAAGTTAACATATTGGGGAAACAAAGTGACCTGTGCAAAAGTTTTATATGTTGTGTTTTATTTTATTCCACTGTGATAAACTCTAAAACAGATATACAAATAGAAATTGTGCACTAAAATTTGCAAAAAAATAAACTGCTGAACATAAATGTGTTCTCTGTAGAGGATGTGTTAACTTGTTTTCACTTAGAAAATCAACAAAATATGTAATGAGACTGGAGGTTTTTAAACAAAAATCTGCTGATTCTGTTCTTGTGATCCTGTATCTCTAGTATTTATGTAATAGAACAAACTCTGTTTACCATGATATGGACCCATTAAGAAACCTAAAGTGGTCAGTCAGAAGACCACTGGGGATTTCACAAGGGTTGACCCAAAATGTATCTGATGACCTACATTAAAAAGATATCAGATGTTTGCTTTTGGACTTACGAGTTCCATAAAGATGAAGGGAATGAAGGCACAACCATGAAGGCAGGAGGCGAGACACTGTAGCCAGGGAACGCACCTCCAGGTCCAGTGAATGAATCTTTCCCACGTGGCATTGTCCACTAACACTACAGGATGGAGAAAACTTGCAGCATGACTTCTCGTCCATGCACAGATCTAAACGAGGACATTTGGGTGCAGAAGGGCCCTCCTCTGTCCACAGATCTTCATTACGACAGGTGTCTGGTAAGAGTCGGTGATATGGCAAAAACATAGCATTACAATACTTAAAGATGTTCTGTATCTGAATACTTCCTTTCACTACAAGCTGGATTGTATAAAATGCTCCTGCAAAACAGTGGTGTCACATTTAAAGGGAAATTCCACCAGGGTCCAAATTCACCTAACCCCTCACTTTCCTTCAAAACAAAGGTTGGAACACTAATCTAAATGCATACACATTCAAACCAGAGATCTCTAACGTACCATCCAGCACACCTAACTCAAAATGTAATTTTCTAAAAGACAGAGAAAGTTAGAAAACTAAGAAAACTTGAATATTCAGTTGAATTAATATGAACAAAAAAAAAGTCTTGGTAATAAAATGTACGTGAGAAAGTTCACAAATATACAGAAAATTCCAAAATCAAGTAGGAAAAATGCACTGAAGTGGTGGAAAGAGACCGGCTGTGTTCAAAACCTACCTTGCTCAGGCCCCCAAAACAGAAAATCCAACAAGCCTGAATGAGTACCAGTTGTGCAAACCACACACCTAGAAGATTTTACTAAACTAAATGCTAACAATACTAAATACTAACCTACATAAATGAAACAGACACTAATGTTTGTTCCACTAAAGTTGAGTACTTCTAACAGCCTTTTGGTTTTTGGTTAATCACCAGGACAGTACTGAGTTTCAGTTAGTAAAAGTGTTTGGGGTCGCTGGTTCCCACCACACTGTAAAGGAATCAGTACATTTTTCAAAACTGAACCTTTTCACATCAAAGCATTCTGAATGACTTTGTTTACATTACAACAACTGAGTTATGCAGAAATTTAGAAAAATCTGTGGAACTTAACGAGCCCTTTAACACAGGTTTTGAACATTGAAGTATTTGCAAAAATAAACTGTCTAATCAAATAGTAAAAAATAATCGAAATGAAAAATCCATGTAACTAGTCTGTTACTTTTTACTGTAGATTTTGCAATTATGTTGCTAACTAATTAATTTGACTCTCACATAAGGTATAATGTGCTATCTTTTCAGTGTTTTGCTTATCTCCTTACAAATAACACCATACTGTTATTATTATTATTATTATTATTATTTTCCCACCCCAAGTATCTGGAGCTGCTGAAGCCTGAGAATCAATCCGGGGCGGTCTCCTACATCTGGAAGTGATCCAGCTAAATAAAAAGCAATCAGGAGTTCTCTTCAGAACCACCTCAGTCACAGAGCCGTGGTCGAGAAGACGGTGAAGAACAAATAAAATGTCCTTGCGTCCTTGTTTGAGAAGAGCCATGGCATCAAACAATCTGAGGCACCTCACTCTCTTCTCCAGAATGGACAGAATTGGACGAAGCTCCTCCGATGCCAGCCGGCAGCCACCTTGTCCCGCAACGGTAAGAGAAAGCACCCGCACATGTTCGGCCGACATGGTCAGAACCGCATATTCACTCAGGTTGGAAAGGATGTTGTGCACTTGTGTCTTTCTGAACAGGACCATGTGAAACAAACTCTCCAAACACTTCTGCTTCCAGTTCTCTTCAGGCTGCATGAACTGAAATGACAACATTCAAAGCTGTATTATTTCATTAGTTCATTAGTCCATTACTATCTACACTGCTGTTTAAAAGTTTGGAAACACCAGTCATAGTTCTTGTTATTTTATATGCAATAAAAATACAGCATATACAGTAAATTTTAAAACGTACACCAAGCGCTGATTTCTCAGATCCAGATTAAGTTTAATCCCACACTAAAATCATCATTCTGGACTCATCTACCAGTTCTTCATTTTTACAACTTCCTGCTAATTATTTTAAACCTGCGAAGCTGTACAAAAACAGAACAGTACAATAACTGTAATCATTCATTGGTAACTGGAATTGTTTTATATTATTTGAAACACTGATTCCAAACTTTTGAGCAGCAGTGTACATCAACACCCCTGTACTGTTTCACATAAAACAACAAGAAAAAGAAAAACACACAACCTTTAATTTGCAACGCCACGTACGATTCAAATCCCTCCATTTTGCTGCCCAAGCGACCTGGAGTGACGTGGAGACTCCTAAAATCACAGACAGTTTGGTGGCTCAGCTATCTTTAAATATCTGTGGATACTTTTATAGAAAGACGAAGACTGACAGGAGTGAACATTTCAGTTAATGTACAGATGCTTACTTTTCAGAAGAGCAACTTTTTCAATTCTGTCCAGGTAGAACATGTTCAGATGAGGCAACAGGTCTTTGAGAAGTGAAGCTGGCAAATCTACAGGAAGATTAATATTAAAAGTAAGGTTTTCGAGCAGAAAGAAGATACAAAACCATTAAATAATTATATATAATTATATAATTCCAAATAGAAAAGAGAAAAGAGAGTATCTACAAAATGTATACAATATACTTTATATCGGTTGATCCCCCCAGTTAACTTGCCATTTTAGTTGTGTTAATTATATACAATTAACATGCATAGAAATGTTATTTTTCTTTGTTTATGTAGTACTGTATAGGTTAAGGCTCACAACATAAATGAAAATAGTATTTAACAAAATTCATGTTTTATTGTTTGTACTTACTCTAATGTTATATAGTATGCACACACACACACACACACACACACACACACACAGACATAGGCAAATACACTTACTGCCCAGACATTATAATTCAAAATACTTCTGCACAGGCCACAATTTACCTTTTTATTATCTCCCCAAATATGTAAAATTCAGTGAATAAGCATTAATTGTGCGTTAAAATGCACAGACGTGTGCTGCCTGTAGAGGATATATAATTATTTACACTTAGAAAAAAATCAACAAAACATGTAACTTGACCAGGGACATGCAAACTTTTGCCTAAGGAATTTAGAAATGGTCTCGTTTTGGTGTTGGTCTGTTTCGATTTCAAGTTCTATTTCCTTGTGTTTGAGAAATACGCTTTTAAATGCTAAACAAATCAAATAATTTTTTATGTAACATAATAAATAGTGTTACTGTTATTTTTATTATTGTTTTTATTATCATTACTATTCTACCATTTTCTGTGTAATTTTGGTGACGTTTTCTTTCGTAGCTTTTTATTTGTGAAGGATCCCAACTGTAGGAATGTATGTTTATTGTCTTTTATACAATAATGTACAAAATTACAGTCAAGACAACAGAGTACGTAGCGAGGGTGGCCCACGTTACATTTACACATTTGTAAGTTTTCTAAGGCAGCAGTGAAGCCCATCATATGAATGCCTGTTTCTGTCTTTTTCTGAGAAAAATATACAGCCATTTACTAAGTCCTAATAATGATAATGTTTTCCATAATTATGACTTACTATCTCATACTGATAAGAGTTTTTCATAATTATGACTTAATATCTCATAATAATTACTTACTATCTCATAATAATGAGAAAATTCTCATTATTTATTATGAGAAAGGTAGTTATAGTCATGAGATGCTAAGCCACAATTATGAGAAAGTCACAAGTAAGATGCAAAGTCATAAATATAAAATTGGATCTCATTATTATGAGATATCAAGTCATAATGATGAGATGCTATGTTATAATTATGAGATTATGAAAAACCTTCTCATTATTATGACTTACTAAATGGCTATATATATTTTTCCAGTGGTGAAACGAGCCTCCACACCATTGACTTAAAGGCCTTGCTGTGTAGGACTTTTAATCCAGAAGTTATCGAATCTATCCCTCAGAATCTAAAACCGTGTCGAAGCTGAACTGTGCGTATCGGTTCACCCCTAACAGAAAGCCACTGACTGCCAGTGCAGACTTAAGCTTTTTTGTATGGTCTCACCACAGACTCGCTCCTCCAGCACATCCATGTTCTGAGCTACTGTCCTGATGCACATGGAGACCAGAGTTGTTGTTGCCATGCTGCTGCTCAGAGCCAGCTGTGCCCACATCTGCTTCAGCGGTCAGCAGCGACACATTCCGTGAAAACAATCTCTAAAAACGCGTGATCATCTCACACCAACAGGAAGAACCTCTTTACTGTTAACTTGTATCAAACCTCGGCAGCAGAGGCAACTATGCGACTTTTCCACAACGATCGCAGGAATTGACCATTTCAAAATAAAAGCCCTCGTTCTCCAACTCTAAACAGTGCAAATAAAAGTCTTTATTTCTAACTTAAAATGCTTAGTTATACCGAATATAAAATGTAACTTAGATAGGGTTGTAAAATTTACTTACTGATTCATTTACAAAAATTCAGCTTTTGGTAACATCATCACTGATATTCAACTCTGTCAACTGCCATTGTCTTTGAACTAAAGAATTTAAAATGTTTTATAAAAATATAAAATAAGTGTCACTGTGCATTGAAGTTCTGCAGTACAGGGCATCTTAAATTCTGACTGGTTACACATTTAAAGTTATAAGAGAACGACAATGGATCCATGTCCAACAGCTTGACCACTAAATAAAACTAAGTAAAATGACACTTACAGACTTGTATTAGAAATGGATCTTTACACCAAATAAGCATCGTTTACTTGGGAATCAGCTGGAAATTACACAGATACACAGCTTTAGGAAATGCATTGTAACTTTCAAAAAAACAGTCATTCTATCTTCTCTTCACTGTACTGTCCACTGTTTTCTGTGTAGTCTCTAGTATTTTGTACTCCATTTGTCAATGTAGCACTGTGTTCTGGAGAAACTGTTTTATCACACACTCGTCACATGTGGGGCGAAGAAAAATGACAAAGTTGACTTTGGCAATGAAATTTCTATGAAACTGAACACCTAAAAAATAGACTTGTGACTTATTATGTACATGGCTTTACATGCTCACACACTACCAGCAGAAAATCCCTAAAATATGCCTGAACTTATGTACAGAGCACATTTCATGTCCATTTTTCCCCCCTTCAGAACAGCAATCCAAGATATGCTTATGTTTTGCTGCAAAGTCAACACCGATTCACCACTGTGGACAACAATCATTATATACTAATTTTTATTTTGAAGATGTACACATTATAACATTTTATTCACAATTCATGAACATAAACACATTAGATAAGCTGCTGGATACAGTAGGGTGGCTGAACTGAAGAACATGTCAGCAATCACATCACTGCCTATAGATAACGTTGGAGCTTTGTTCTGATTCTTGTAGGACATCCACCTAGAAGCGATGATGAGGGTCTGATGGGCTTCATTTAACTGAATGAAAGACCTTGTGGGCCACCTAGAAAAAGCAGAGAGGACAGATTAACACTTAGTGTTCATATTGTCGAGCAAACTGCTTCGATTTGCTGCAACAATTACAAAGTTGAATAGTAGGTGATGATGTTGGCTATGGAAAAAAGTCAACTTGTTGTTTATTTAAAAACAAGAGTAGCCTATTATGTTCCTATGACCAACACGGTCATTCTGACAAACTGTGATACAGTATGGGAAGTGCAGGGAGCAATATGGGACTGCCGTAGGGACTAACTTTTCTTTGACCTGGGGTGGATTTAGTGACCCTGGGGCTCTAGGCAAAAGAAAGAAATGGGGGCCTCCTGGATGCCCATTTTTATATTAGTGAAGACTCTAGTCTCTGTTTACACTGCAAAAAATGTTATCTTGGCAAGAGAAATCATCTTACATAAACCCGATATATCTAATCTTTCTCATTTTGAGATTTGTGTAAGAACATTAGAAGATTATTTAAAGTATTCAACTCAAGGAGAAAAAAATGCTTTAAGAGTGACGTGACAAACGTTTTGCTGTCCTTCCTCTTTTGGCATTTCTCTGTCCAGTCCAGTCATTTGAACCTGGGTTTGCACACAGCATTAGCCCCGTCACCTCCCTGCCCACTTTAATCTGAATGCCTAGTTTTGATCACTGACCAAGGTTCCAATGAAGGAATACTGAGAAACTAAGACTACGGAAGAGCCAACATGGAAAAAGGCTTACTGGTGAATAGAGATGCAACTTCTTGCTACTGACACTTAGCTTGATTAACAACGGCTTGTTTCCCATCAGACAGTGCATGGACTAGAACCAGTTTAAATTCTCAGTGAGAAGTGTGATAGTTTTAGCGTTTACATCAGACAGTCTGTGAGCAGAGTGTTTGAGGCTGAAACTCACTGAAATACAACAGAAAACTCTTCTGCAGTGGCATCTCAAACTGCAGCATCTGCTGCTAGAACGTTACATTACTAGTACGACCCCTAATCTATAGAAGTAAAAAGGCTACTGATGCAACTAAACTGCATAGCTAATCATAATATGGATAAATTTGGGATAAGATCATAAGACAATTACTGCTGTGCTGAGTGTAGATTGGCTGCAACTGTAAAAAGCAGACAACCCATATAAATCTGACAATTATTCTACTTTTCATAACAGAATGACATTATTTGCCAATAAATGTGAAAATGTTACCCAATACTAGAATTGTTTTGATTACAACCAATTATTAGCACCCTGATTTTGTTCACACATGCACTGATCAGGCATTTTTAGTATCGGCCACAAGGTTTTAGTTAACTGGGATCATTATCAGCCCAGAAATGCCAATCTAAATGAATCAACTTCACTTCTCTAATTCATCAAAATGACCCTTATTTACCAAAGCTACATAGAGTCAGAACGTAAAATGAGTGCACGCACATTTTAATGCAAAATTACTATTTACTCGCTTGATTTAACATATTGCAGAAAAAAAATAAAAATAAAATGTGACCTGTGCAAAAACAATGGCACATTTTGAAATAACTTAAGCTCAGCAAATAAACAGAAATTGTGCACTAAAATGTTCAGAAAAATGTCATATTTAAGTATAAATTTATTTCACTTAGAAAACATGTTATTTGACCAGGAGGTGAGGATGGTGGTCTACTCACACAGTGGTCACGCGCATGCAGGAAATCGAACAGCTCCTCAGTGCAGTCCTCTGTAGTCTCTGACCGTGAGCCCACTCTGGTTTCACAGGCCTCCAGTTTCTCCCGTGTGTGGACACAGTGCTCGGTCTCCTCACATTTCTGCCTGATTGTCTCTAAGGGATCCTACAAACACGCAAACAATAAATTCTAAATGCCATATTTTTAAGAGGTCTAAAGTTGCACAATACAGTATATGTTTGTCATCATGATATTGACATTTGCAAGACAGTATTTTACTTTGGTCAAAATAACACAGCCATGTTTTTCAAAGTCACATCTTGGAAGGTGTATCAGAATATCAATATCCAGCAATATACTCACACTGTGACAATACTGAGCAGCCATAATGTAATCTTAACTAATTACATCTTATAATGGGGTGTTCAGCTCTGGTCCTGGAGTTTTCTAGTCCAGCACAGTTTGGTGATTTCACTGCACAAGCACATCTGATTCAACTCAACAGTTATTTAACATGTTAAGCAGGTATGTTTGAGCAGAGAAATCACCAAACTGCCATAATAATAAGACTATGGTGGAGTTGTGGCCTACCAGAACAAGAAATGGACACCCCTGTGCAAAATTATTTGTATAACCAACATACCACCAATTCCTCTTCTTCCTCCTCCTCTTCTTCCTCCTAATTTAAACAATAAATCAGAATCAGAAATACATTCAAAGAATATCAGGAATATCACTCCATCTTCAGATATCTAATGACCTTCCATCTATCATGAGTAAACATAATCATTCATACCAATTTTACATGTTTGTCTTTTTGTGTATTTGCTCTGCATATGATTTAAAAAGAAACTACTACTGAGACGCAGTAATACATTACAGCTTCATAAAGAAAAATCTGTTTGAAAAGCACATTACACACAGCTGTGACAAGAGAGATGGAGGTATTATACTGCTGTGATGATATGCCCCACATATATAACTCTAAACCCCATATACATATATGTTTATAAACCTCCACATTGCGTAATGTTGTATCTAAAACTGCATTTGATGGAGTCTGAATGGAGTTTCTTTATAGTATGGTAACGTTACCTTCAAGTTGATTGACGAGACATGCAGGCACCCAGTGACCCCCCTGGACATTAACTAGCTAACTGGCTGGACAAGCTTCTTGGGTAAATGACATAGCAATAGAGTCAAGGTTTTATAAAGATCAATGTAATAGCAGCGCTCGATTTTCAGCCGTTTTTAATGGATTGTAATGTAAAGATCAGCTCCAGCCCAGGCGTTCATTCTGCTCAAGGCCTCATAACCTCAGGAGGAGCTGCAGTAACTCCTTCTCAACAAAATAATAGTCAGTCAGCTATTAGAAACCACAACATGAGCCCTTACCTCCTCTGGGTCTCCGTTTAGGATCATTTTCTCCTCGAACACCATGATTTCAGCGGGTTTGTCCTACAGCTCGCCGACAGCAGTAGAGGACAATGTGACACTGAGCGGAAACGTGAAGCAAGACACCAAAAGTCCAGACCCTGCAGTGCTGATGAGAGGCGCTAGAGGGCGGCAAGCGAGAGATAAACCAAAATGAATGAACGTCAACAGATCTAAGACTTCAGAACAAATTCTACAACAGAATCCTTTTCGATAGCCCAGTAAGTTAAACAGTGAAATAATGCCAATATTAAAATAATTGGAATAATTTAATGTAGTAAATTGGTGTTCTTAAATTATGCAATTTTGGGGGAGATTTAATCATGATCGCTAGTAGCTACAAGGTATAAACTGCACGTCCCATAAGCTCGCTCTCCAGCTCATTGGCGGTTCGCGCTCACTGACGTCATGAGACGCAGTTTTAAACTTTTACAACTCGAGTTCAAAAGCTTTTAAAATATAGCTAAGGTGTTAAGATGTTTTATGCTGTTATGTGTTCTGGAAATGTAGGTGTATTCTTTTACATTAAATGTTTGAGCATTTACAGACTGTTTTGCTCAAATGCTCGATCTTAACCCATTCATTTTGGACCCGCCCTCTAGCGTTTGAGGAACCCAGAAAAACATTACGGAGTGGTAACTCTCCTCTCAACAAGCTCTGTGATTTTGCAGCTGGTCTATCTCAGAGCCGTATATATACGGGACGGCGGCCATACAACCCCACCCAATGCCTTTGGGATATGTAGTTCGCAAATACGAACGAAAAGCTGTACTACTACATATTTGCTAGAACAGCAACGCATTTGGTGATTCTTACATCTCACAGAATAACGCTGGGTCTAAATTAGAATAACGTTAACGTCCAAAGCGCACTAATTTCTCCTCAGAGAGATGAGGAGAAATGACGAAGCCTACCGCTTCCGAATAGAACTGTCAGCGCGGTTGCGAACAGATAAGCCTCTCTTTTGTTACAGCCAGAGCTGTATATAGAGAGAGAGTAGCTTCAACGGAAGTTCAAAATGTTCACGTGATTCACGCAGACTTCAGATAGTTCCAGGAAGTTCTTTCTGATGGGTTTAATTTAAACCCATAAACACTCAGCGACAGAACTACGTCTTTTGGTACTTTAAAGTCAATAAATGCACTGATTTACAATATTTATATATAGAAAACCATCGTGTGTGTGTAGTTACAACAATAGGATATATTTTAAAGTCAAATTCGCTACTATTTGAGGATTAAACAGCTGTCGTGACCTGCCTTTTTGGCATGTTAGGTTAATGTGAACATGGTTTCAAAGTGTGTTTTCGTTGTTTCATTGCTTTGATTTTTCAGTATTATAGATATTATGTTCTTAAACTTGTATGGTAGTTAATATCAGTCATATCCTAATGTTTATTGATATACTTGGAGGGGAAGGGAAGGAATGTTTCAAAATTGAGATCAGATTAATTTTCAACATAAATTAATATAATTAACATAAATACATCTTTAATTAATGGTTGTTTCAGTAATCCCAAGTCCTAGATAATTTTAATGACTTGATGAAAAAAAAGTATATTAAAAAGCATACATTAAAACACATCCCATCCAGACAGGACAGGACACAATAAACACATCTATTTATATTTGTTTGTACACATATAAACATATTTTATGTATCTTGTCTTTTTTATTATGCACGTATTTACTGCGATGGATTCATTAAATAAAGCTATAACGAACTCAAACATGAATAGCCTGGCAGGCAGTTTGTCTGTGCCCTTTTCTCCATGTTGTCCTTAAATATAGTCCCCACCATGGTTTGCTCTGCTGCATGGAGATGCTTCAAACGCTCGGAGAAAGGAGTGAAAATGTTTGGTTTCTCCACTGACAGAGAGAGAAGAAAAAACTGCTGGCTCAAGTCAGCAGGGGCAATTATTAAATTACTTACCATCACAAAAGATTACAACAACAACAACGTTTGTTACGTTTCACAAACAAAAGCCACACCACTGGGAAGCTTAATGTTTTATTTATTAAAAATAAGGAAGCGGTAAAGAATTGCAAACCCCAGGGAGCTGAGACTCACGGTGCGGGGTGGGGGTGCTGTCTTATTGTGAGGAGTCTCTAGGTTGAATCCCCCCGTGGTTCTTGCCATTAATCCAAAATCAACTGCAACATAATGTGCAGATAAAAGTCATCAGAATCACAAAGCCTGCAAACACTCAATCCATAAGTTGTTTACTCTTTAAAGTCTTCAATATGCACTCTAAATCCGTGTAAGTAGTGACGTATCATGAAAATAGTTTTTTTTTTTTATTGTGTAACTTACGTTAGCTCGTACTCCAAAAATGGATAACGATATTCTCATTTTATCTCCTCCTCCTCCACTCTACAAGCTCTACCCCAATGTTATATTTAACTAATATTTAACTCCCACCCACCCCGTGAAAAATCATGTTTAGAAGACTTTTCTAAGATTCAACAACGGTGGATGAAACGACATTAAGAGCAGGGATTTTACAATTATGCTGTTTATGGTTAACATTATGGGTTCCTAACTTTACTCAGTACCCTAGCCTAATCTGTTATCTGTTAATGTTCCTTAATCTACTAATTTAATCGGGGATAATCCACTGACATACTTTAATATACATGTTAATTTGCATCTATTGGTCTATTCTGCTGCAACTCGGCCGCGCTGCTAGTATTTGCTGCTAACTTCCGGGAACTACTGAGGGGCTCCATGATCCGCCATTGCTGTAGGTCCATTGGAGTGAATGGAGTTGACGCAACTCTCTCTCTCTGTACGGCTCTGGTTACAGCTAGTGTTGACCTACATGTTGTGCTTAGTTCAGAAGGACAACCATAGGCTGGATATCTCACAGAGTACAATGTCTTGGTAAGCCGGCCTACGTAAGCCCAAAGAGAGGACTGCCGAGTGGGAACTTCCCTCAGCTTTATCGTGCAGGACTTTGGGCTTATGTTGTGTCCCCAGAGTACTATCCCGTAGACACACTGCTCTTGGTCGGAGTAGGTCTTTGGTTCTCATATATTGTAAACTCTTTCAGCTCTTTGCTGTTAGATACTGCTGTGGAGGAGTCTCTGCTCCTGGGACATTGAATGGGCGGGGCGTAGCGCGTAGTCCTCACACCACACCTTCTTCTTTTGCTTGCACTGACAGTAAGTCTGATACAAACCGCTACAGACATTTGTGTTTTGAAAGTGAAGAGGACAGTTCATGCCAGAAATGGATCGTGAATGGACATCAGTGGTGGCTACTCTGACATGTTGTACCGGTGCCACTGTGCTGCTCCTGAAGTGGCTCGGACACCAGAAGGTCCAGAAGAAGATCCAGCGAGCCCGGGCGAGGAGAGATGCAGGACTCAGCCAGGCACAGCAGACCGTGCAAGAGTTCAAGGAAAAGGTAAAAAAGGCACAAATCCCCTCTTACACACCTGTTGCACAACGGAGAAGGCGGAGCACGCTCTGCATGCACGTGGCATGATGACCTGTCACATCTGAACCTTCTGTAAAGGGTAGAAAATTCAGTGGTTGAGATTTAAACGAAGTTATTCGGAGTGTTTTGATGTGAAGTGGTTCATTTATATAGAAACTTACCTACTGAGATTTCTTCGCAGTGGTGGTGATAGAAACACAAATATAGCCATTTTATTTATTTTCCAAAACCAGGGTTGTATTCAGTAGTATCTGTATTCAGTCCTAGTTACATTTTGTAAAGGCAGTATTTAGAAAACAGTTACATTTTTAGGAGAATACTTTGAGATTACTTGCCCACTAAATAATGAAAAACATGCAATATTTAAAAGAAAAAACATCAATGCTTGTTTAGAAACTATTTTAGAATCAGTGCACAACATAGCAAACATGCTTGTTAGACGAATTCTTAGTGGCTTCTTTACAAACACTGAAATTCATGCTAAAGCCTGAGTAGACCGATAAATCATTGTCATGAATCAGTTATTAATCTCAGTGTTACTGAGCAGTTTTAAAGGAATGATTAAATTAATAATCTTCTTAATTAGTAGTGGACTTGTTTGCAAGTGATAAGTTTAGCATAGGTGTTGTATTTCTGCTTGGGGGTTTGTGGGAGCAGCACAGGACTGAAGCAGGCAGTGAGAAATTTTTTTCTTTTTTTAAATGATAAGGAATTTTCATAATACATATGAACAGAATAGTTACATGAAGACAACTGCCAACCAGTAACAGCTAGGAACAGTATGAATAATAAAAAAAAAAAGGTTTCCCCCCTGCCTTACCAAGATGTATTGCAAATGCATTCTAATACATTATGAATATGTTTCTTTTTATGTATTGTAATAGGATACATTAATGAATACATTTTAGGACAGTGTGTTCAGTATTCAGCCACCACAACTTTTTCAAAGTATTTTGCCCAACACTGTACAAACCCACCAGTGAACCTAAAAATGTCTTGTGAGTCTTCATATGTAATGTTGATGATGGTAAAATACCGGTAAACCTGGAAAAAAAAGAGTTTTTTGGGGACTGTTTAAATCACAATGCCATGCATATACCCCTCTGAATGGATTAAAATAAAAGAATCTAGGCCTAAACTTAATCACAAAACTATTATAACATAATGTCTCAGACATCAGAGTGAGTTTTCATAAAACATTTGAAAAAAAGATGGTGCTTCAAGGGTTCTTTAGTAAAGAAAATGGTTCTATGTAGAACCCTGAACACTCAAGGAACCCTTTGCATGCTTAAAGGGTTCTTTGCAGCATGAAAGCGTGAGAGAGCCATATCTGTGTATCATCTGCAAAACTGTGGTAATTAATGTTGTTCTGTAGCATTTGATCAAAAGGCAGCATAGACAGATTGAACAAAAGAGAGTCTGAGAACTGATCCCTGGAGGACTCCGTATGTCAATGCCACCCTTTCAGATTTATAACTGCTAACAGTGACAAAGTAACTCCGGCCTTATAAATACAACCTGAACAAATTAAGGACTGTCTCGACAAGTCTGACCCAGTTTTTCAACCTTTCTAGAAGTATTTTATGATCTATAGTGTCTAAATCAGCTCTAAGATGTACCAGATATGATATTTTACCTGAGTCAGTATTCAGCCATATATCATTCAGCACTTTTATAAGGGCAGTTTGAGTACTGTTGTGAGGTTGGAAGCATGTTTGAAATTAGTCAAAATAAGATTTTAAGTTAAAAAAATTTATGAATTGAGTGTAAATAACTTTCTTAATTATTTTAGCTAAAGGAAGAAAAGATGATTTGAGTATAATAATAGTAATATAATTATAATAATAATAACAATAATAATAATCATCTTTATTTATATAGTACCTTTCATACAGGAGAGCAGTTCAACGTGCGTTACAAAGAAAAAAGTGACTTTCAGAGTAAATAAGAAATTAAAGAAAAGATTTCATAAAATACATGATATAAATAAAAGCAACATAAACTAAAATCAGAGCAAAGCTAATCTGCACAATATATTTTAAGATTCATTTTAAAGGCATTAAGTAATTCAGTGAAGAGAATTCCAGAGCTTTGGGCCGTAATGACTAAATGCAGCCTCTCTACTCCTCAGCCTTGTTTTAGGGACTTCAGGCTATCAGATGACCTAAATCCAAGTAGGAACATATCTGACAGTAATTTCATTAAGGTAGACCTGTGCCAGGCCACATAGGAGAGCATTACAGTAGTGTAGTCAAGATGTCCTGAACCTTTTAGATATTATGAAGGTGATAGTAAGCAGTTTTGCAGATTGTATTTATGTGATTTATGAAGCTTTCTGTTTGCTCAGAGTTTTCTTGACTCTTACCAGTGCAGCAACAACCATGACGTTAGATATTGTCAAGTTAAAATGATCTAAATGTACATCAGCTGACTCTACACTTTTGTTTGGTGACACAGCTATGGCCTCCATAAACTATGTACTAGGAGAGAGGTCAGAGATCAATAATCAAAGAAGACACAGAGATGATCAGAAAGGGCCAAGTCCTTAATCATAATGGCACAATATAGAGATCCTTGAATATAACCAGGTCCAGGGTGTGGCTTAGAGTGTGCATAGGCTCTTTGACTTGCTGCTAAAGACCAAAAGTGTCAAGTAAGGCAAAAACTTCTCTGGCATTATTGTCCGTGTCACCATCTATGTGGATGTCACTGATTATGATAAAAATAATAGTAATCAGTGAAGATAACTGACATTGGTTCCGTGAATATTGCAGAGTATCTTGGGGGTCTGTAAATGATTCAAATTCTGGGAGCACCTTTTCAATGTGAAACAGCGGTGTATCACAGAAATAAAGTTACCAAGTGCACTGTCTTTGTACTGGAATGCATCTACAAATAGAACAGCTGCTCCAGCTGACAGTTCACAGTAATTTAGTTTGCAGGATCTGTGTTATTGAGAATAGTGGCACTGCTGCCCTCTGCTAACCGCATCTCAGTGAGAAGCAGAAAATCTAGACTGTAAGATATTGTAATGTCATTCACCAAAATGATTTGTTGGCTTGAGATCTGAAAATCAAGTGGAGCTGGCTTTGAAGAGATAATGGGAGCCCCTGGGGCAGTCTGAGGTTGCTGTGATACAGCTACCAGATTAGACTGGTTTACCGAAGCTGAATGCACTCGATTACTTCTGTTTCTAATCAACACAGGAATAAAGGACATTACAGGCATACTGGATTCCAGCTGGTTCCCAGAATAACTGTCTCTACCTTCTCTACTGTGGCACCTGAGCACATCACAGAGTGCTATCAGTGTTTTGTAACTCTGCTGCTGCTGTCAGTCGCACACACTGAACTATATGCTGCTCTATGCTGCCAGAGGAAGTGAAGGACAAGACTGCTGCTGATGGTGTTGAAGTGGCCCAAGAGATCTTTCTGAGCAAAGAGGGGGACAGGGACATGGGGAGGGAGAGGGGGACAGGGACATGGGGAGGGAGAGGGGGACAGGGACATGGGGAGGGTGTACTCAATGCTTTTTGGGTAACAGCGAAACAACATTGACATTAGTTATAGTAAATATGGTATTGATGCCTACAAATGCAGGTGAACGTTTAACAGTGTCACTAAAGAGATTTTAAAAATGTTCATATTATACACATGTATATGTTGTCTGAGCTGAGGTAATGAAAGAACAACAGCATGTGGGAAAAGTATACTAACGTCTTGAATTGTGCAAAACACATGAATGAATTGATGAATGAATATACAACCTGTACTACATGTAACCATCATGTAGTCAGTTTACTGTCAATGGGACCCAATATTGTGTTCATATTCCTTTCTCTCCTGTTTTTGCAGAATCCTGGGCTTGATCTGAGTCCCATTGTGGATCTTCCCTTGGCTGAGCTCACTAAGCAGATAAAAGCTGGATCCCTGCAACCTGATGCTGTGCTCCATGCCTACATGGACAAGGTTCAGTCCACTTACATCTCATGATCCTTTAGAGCAATGTTCTGCAGCGTTTCGCATCTTACTACAATCATCAAAGGGCTCTTTTAAAATCATCAGTTAATCTTTAATAGCCTACAATATGTATACACTTATCCAACATCACATTTTGAACATTTTGTTCTGGTCTGCCCACAAGTACAGTCTCATTTTCAAAAAAGTTGGGACGCTGTGCAAAACGTAAATAAAAACAAAATGCAATGATGTGCAAATCATTTAAACCCTATATTTAACTGAAAATAGTACAAAGACAACATAACTGAAAAAATGTTGTTGTTCTTTGAAAAACATATGCCCAGTTAGAATTTGATGCCAACAACACGTTCCAAAAAAGTTGAGATGGGAGCAACAAAAGGCTGGTAAACTTGTGTAAGTTGGTGGCAACAGGTCAGTAACATGATATGGGCATAAAAGAGCATCCCAGAGAGTCTTTCAGAAGTAAAGATGAGGATGGGTTCACCAAACTGTGAAAGACTGCACCATCAAATAGTGCAACAATTTAAGAATAACGTTTCTCGACATAAAATAGCAAAGAACTTTTGCTTTTCATCATCTACAGCACACAATAACATTCGGAGAATCTGGAGAAATCTCTGTATGCAAGGGACAAGGCCAAAAAACAGTATTTGCTGGCCATGATCTTTGGGCCCTCAGGCAGCACTGCATTTGAAACAGACATGATTCTGTAGTGGAAATCACTGCATGAGCTCAGAAACACTTCCATAAACCACTGTCTGTGAACACAGTTCATCACTGCATCTATGAATGCACGTTAAAACTCTGAAACGCAAAGAGGAAACCATATATAAGCAGGATCAAGGAATGCTGCCGCCTTCTCTGGGCTCAAGCTCATTTAAAACGGACTGAGGCGAAGTGGAAAATTGTCCTGTGGTCCGACAAATCAAAATTTGAAATTCTTTTTGGAAATCGTTGACACTGTGTCCTCTGGGCTAAAGACCACTCAGCTTGTTATCAGTGCACAGTTCAAAAGACAGTATTCATGATGGTTATGGGTGGTGTGCACATCTGGAAAGGCACCATTAATGCTGAATGATATATACAGGTTTGGGCAACATATGCTGCCATCCAGATGACGTCTTTTTCAGGGAAGGATTTGCTTATTTCAGCAAGACGATGCCAAACCACATTCTGCATGTATTACAACAGCATTGCTCCATATTTAAAGAGTCCAGGTGCTAAACTGACCTGCCTGCAGTCCAGACCTGTCACCACTGAAAACATTTGCCGCATTATGAAATGAAAAATACGACAAAAGAGATCTTGAACTGTTGAGAAACTGAAATCCTATATGAAACAAGAATGGGAAAACATTTCACTTTCAAAACTAAATCAATTGGTCTCCAGTTCCCAAACACTTACAGAGAGTTGCTAAAAGAACAGGTGATGAAACACAGTGGTAAACATGCTCCTGTCCCAACTTTTTTGGAATGTGTTGTCGGCATCAAATTCAAAATGGGCATATATTTTTCAAAAAATAAAAGGATTTCTCAGTTTCAACATTTGATATGTTGTCTTTGTAGTATTTTGCTTTAAAAATATGGCTCACATGATTTGCATATCATTGCATTCTATTTTTATTTACATTCGCACAGCATCTGAACTTTTTTGAAAATGGGGGTTGTATTTCTCAGGCATTTTAAGATGTAATTGTTGTCAACCCATATGGTTTACCCATATAAAATATTTATAATTTTTCCACAGGGAAACCCTTTAAACAGAGCATTACTTGGAAGTCTTGACTTTCAGAGGGAATGGAAATTATAAGTATAAATCATGTGACATACAGACAGGGAGTGAGGGAGTTAGTTATTTATTCAGTTAGTTAGTTAGTTAGTTCGTTACTTTGTTAGTTAGTTAGTTTGTTCGTTACTTCGTTCATCAATCCTGAAACAAATTGGAGAATTATATCACGAACAGAAGTGACATTGAAAGATGTACATGCAGTCGCATACAATGATGATATTATGATAATATAATACACCAGATATACACTCTCAGAAAATAGGTACTAACTTGCCACTGGGATGGTACCCTCAGGGTTATGTCCTCAGATGCATATGTTAGAAAACATAATTGATCCTAAAGACCTTTGCTGTGCATGTGAGTATTGTGTGTGTGGGAGAGAGTCTGCAGCTGTAAAATGAACAGTGTGTAACAAAATGTTCACTAACCTGAGCAGATCGTTCACAGTAGCATCCTCTGCTCAGAATTTAACACATTTTAATAATTTAGCATAAATGCTAATGGATAAGTGCTGATTGCAGCAGCTACAAACTAAAAACTTACGAAAACCGTGATTTAAACTGGGTCTTAGAAAGTGTAACTAACTCAAGTACATGACTTACAAGGATCATACAGTTAGTAAAGGATACTGACTTCATTCACCCATACTGCAGCACGTGATAAACTGAATTAACTCTACTGTTGTTAGTTTCTCCTGAACCTGCAATGTTCAGGAGGGGCCGAAGTAAAACACTTTTTTTCTCTAATACAACCCTGATTTTTTTAGAGGTCAAGTTTGCCCTGTGCTGGAAGCTGTTTGCATCGCCCATATTTGGGAAGTATCTGATTTAAATGAAATTAAATGACGATTAATGTTGGAATTTTCTGGCGTACCCCCAGTGTCATTTGACATACCCCTGCCAGCATGCGTACCATAGTTTGGGAACCACTGCTCTACAGGGAACAAATGTAAATATTGCATTTTCTTTAAACTATAGTGCACAATTTCCATTTTTAACATATTAAAAAATAAAACATAAAATGTCCAGTGTTTCATAACTTTTGCACAGGCCAGATTTTATGTTTTTTAATATGTCAAATAAACAGTAATTGTACAATACAATGTATTCTCTGTAGAAGATATGTACTTGTTTCTACTTAGAAAATTAACAAAACATCAGTTTGGGTCAGGGCTGTTTTGCACACAACTGAACTAAAACTGAGAAATACAGACTGAAATGTTATTTGGGGAAAAATAATTGTCAGAAAGCAAGGTAAAATGTCATTTGAATGGAAGTCTATGGAGAAACATGCTTTTTCTCACCAGATGGGATTTATGTCACTACTGTACCATGTTCTTGCTGACCATAGCTTTACATTTCAGTACATTATGTCAGACGCTGACTCATGTCTGTCATGTTTACTCTGCAAACCATTAACTGAGAATGAGCAAGGTAAAGACACCTATGCCCCACGTTTATAACTTTACATGAAACTGGTTATATAACTGATCTTTCATGAGACTGTTTATTAACCTGAATTCTGAACTGGGTGCACTGAATTTTTCAGGGTCACATTTTTTCACAGGTTTTTTAACCATAGGACATCTGAACCACAACAAGAAGTTGAACAACGCAGACTAACTTGTATGTTCTGATCAGATCTGTTTTCAAATGACAGTCTGTTCTTTCACTTTTAGACTGGAGTATTAAGCTTTTTAAAACATCATTACAGTGCCCCAGATTTATAGTGCAAGATCATTTTGTCGACATGTAGAGGCAGGTGATGGGAGAGAAGTGCTGGGAAGGTTAACAGTGCAGATTTTGTAAAGCCTTTCAAGCAATCTGATGCTTTGTGAGACGTGATATGGATGCCAAGACTGTTTTTTTGTAGGCTTGTTTATGTAGTTTAGTAAATGATTAGGTTGTCACTACTGCTTGACTAAAAGTCTCTAAAAATAGTTTATCTTGACCTGTTTGAGCCTTACACAATGTTTTTCCAGGCTTATGTACAACCATTCTTTTTAAGCATAGATAAGGCCTGGTTATACACTTGAATGCCAAAGTTTGAATTTCATAGTTTGCTGATTTTCCTTAGTGAAAATAAGTAAACACATTCTCTACAGGGAACAAACTTAAATATGGCATTTTCAGCAAAAAAGTGTACAGTTTCTGTTTATTTGCTGAGTCTAACATATTGGAAAAAACAAAACATAAAGTGTGCCATAACTATTGTTTCCATTGTGTAAAATTCAGCAAATAAACTGTAATTGTGCTTTAAAATGTACAGCAAAATGTGTTCTCTGTAGAGGTTGTGTTAACTTATTTTCACTTGGAAAATCAACAAAATATATAATATGGCCATAGTCGCCCATACTTTTGCATACACCTGTATGTTGCTGGCAGGGGTGGATGAAATACAGAGAAACTATACTTAAGTGAAATCTTAAAAGTAGAAGTACAGAGCAAAGGTAAAAAATATCAACATACTCAAGTATATTAAACTAAAAAGTAAATGCTTTAACAGATAAAATAAAAGTCAGGTGTTCCATGATGTGGTGATGTTCGATGGTGTGACTAAAGAGCACTACAAAGATGAAAATATAAATATAAATATAAATCATGTGTACCATGCTTTTCTATTCCAATTTGTCAGACCTCAAAAAATAAAAATCCTGATGCATATCATAAAATCCTCTAGTTCTTCATCAGTGGTCAAAGATGCTGCCCACAGGACACTGTTGGATAGATATTTTTGGTTAGTGGACTATTCTCAGTCCAGCAGTGACCCTGAGGTCTTAAAAACTCCAGCAGGGCAAATTTTTCATACAACTGAACTAAAACCAAGAAATACAGACTGAAATGTTATTTGAGGAAAAATAATTGTCAGAAAGCAAGGTAAAATGGAAGTCTATGGAGAAACATGCTTTGTTGGCACCAGTTTGGATTCAGGTCACTACTGTACCATGTACTCACATGTTCTTGCAGATTATGGCTTTACATTTCAATACATTATGTCAGACCCTGACTCACACGTGTCATGTTTACTCTGCAAACCATTAACTGAGAAAGTGCAAGGTAAAGACACCTATGCCCCACTTTTATAACTTTACATGAAACGGTGCATTATTCAAAACCATTTGTCTTGGCAGTATGTGTGTTTTTGCTTGTAAAATCACTATTTTATTAGAACAAATGCAAATAAACATAAATACAGTAAAAAGCCAAAACAGATGTTGGATGATAACTACAAGTAATACTAGGCTGCCATGAGGAGAGGTTTGGAAATGGTTAAACGAGCACACTGACATACAAAAATCAATACTTACTGTAAAAATATAATTTGTATTTATTAGTGTAGTATTAATATTATGAATAATACTGCTTTTTTCTGAGCAAATAAATGCTTACTGTCCAGATAAATAGCTATTTAAATCTAATTTGATCAACTTTTTCAGAAAGCTGGATGTTATTTTCTATCACTTAGTATACACATCATTCTTCCAGATTGGTTCAGAGTTGGAAACACATTTCGGACTCAAAACTGACCTGGACTTTAATTTAAATCCTTTTGCTGTGACTGACTCTATGTCCTAATTATGTTTGTTTTATTAAAACAAATGATTAAACATTCAATTTTGTCACTACCAAAATCATCCAAATGTTTCAGTAGTGACTGTTTAGATGGTTATTTTAGCTAATTTTGAGCATAACTCAAAAGCACCAGCCAGTACATGATTGAAAAAATGCATATTTAAGTTTGTATCCTGTAGAGGATGTGTTAACTTATGTTTATCTAGAAAATCAACAAAACACGATCTTGAAACTTGTGCATGTATATAAATTTAGCAATTTTTACCATATGACATTTTGTTGATGTCTTTTTAACTTCAGTCATAGTGGTGCTTGTTGATCATTTAACATGACCTGCCCTGCATATAGCTGAATGTGTTAGTTTATAGTGGCTCTATTTGATTGATCAGTAGTGAGGATGTCCCTGTGTTTCGGTCTACAGGTTCTGGAGGTGAACAGGAAACTGAACTGCAGCACTGACGTTCTGATGGAAAGCGTGAAGCAGTTGTCAGAAATCGAGTCCCACAGAGATGGCCTTCTCTGCGGAGTTCCCATAAGCATTAAGGAAAACATTGGGTACAAGGTACAGAGAGGGGAAAAATAGTTTTCTTTTGTTAAGGATGTAAAAATGCTATGAAGGTAGCAATTGCTGCATCAATTTTGTAATGTTAGATATGATTATGTCTAACAGAAAGCTTTGAGCATTGTTTTTATTGTCTGTATTACACTACTGTGTAACTACACTGTATGTCCAAAGGCGTCCAGGCAGCCCTTCCAATCAGTGAGTTTAGTAACTTTAAGGTGTATTCATTACTGACATAGGTGTTCACTTACACACACAGTTTAATAATCTCATCACATGAGCCTAATGTCACCATACCACAATGCCAAGCATATACTAGAGGGATATAATGCCCCCAGCACTATAGAGCAGAACTGTGTTCTCTGGAGTGGAGGACCATCCGATAGCTTTGGAATCGGATGAATGGTGTTTGTGATACAGAACTGATCATCTATCATCAGTACCTTACCTCACTAATGTTTTTGTGGCTGAAAGCAATCAAATCCTCACAGCAATGTTCCAGCGTCTAGTGTAAAGCCTTCCCACAGGAGTAGAGGTTGTTAGTGCAGCAAAAGAGAACCGACTTCCTAGTAATACAGTTGATTTCAGAAGATACACTGGATGATCAGATGTCTGCAAACTTTTGGACATACAGTCATGCAGAAGTTTTGTTGATTTTTAAAGTAAAAAAGGAAAAACATCCTTTTAAAAAATTGGAATTTTTTCTGTATATTTTAATGTACTGTATATAGTTTAACATACTGGAAAAAAATAAAATATGAAATGTGACATAACTTTTGCACAGGCATTTTTCCCCAATATGTTAAATACGTAAAGAGTAAGTGGGTTCTCTGTCGAGGATGTGTACAACAAAGCAAACCATGTTAATTTGACCATGGGCAGCTAAAATTTTGCATATGACTGTGTCAGTCACTTTTGTGTATTAAGTGTATTTTTAAAGATGATCCTAAATTGTTCCAGTAAAATCAGAGATTTGAGACATTTGGATCAGAGTGATAAAAAAGCTCAAAATTATACAGTAAAAGCCCAAATGTGTCTGGAGGAACTATTTACACAATATTGAAATACAGGTCATAAAAACAATACACAAAGCAAAATTTTATTTTGGCCAAAAGCGATGCAGTTCAGTCCCCACCCTCAGGTCAATGCATCACAATGCACCAGTAGACATGTAGTGCTATAACAGCATCCATACATGCCAATGCCACCACGTTTAACATATGAGGTGGCTAGCTTTGGGTCATGAGCCGTGCCGTTTTTTTTATATATATAACATTCCTCTGTACATCAGTCTGGTAGAAGCTGACCTTTGTCCCACAAACATGTGATTTTTTGCAACCTTATATACAATTTTAATCTGGACTTTCTGTTCATCCATTATCAGTAAATGTCATTTTGAGCTGAGGTCAAGTTATTCCCTTCGTGATTGTCCTTGACACATTGATGCCTACCTTCTGGATAATGTTCGTGGTCTGTTGAGCAGTTAAGCTGTTGAGCTGTTGATGGTTGCTAAACTCACCAGTGCATTCTTGCATATTGAAAATACACCCTTCCTTTGGCACACCTTATGATGGCCTACTGTCCTGGCATTGACATTTTGTTGTTTTACTTATAACACAATTTTTTCCCGCATGTGATTCTTCAATTACCTTTTTATTTTAGTATTTTTACAGAATTTGAAAGCACCATCATGGTCGTCAAAGTGCTCCCCAAATGGTCCACATTTTTCCACCAACACAACAACAACATTTAGTGTCAGACATTTCCCCAGTGTGTGAACATTTTATGAGCTTTTCTTCTATGAAGTTACAATTTCAGAGAAATTTGTTTGCTCCTCATGCTAAGACAGAACAACTATATATATATATATATATATATATATATATATATATATATTTATATATATTATAACTGTTTAGAAACAAATGTAAGCATCAGAAGGCTAAAACATTCTTTAATGCAAGTTAAAATCAAAAGATTTCATTTCTAGTTATTTTTGAGCATTTCTAGTTGTCCATTTATCATGAAATTTGTACACAATGAAAAGGACATCTGCAGTGATCAAATGAAGTAAAAAAAAATAAAATTTGAAAAAAATGGAGATCTTTTTTTTGGACAGAGACAGTATGCAAATGCCTAAACTTAATTCTGGATCTTTTGTTAGATCTTTTGTGCATGATGACACAGTGCTGACCAAGAAATGACTGAGCAGCTAATTGTACAGTTACTTTTGGTTCCCTTAAAGAAGAATTCCTAATCAAGGGGAATTGATGTGAAATGGTTCATTGTAGAGAAACTTACTGACTCATATTTCTTTACAGTGGTGTTGATAAGAACCAGGGGTCACAATGTCAACAACACATATGCATAGGCTATCTTTGATCAATATATTGTAATTTGAAATTGATTGTTTTTGATGTAATTGATTTCTGTCTTTGCAACTGAGTATATCCCCTTGCTGTTGTACTGTTACTTTAAAACCTACACATGTGAGGGAAATGTTTGTTTGGGTCTTCAAAAAAGGAGTAGGTTGAAAGAGTTACTTTATGTGTGTGTCTTCTGACTTTTAATGTGTACTAGTGGTAAACCTGAAAAAATACGTTTTCTTTGGGGACTATTTTGTCTTTCAAAACCCAGCTTGTACCTCTCTACGATGAACAGATTTTTAAAAAGTATGTTTT
Source organism: Colossoma macropomum (assembly GCF_904425465.1). Classification (NCBI taxonomy): domain Eukaryota; kingdom Metazoa; phylum Chordata; class Actinopteri; order Characiformes; family Serrasalmidae; genus Colossoma; species Colossoma macropomum. Next base: position 45,407,805 of record NW_023494789.1, read on the forward strand.
AGCCCAAAACCTTTTGTAAAACTCTAAATGTCTAAATTAGTAAAATGTCTCAGGCATCAGGCAGCGTATTCATAACCATTGGATTTAATTACGTTCTATGAGGTACCTTTGAGAGGCATTTCATTTTCAGATGTCTAGTTCCTATCATCACTACTGTGAACAATTTTGAGTTGTTAAGTTTCTCTAGAACTGAGCATTTCACATCAAAACACTCTGAATGACTTTGCTTATGTTAACCAATGCAGAAAGTTAGAAAAATTGGTTGAATTCTCTCATAAATGGAAGGGCTATGTATGTAAAAGTTGTGCAAATGATTTTTGTGTGTCTCTGTATGTGTCTGTGTGAATTCAGGGCCATGACTCTACTTGTGGCATGTTGTGTAGGCTGGATGACCCTGCAGTAATGGACAGTGTGGTGGTCACTGTACTGAAGAGGCAGGGAGCAATTCCCTTTATCAAAACCAATGTTCCACAGGGCCTTCTCAAGTAAGAAACTTCAGCATTTACAAAGCAACCTAATACACACCCAGGGTTGGGTAGTAAATCCAGGAGTATGTTCAAATCACATACAATCTATTTAAATTTCAGTAGTTTTTTTTGGCATAACTAATATCTTGGGCTTTTTACCAAAAATATTTGAAACTGTGGCTGGATTCACAAAAAGAACAACTTTTAAAGGTTCTTAAGGCACATACTAAGAAGTTTGTAAGAAAGTTCTTAAATTGAATTCTTGAAAAAACTTAGGAAGTTTTCAGATATTCTTATCAGGTCATCTTAATTAGTTCCTCAAGCCTTTTCTTATGTAGGCTATAATGCATTTTGTAGCTTACCATAAACACTGTGAGATAAATTTTTCATTTGTATGAATTGTTATTTCTATTATTTAATCCATCAGATGACAGCAAAATGGAGGAAATACATCAAACCAAGCATTGAAAAACATAGCAAACAAGAACTGGAGGTGATAGTGGAAGAAATAGCCAACAAGAAAAAAAACACGATAATAGTGGGGTGATGGCAGAAAGCAAGAGACAAGGATGGGCAGGAGCAGCAGAGGCAGTGTCCATGTTTGTTAAATTTAGATGTTTACCTCATTATTTCTTAGAGCCTAAGACAAGTGTGAGGCTATCGTAATATTAAGAAAACATTTAAGGACAGAATGTTTTCAAGAACACCACTTGTTCTTAGAATTACTCTCAAGAAATTAGAATTCTTAAGAGAATTTCTAAGAAGTTATTTGAAGAATAGCAATTTTTCTGAACTTTTTTTTTAAGAATGATGTTGAGAAAAAACACACATTTAAGAAAATCTTCTTTCTTAAGAAAGAAAATTTTTGTGAATTTTGTGAATCCGGCCCCATGTGTTTATCCTGATGTTGTATACCGCCTGATTCTACAGCAGTAAAGTGATCTGACACTAAGCTCATTTAATCAGTGTTTGCTGCTCCATAAAAAAAAAGTTCCATTTGACTGGATCTAAATCAAAATTTTGCGAATGTTAACCTGCCAAATGTTAAAATGTTATTAAAGTGAGTTAATATTATCTACACTTCCGGAACTTTAAAACAGAGCACAGTCTCGTAAGTGGTAGTTTTGTTTTTGTGAAAAAAAGTAATATGAGTAAATTATTATTATTTGTAACTAAAATAATCAGCTCCCACTTAGAAATTATGAAATTATGCTTTTTTTTAATTTATTGAACACATTTGTGTGGGCTGCTGAAACCACAGAGGGTTAACTAGCCTTATTGTTTCTATGCACTGTAGTTATGAATGTAGTAACCCAATCTACGGGATGACCGTGAACCCCTGCAACCTGCAGAAGACGTGTGGCGGCTCGTCGGGAGGGGAGGGCGCTTTGATTGGAGGGGGTGGCTCTATCCTGGGTGTGGGGACTGACATTGGTGGAAGCATTCGCATCCCAGCATCCTTCTGTGGCATCTGTGGCTTCAAGCCCACATCCAACAGGATAAGGTTTTTATGCATGCTTATGTACCTTAAGACTGGAAAAGGTAGTAGTCAGTCAGCCAAGACATTTTGTTTTTTACACTAGAGCCATAAGGCTAATGTAGTGAATAAGTAATGGAAGCTTATGCTGCGCTTACATGTTAGTGACACATAAATGATGGCAAACCGGATATTCTGTTGTTTTTAATAGAGCTTTGATGGAAAATTCTCCCACCACCAGCAGCAATGTTCCGCTAACTGCAGCGGTGCACAGTACATTCCATCAGGAATTAAGTTTTCATTTGCTATCAGTGGTGGAATAAATCAGATGTTTTTCAGATGTTTTTTCAGAAATGTAGGTGCTGAATGCTTGTATTTGAAGCCCAGGTATACCTGTTAACATTAGTCAAACACCCAAATTTCAACACACGATTTATTTATTTTAGAATAACACTATTGGGAAACGCGTTTAGGATAAAATATTGGCTAACATCTTCGACCTGCATATAGGCAGAAATAGCACTATTACCATAGCAATGTTTACGTGACTGCATGCTACTGTTTTGCCTATTTTGCTATGAGGTGCGGAACAACAGTTTTTCAATGCCAACATGTAAGCATAGCATTATACCCCACAAATTAGCATTGTACAAACTGTATACCTGTAATCATCACATGCTTACCTCAAACAGCATTGAGTTATCTTAGACTTTTAAGTAATCTTAGACTTTTGTGCTTCTGATAGCTTATGTGGCTTGTATAACATACTGTTCTCTATAAAATGTATCTGAATTACAACCCCAATTCCAAAAAAGTATGTAAATAAAAACAGAATGCAATGATTTGCAAATCATCTTGTAGACCCATATTTTATTCACAGTAGATCATAGAACACATCAGATGTTGAAAGTGAGACATTTTGCCATTTCATGAAAAACATTAACTCATTTAAAACTTGATGGCAGCAACGCATCTCAAAAAATTTGGAACAGGGCCATGTCTACCATTGTGTAGCATCCCCTCCTTTTTTTTAACAACAGTCTGTAAATGTCTGGGAAGTGAGGAGACCAATGCTGGAGTTTTGGGAGAGGAATGTTGTCCCATTTTTGTCTGATGTAGGATTCTAGCTGCTCAACAGTCCTGGGTCTTCTTTGCCAGATTTTTTGTTTTATAATGCGCCAAATGTTTTCTGTTGGTGAAAGGTCTGGACTGCAGGCAGGCTTCTTCTGTGAAGCCACGCTGTGGTGATGGATGCAGTATGTGGTTTAGCATTATCTTGCTGAAATATGCAAGGCCTTCCCTGAGAGCCCATGCAGTGAGCCCATGCAGTGATTTCCAGTACAGAATTTAATGCTGTTTTTAATGCAGTGCCGCCTGAGGGCCCGACGATCACGAGCATCCAATATTAACCGTCGACCTTGCCCCTTGCCTACAGCAATTTTTCCAGATTCTCTGAATCTTCTGATGACATTATGTACTGTAGATGGTGGGATATCCAAAGTCTTCGAAATTTTACATTGAGGAACATATTTTTGAAATTATTGTACAATTTTTAGACGTAGTTTTTCACAGATTGGTGAACCTCATCTTTGCTTCTAAAAGACTCTGCCTCTCTAAAATGCTCTTTTTATACCCAGTCATGTGAATTAGGTACAAATTGCTCCTGTAGCTGTTTTTTTTTTTTTTATTAGTACCACTTACTTTTCCAGCCTATTGTTGCCCCTGTCCCAACCTTTATGAGATTGCTGCCATCAAATTCAAAAGTTAATGTTTTTCGTGAAATGGTAACATGTCTCACTTTCAAAATCAGATATGTGTTCTATGTTCTATTGTGAATAAAATATGGGTCTATGAGATTTGCAAGTCATTGCATTCTGTTTTTATTTACATTTATTTACATTTTACACAGTGTCCCAACGTTTTTGGAATTGGGGTACATTACATGCCCACAAAGAGTAGTAGCAGCCATCATCAAACCTTTTCCATAGTTTTTACCATTTTGATCGATAGATACAGTGGCATGATTCACACACATTTGTAGAACTATCATTTAATATTTTGTTGATAAAATGTATTGATATTGATGATGAACATTTATCAGGAACGCTAATTTTATCCTGTCTATTTTGCATGTAGTTTGCGTGGAGCAAATTCTTGTGTCAAAGGCATAAAGTCAGGTACAGTATTAAAATATGTTCCCTCAACTTTCTAGAGCATGCAGCAAACATTATTGTCAGATATTTGGAAAACCTAGTGTAATTGTGCAATTGGAATAAAACTGTGTTATAAAATAAAACTTAATTACAGTCATGTCTTCCATTGGTCCCATGGCCCGAGATGTGGAGAGTTTGGCTCTGTGCATGAGAGCTTTGCTTTGTGAGGACATGTTTACTCTGGACCCTACAGTTCCACCGTTACCATTCAACCAACAGGTACTGCACTCAGTATTCTTCAGTACTACAGGTTTGATAATGGCTTTAACGTCCTTGCCCTTGTCTTTATCTGGTTTCTCTTCTTGTTCACTTTCCCTTGTATCTCGGGCCATGTGATTTTGTTTGTTAAGGTTTTCTTGCTCTGCCCTTGTACCATCCTCGGCACCTATATCTTGTCTGTAGCCCTTCTCTGTAATTGTTCATAGGTGCTTCTTGTTCGTCTGACCTAGTATAAACACCCTATATCTTGGTCTTTGCTTGACATCGTCTTAACTAATGTAGTGTTTGTTACCTTGCTCTTGTATGTACCCTTGTTTAGTTTTCTTGTTTTTCTGTTTCACCTCTCAGTGTAATTTCTCATCTGTTTTCTTTGTTTGTTCCTTGTCATGGATTATCATCATCACTGTGTGGGCTTACTTGCACTTGTATCCTGCCTCCATGCCTCCTGGTTACATGGCTCACAATATCAATAACACCTTCTCTCTTTGCACAGGTGTATGAAAGTTCAGATCGCCTGAGGATAGGCTACTATGAGAACGATGGGTACCTGCAGCCATCTCCGAGCATGGCCCGAGCTTTGCAAGAGACCAAGAAACTTCTGGAACAAGCAGGCCACACGGTATCCACATGGTGCTTTTAATGAAAATGTGCTAAACAGCTGCATAAAATAAAAAAAAAATAGATGATGATGCACTAGAATTTAAGTGTGTTCCATGTAGAGACATTATTATATATGTCTCTAACATTATTACATTATTATATATGTATATATAATAGGGAGAGAGAGACCTATATAAGTTACAATATTTTTTTGTCTTTTTTTAACTCCATATGGCAGATCTTCTTTACATTATGTCACAATTTCATGGTAAATGGACCAATAGAAATGCTCCAAAATCACTTGGAATAAAACTTCTTTGTTATCATACATTGAAAGTTCAGACCATGTCATTTTGCATTCTCCATTTTTTTTTAACCAGCAATATGAGGTAAAGCTATAATCAGTATCTGGTTCTCCATATAGAAAGTTTAGATCTGCCATTTATACAGCATGTGTTAGTGTCCAGACTGCAGCTGTGCACATTTTAGTCTTCCTCTCTGTCCCTGCTACAGCTGGTTCCATTTAAGCCCCCAGAAATCTACACCGCCATGCATGAATATGTTGTGAAAGGCGCTGTTGCTGATGGAGCCACCACCCTTCTAAGCCAACTGTGAGTCAAATCTTTCTCCCTTAATGTATCATTAGTATTTGACAGCTACTGTTGATCGTCCTTTGGTTCCTTAAAGCAGTGGTTCTTGTATTGTTTTATCCCGTCACAACTCACAACACATAGGGATGGAACAAAAGAATGGACCGCAGGGCAGTGGTTCTCAAACTGGTCCTCTGGGCATCTGCTCTACAGAACCTTTCAAAAGATGGTTCTTTAAAGAACCATTTTTGTAAATTTGATGTGCGAGAAAGAAGAACGTTTTTGACAATTAAAAAACACCTACATAAAATAAAGGTAAACTGTACACCTTAGCCTGGGAACATTTACATTTAGGGCAGAAACCTATCTCACATAAGTACGTGAAGGCAAATGATAAAGACCTGTCCTGTTGTACAAACTTAGAGTCTGTGTGATTTAGAAATCATAATACATTTTTCTTCTGCATTGATAGGAGGGGGGTTGTGGGAGGTGAAACATATTATTGGTTAATATTACTCTATATCAGAAGACATTTTAGAGGGTCAAAGTCAACACTTTGATAGAAGATTATGACAAAACAGAACAAATTTTGTCTTTTAGGAAGAATGGAAAGATTATTCAGCATCTTAGGGTTACTCTATAGTGCTCCTATTGCATTATAGCACATTTTAGAATGCAAGAATAAACGTGAAAAAATGAAATAAATTTTAGCAGTAAAATATGAAAGGAGTGTGTTTATTATGAAAAACATCACAGCTGTGATTAGGTTGCAGTAGATCATCCACGCTATGATTTTATTAAGTAAAAAAAAAGTAAAGAGGAAAAAAAAACAGGCCTTAAATATTCTTTCAAATGTATGTTTTAATATATGTTTTTAATATTTCTTCTGCCAAAAAATGTAGCTCCAGCAGCTTACAATGTTGTATAAAGTAAAATAATTAAATAATTAACATAGATTTTGCATATACATAACATAATTATTGTCAGGATTTCACAATATTTAACATTGATTTTTCACACTAACAGAGTGTTCATTATGTTATTGTGAAATCAACTTATCTTAAGATAATAACACAACAAATTACTGAGAGGTTGAAGTTGAGCTCTACAGCACAGCATTATGGAATATGACAGCAGCTGAGAGTTAAAAAGGCATAAACATTTTACTAAAACACAAACTATTGTTTTTTGGTAATACCAGATATAAGTTTTTGGTCATGTTTGTGCAAACTATATGCAAAATGTCTGTAAAAGGTGTATTTGAATTTTAGAAATGCATACTTGAGATATTTTTTGCATGTACAGCTTAATATATAGTGAATAAATATGTTTTTTGTACTTTGTAACTTTTTTTCATTTGTAAATTTATAGTCCATCAGTGGCTACTGAGTTGCATTACATGTATGGTTATTATGTAAAAGTACAGATCACAGCACATCACAGTGATCTTAATATTTTATTGTATTTACTGATAATAAATTACAGTAAACTACTGTAAAAGTTATGCAACTAGTAGATGGTAATTTGTCTGTAATTTCACAGTGCAATGTTTTAGTCTAGGTTTTATTTCTGGCCTTGCACTAATCCTTGTTGTTCCCTTTGTGATTTCAGCAAGGGCGGCCCTGTTGATCCTTGTGTGCAGTCTCAGATCATGCCTTATATCTTTCCTCGCTTTGTTAACAAAATTTTCTCCATCATCCTCAAACCTATCGTGAGTGACTTTTATTGTTCCCATACAGAAAAGTCATGTTTATATACTCTAACTGAGGAAGTAGTATAAATGTAATTCAAATAATTTCAGGCAATAAAGAAACATGTCTATAAATAGATGGTGATTAAAGGTATCTGTACTATTTGTGATTCTCCTTAGTACCCACGTATGGCTGCAGTTTTGGATGCAATTCATGGAGTCAAGTAAGAATGAAAATGCCAAGTGAACAAAAATGACTGTTGGTCCACTGTTTTTAACAGAATTGAATTCAGCTTTTTTAAAGACTAAGTCATAGAACAGTTCATGCTTTTGTACAAAGCTAAACTGATATACCAGATATGGTCCTGTCTGACTCAGGTGTGGTTGGTGCTGGAATATTTCAAACTCAGTTTATATGGGTAATTAAGGGGCACAGAAAGTTATTGTTTTAGACTATAGAGTAAAAGCCATGTTTTATATTGCATCTATATTTATTATGTTGACTTGATCAAACAGCTTTGTGTGTGTGTGTGTGTGTGTGTGTCCATAGCTCTGTTGCAGAACTGTGGAAACAACACTACACTATTGAGGTATTGATATGAATGTGATATGAGTACTTGTCTATTTTTAATCAGTTCAAATACATTTCTTGTCCACTTTATTAGAAACCCCTACTTGATACTTCCATTTATTAGCCACTTTATGAGCTCCAGCTATCTATAAGGCGGTATGGTCAGAAACTAAGGATGTATCTGGGTACTCAAGTACTCAGCGGTTGCGTAAATATAACTTTTAAAATGGGGTGTCCAGGTTACACCCAGAGATTTTATTGGGGTGGCACTCTTCTCTGCACATATTTAAACTGTATCTATCCATCATTTCCACATGAAGAAAATATTTCATCAACACAATTATTGTCAAAAGTAAACTAAAAGACAAATTTGATGCAATACATTTTATTCATTTTTGAGGAAATCCTGTATTTGTATTAAGTTAAATGCTTCACTTTTGTTTCAGTACACAAATGTTTAACTTTTTACATAAAGTTTCATGTAGACAGACTACAGAAGTTATTTATTTAGGCCTCATGTGTCAAGCTGCAGTCCCTGTGGGCCAGACCACTGCAGACTATAGCACATATTAAACACACCTTAGCTTATCAGCTAACTAGCGAGGCCTTCATGAGGTGAATTCAGAGTGTTATGTGAAGGTAAACGCTAATCCCCGTAGCACTTGTTTGACAAGCCTGCTTTAGGCCCTTGCTATACATGAGTCTAATGATTATAAAGCTGTACAGACAGCACTGTGTAAGGTAAGAGAGAATAGGCTGTTCTAGCTTTAGCACAAATTTATTCTACAAATAGAATCAAGCCTCCAACACATGCATGTTTTCACCTGTAAAAAGTAACTAGTTAACATGATAAACAAAGAGCCCATGCAAAAGGCACAAACGCACATTCACTTGCCTGTTTTCTTTGCAAATTAGCCTATTAAATGCAGCATCATCAACTCTTATAACTGACTGGTAACTACCCTGATGGCAGATTTTCTTCGTAACATGTAACTGTTCACATGGGGTAGGTAGGGTGACTGTTTTCTCTGGTTTCTGCTTTATTGATGATGGCTGTCTGTCTCATTGTATATTACTGGAGTGGCCAGAAGGGTAGCCATGATTCATATTAGGGTGACACTGGCCATCCCATGCCACTCCTGGTACTCTGTTAACCATTCAAGGTGCCAGCATTCAAGTACTGAAATCACTGTTCAAGTATTCACTTTGTCTTTTCACAGAAAGATGGAGAAAATATATAGACCAGCAATTCAGTGAAACCGTTTATGCTTTAACATGACTGCAAAGTGTGACATTCACTCACATTTGAGAGTAAGTAAATTTGTAGCACGTCATGTGCTACCCTGACCTCAGGAAAGACGCTGGAGGCAGGGTTGAAGTTTGCAGCAGCCATTTTAATTTTCGCTCCAAACACACACAAAACAAACTTTTTCTCACTTGAGCTTCAGCTCTTTAGTCTTCCGTCTCTTGCTACTTCTGCTCGTCCCTCCCTCCCTCTCTGTGTTCCCACTGCTCCTGAGCCTAGAGGGAAAATGGCTTGTTGCTCCGCCTCCCCATCGCCTCCCCTTCTCCGCATCTCGGCCACCTGGTTCGAACTTGAGGTGTAGTGAAGCGGCCTCACTGAGGAACAGGGGGCGGGGCCTGGGCAGAGGAGTTAGGGACTCGCATCCCGTCTTCATGCCTCTCGTTGCTGTCATCGCCATCGTCCCTTCTCTGGCGGCTGACGTCCTCCTCCTGCTGTCACTCGCATCCCTCAGCGATGTGCGGGATCCGGATGACGGGGATGGGTGCTCGGCACAATATTACACTCTGTTACGATAAAACTTTAGTGCCTTAACATGGGCCTTGTTAAGGTTGTGACTGAGAAGACAAAGAGAGCACAACTGGGTTTGGCGCAGCTTTTTTGCTAACTACTCTAGCTAATGTAGCTAGGTACAGAAACAGTGAAAATAGATTTCAAACAAACTAACATGTTGGCACATTGTCCACCTGTAAGAAGACAATGAGTCCTCATCAGTATGCAGTGCTGTACTGGTTACCTTGCTTAGCTCACATGAACCTCTGAAGAAGTAACTAGTTGGTCTTTGTTACTCATCCAACATGAAAACATAGGGATTTCTCTCAGCTATTTTTAAATAATAAGTCATATTTTAAAATGGGTTCTTCTGCATGCTGCTACACCAGTGTGGTCACCTAAAGAGCCCTACATTCATGTATATTAATCTTGGCTGAAATCCATTTGTCCTTGTTTTTTCCTTCCTTGCGGTTAACCGATAATTGGTTCACAGGGATGCGTAGTAAGGAAAACATGTAACAGCGTTACATAATCAGGATACAAAAAAGCAACTGTGTTCTGTTAGTTACAGTAAAAAGACAGTAATCAGATTACAAGTACATTATAAAATCAGGGGTGAATACCAGGAGGATTACATTTAAATGCAAACTTGTCATTTGCAGAAATTCGCCTTTTTCATGATAAATATGTCACAAATATGTCCCTTGCAAATGTTTTGCATTTCCTTGGAAAAAATGCGTTCCCTCACAAATGTTTTGCATTCCCTTGCAAAAAAATTGCATTCCCTTGCAAAATATCCACTCCATCTGACACTTGGCATTGTGCTTGGTGATGTAAAGCTTGCATGCAGCTGCTCGGCCATGGAAACCTGTGCCATGAAATGTTGGAGAGTTTTACGCACGATGTGGCACCTCAGCGCTTGGTGACCCCGTTCTGTAAATTTACATGGTCTGCCACTTTGTCGCTGAGTTGCTTCCACTTTTCAATAATACCACTCACAGTTGATTGTGAAATATCTAGGAGGAAATAAATTTTGCAAACTGACTTGTCGCAATGGTGGCATCCTATTACATTACCACACTCAAATTCAGTGAGCTCTTTAGAATGACCCATTCTTTCAGAAATGTTTGTGAAGGCAGACTGCATGGCAAGGTGCTTGATTTTATACACTTGTGGCAATGGGACCAAATGAAACACCTAAATTCAGTGACTGAGGTGTGTCCCAATACTTTTGTCCGTATAGTGTATATTTGATCCAATGTACTGGATCATTCTACATCAATTACTTGTTCCCCTGGTATGTAATTTTTTTTTATTTTCCTGTCAAAATTCTTGGGTGGTTTGAGCATAAATGTCTAAACTCAAAAAAATTATACTGTTATACAAATTTGCCACCTTTACCTTTGAAATATTTCCATATATAAGTTAGATTTGGCCATTTTGCTAAATGTGAGATCAGTGTTTGTTTCTGTGAGGTGCAATACTTAACTGATCGTTTTGTATATTAAAACAATGCAGTTTTTGTGTTTGGCATGTGTTAAGTTAAATTCTTGTTAAAGTCTTGTTGAAATAATTTTTCTCTTTCTCTTTTCTTATTTATTTAAAAACAAGTCGTCCAAAAGTAATGAAAGGTAATCAGATTACATTACTTTAATGTAGTAATCCCTTGGATTATGTTGCAATTACATTTTTAACAGCTAATCAATAACGGAATACATTTTTAAAGTAATCCTTGCAACTCTTACAAATTTTGAATGTCAGAACTGGTCTAAATGCATCAGAAACTGACCAGTGAAAAGCTAGAGAATGGCTCATCATGTCAGCAGATGGGCTACAGTCCCTAACTGTACATCAGCAAGAAGGAGCTACAAGGGAGGGGTTTCTAATAAACTGGCCAGTAAACGTGTTTGTATCTTACCAAGTTTTTGCTGAAGTTGTTGAAGTAGTTTTCTGTTGTGTTTGTAGAATTATATCCATCATGTGATTTCACAATGGAAGGAGCTGGAGCTGGATGTGCTGCTGTGTCCTATGCTGGGACCTGCCTACAACTTCAATTACTGTGGAAAGCTCACAAGTACTGTACCACACTCTGCCTTATTTGGAGTTTTGTACTCACCCGTCCTCATTTCAGTTGCTTCAGAATGGGAAGGTGGTTTACAGTAGTTTATGGCACTTCTCATGAATAGAGCTACATTTTTATCCCATTTCCTTTTTAAAAGCAATAAAGTGACTGTTGCTTTTTCTGTAAAAAGTGAATGGATCTGTACTTTAACTTACAATTATGAAAATTAGCATTTAAATGATCACGAAAACACATAAAATGTCTGTATCCACCTTTAATATGGTGATTTTGGGCTGTCCCACCTCACGGACATTGAACTTATGAATATATTCATTAAAATGTTTAAGTAACACCATAATTGCAATGTTATTTGGTTAAGTTCCAAGCAATTTAATGTTAAAATATTTTTCTATTAAGCTATTTAATTTAATGGAAAAAGTCACATCAACGCTTTTTATGTGCAACCCTGTTACCAAAACATTTACCCCTCGTAAATATATATATGAATGAACTCTGTTCACGGAAAGTGCTTCACATCATCATACAGTGTAGTAGCGTTGGGCAGTATGGCAAAAAAAATAACATCATGGTACATATACTTGTTATATCAAGTTAAGCAGGGCCAATTATGCTCTCTTGGACCCTCACAAAAAAGTAAAGCAAACAGGTCTTGAACATAGTTTTTTTTTCTTGAACATTGCACAAATTTATGTTTAAATATATATATTTTTTTAATATTTCTGCTGCCAAAAAATGTAATTCTGGCTTAGGCTGTTGGTTAGCAACTTAGTGGTCAGTGAAATGATACAATTATGGTGAAAAATCCTTGCTGTTATCAGATATAACAACATGCCTCTAAACAGTAGATCAGATCCATCTGAGGGTCGTCTGAACATGTATAGAAAGTATAAGATACATGATCAGAGACACAAATTTGCTGAAATTTGAATAGTGATCTAGAAATGTTGAATATTTCTTATTTATTTTTAATACATTGGCTTTGTTAATACATTGGCATCTGTTATCTCTAGTGATACACTGGCATCTGATGTAATTTCCTTCATTTCCCATTGTCAGGAATGGGCCTTATGTGCATCAAGTGTTTCTGTATAGTCCCTTAGTTACTCATTTACTGTCTACCTGTCATTGATTTAACGTCTATGTTTTTTTTGCCTGGGTCAAACACTTCTGCATGTTCCTCTCTTAACTCTTACACAACAGTTAGGAAAAGAAAAAGAAAGCAACTGCCTGGTTTACTGTCCATTCTTGAACTCATTCAGTGTTATTACCTTATGGATGTTCTTGAATACAATTCTACAGTACAATTAAGCTATTCTATGTATCCAGCATAGCACCTCCAATCAATAGTTTTTTTTTTTCAAAAATGATTGAAAAACAAAAAAATTACTCTGCACTTTTGGACTTCAGTTCTTTTAAAATATGAATATTTGAGCATTCCTGAAGCAAACATAAAAAAACACCTTAAAGCAGTATTTCTAAATCCTACTTTTGGTGACCCACTGCACAGTTTCAAGTATTTCTTTATTCAAGGCAGCAGCTCATCAACTGATAATAGAGCTGAATTAGGTGTGATGAGATAGGGAATGGTTGAAACTGTGCAGTGCTGTGGGTTGTTAGGAGAAACACTGCCTTAGTGTTTTCCTGTGCACTAAAAATCTGAATGCAAAGTTTGTGGCTTTTACTATCAAACCTGTCTGAAAACAAAAGTTAGCTGCTTAGGGCCATTGGGTTAATCACTGCATTTCAGTTACATTTAATTCCAGATATGAACGTTCATTCACTTTAGTGCTGCTTAATGACATTTATTATTCATTATTTAGAACTTGTGTTATTTCTTGTCTTCTGGTTTTTGCATCTATTGTCTTGCATCTAACAAGAAGCTTATGACCACCTGTTTAGCATCATACAACTGAACCTTAGTACAATAACAACATTTAGGATTCTTTAATGTCACGTAACACTGCTGATATCTGGATTCTGAATGGCTGTTTATGTTGAACGATAAATTGTTTGGGTCTCATAGAGAAATCAGTTTCCCACTAGTAATTATAATATTGAGGTGCCATTCATGTCCGGTCATCTCGTAAATACGCCATTTCCGACACAACGAAGGCAGCAGAAGAGATGAGGTACTTCGCAACCTAAAGCCCAGCAAATCAAATGTTATGGTTTTGAAATGTCAAGCATTTTAAAGTAGTTTTCTGCTAAGGCTTATAAACAGCTTTGTCTACTATCTTTTTTGGGTTTGAAAAGGAAAATGCATCAGAATGCAATGACTAATGGGCAAGTTCTGCTGCTGGAGTCAACACTGGTGTTCACTTGATCCCTCAGCCTTCCAAGGGCTCATCTAACACCCTTCCCTTAATCAAATAAAGTGATGGAACAGCCCTTAAGATGGCACCAGGGATTTCCCCAAGGGCAATTGATGAGGCCAAGTGGATGAGGGCATGTTAAAGCTGGTATTGAAATGGGCTCTATGTTTACAATAAAAAAAAATCCACTTTTACAGAAAAAAAAAAAATACATGAAGAATTGTAATTTTAATTAGTTTAAGAACTTGCTGTTTGTGTTTGTACTTAAAAATAATGATAAAATATAATCCAATATGCTCAGCCCTGATCATAAATTATACTAAGAGAAACTGCTCCCATTTTAGCACATGATGAGACTGATTTTTCTCTGACTGCTGATCCTCTGGCTGGTTTTAGGTGCCCTGAGTTACACCATGCTGTACAATGTGCTCAACTTCCCCGTGGGGGTCGTGCCTGTAACCACAGTAACAGCCGAAGATGAAGCCAAGCTGAGTCATTACAGAGGAAATTTTGGAGATATCTGGGACAAGCTGTTTGTCAAGGTTAGTGTGGCAGCAAGCAAAGTGCAAAGTTTACTGTGTTTTCTGCAAAATGGTAGGAAGAGAACTGGTGGTGTTCTTTTAAATAATAGCTGTCACTATACACAATAAATCACTACACAGCAACACTGCAAATCAAGTTGAGCACACTGGCATCCATTAAACAGTTCAGGTTCGGGACCAGCATGAACTGTGAATTTAAACTTTGACCGAGCGTTCAAACTAAGCACAGTTAAATAGGACACAGCGTCCTCTTTTCCAAAGAAAAACAAACAAGTCACATTCTGTTGTGTATTGGCAGTCTCTGTTGTGTGTTGGCAGTCTGTTTGAAATGAATGATCTGAGAGCACTGTAATGGTTTAGGTATTATTAGACATTCCCTTCAGCTGTGTAAAGAAAATGGCAGAAAGAAAGAAACCTATAAACCTCAGTTCCAAAAAAGTTGGGGCAGTATGTGAAATGCTAATAAAAAACAGAAAGCAATAAGTAATCTCTGTTTGACCTATATAAAAGTGTATGAAACCGGTACAAAAAGACGATAGTCAATGTTTTACCTAATGAACTTTTCCAACTTTAATGCCAGCTACACGTTCCGCAAAAGTTTACCTTTGTGCTGCATCACCTTTCTATTTAACAACACAAACACTAACTGACCCAGTTTTGCAAGTGGAATTTTTTTTCCCATTCTACTGTTAAACAAGTCTACAGTGAAGTGTGCAACCATACAGGGCCTTCATTTGTTGTATTTTGTGCTTCATAATGTGTCACATGGTTTGGTGTGGATTGCAGGCAGGCAAGTCTAGCACCTGCACTCTCTGTTATTGTTTTGTCTCAATTTGTTAAATTCAGCAAATTAACAGTAATTGTGCATCAAAATGTGCAGAAGTAGCACCCAAACTTTTGCATACAGCTGTATACACTGCACAGTTTGTTGCTGTTTATATTGTACAGTGTACATTATTAGTAAAAATGATTCTTTATAGTACCAAAAAAAAGGTTCTGTGACTTGGAGTGGAAAAACCCTTGTAAAGTCAACTATAGGATAATTACAATGGTACACATATGGCGTCCTACTTTTTAGTATAGATAGAGAAAAGGGGGGGGGCCTTTGAAGATTTCCATTTAAGAGTGTCAAAGCAATTTTGGATGACTCTGCAGATGTGGGCATTACAGCATTTTACAGCCAGTAAGAATGTTGAAACATGCCACCAGGGGGAAGCAATTTCACATTCACAAACAGCACATAAAACAAGACAAAGTGTTAGGCTTATACAGTCACATGCAAAAGCTTGGCTTCATGGTCAAATTGTGTGTTTTCATCCTCTGTAGAGAGCAAATGTAATCACATTTTAAAATTAAATTACTGTTTATTTGCTGAATTTAACACACTGGGAAAAATGAAACATAAAATGTGGCCTATGCAATACTTATGGCACATTTTATATTTTATGGTTCATTTTGTCCAGTGTGTTAAACGCAGCATATAAATAAAAAAATGCACAGTGTTAAAATATTTACGTTTGTTAGAAGACCTGTCAATCTAACCTATTTTCACCTAGAAATTTCTCACCTAACAAATCTTATAGTTTGACTGCATATGACTGTATAAGTTCAAACAAAAGAAAGTTTAATAGGATTACATAAATCTTTTTAAATCCTATTTTTTCCACTGCTGTAATTGGAACTTTGAACCAGACTGATTTCATGTATGTTCTGACACATGTATGTGTGTGTGTGTGTTGCAGGCGGTTCGAGGCGGTGTGGGCTTGCCTGTAGCTGTACAGTGTGTGTCTCTGCCATGGCAGGATGAGCTGTGCCTTCGCTTCATGAGAGAGGTGGAGAAAGTCTGTGCCTACAACAAATCCTCCAACAAGACATGCTAAAAATGCATACACACACACACACACACACACACACACACACACACAGACATGTTACACAAATCACTCCAATCTATAGACACGTGACAAATTTCTGGAAAACCCTGTATAAATGAGGGGAGAAACAGTGCAGATACTTCCAGACAGATATACTACATAATACAATTAAGCAATTAACAAGCAATCTTGTCATGCTCTATAGCATGGATAAAAATGCTGAGTAGGCTTAGCTGACCTTGATTTTGGATCAAAATACAGTCTGTTAAAAATATTTGCTATATATATTTACATTTCATGAATTTTTGCATATCCATCATGCTAAATGGCTCAGATCCGCATGAAACGTAATTTAATACACGGACAACATGAGACAATTTGAGGAGTGTGACGATGTAAATCTTAGACAATGGCCTTCTCAGTCACCAGATCTCAAGCCAGTTAAACACCTTTGACTGATCTGCACTTTACTGATTATTTTCTCTATCAGATCTTTTCTGAGGGAATATCTTTTGGGGGATAGTATAGTTTTAGAGACTTCTAGAATCTTTGCCAAGGCAAATTCAAGCAGTAATGTGGCTTGTGTTGGACCAACACCTACCTAAGAAAATGTATGTGGGTTTTTCCTTTGGTTTGTGACCCATCTGTACATAAAATAGCTGATCTGCACTTTACTGATTATTTTCTCTAATTATGATGCATCACATATAAACGTGCACCAATCGGCCACTTCATTAAAACCTCCTCCTTGTTTCTACATTTATTGGCCATTTTATTAGCTCCACTTACCATATAGGTGCACTTTGTAGTTCTACAATTACAGGCTGCAGTCCATCTGTTTCTCTGTGTACTTTGTTAGCCCTCTTTCAACCTGCTCTTCAACGGTCAGGACTTCCACAGAGCAAGTATTAGTTGGCTGGTGGATCATTGTTCAGAGTTAGTGTGTGCTAGTACAAGTGGATCAGACACAGCAGTGCTGCTGGAGTTTTTAAACACCTCAGTGTCACTGCTGGACTGCTGGACTAGTCCACCGACCAAAAATCTTAAAGGATGACCAACACAAACTGTGCAGCAAGAGATGAGCTGTCGTCTCTGACTTTACATCTACATCGTGGACAAACACAGTAGGAGTAACTGATAGAGTGGACAGTGAGTGGACACAGTGTTTAAAAACTTCAGCAGCACTGCTGTCTGATCCACTTGTACCAGCACAACACACACTAACACTCCACCACCACGTCAGTGTCACTGCAGTGCAGAGAATGAACCACCACCCAAATAATACCTGCTCTGTGGTGGTCCTATGTGGGGGGTTTTACCATTGAACAGGGTAACAAAGTATGCAGAGAAAAGGAGGGACTTCACTCTGTAATGGTAGAACTACTAAGTGCACCTATATGATAAGTGGAGGTGATAAAATGGACAGTGAGTTTAGAAACAAGGGGATGGTTTTATAGAAGTGGCTGGTCAGTGTTTATATTCTGCTGTTGCTAATTACACAGACCTCATAAAGATCTTGGCCTCTTAAATATTTTGCTTCTCACTTTTGAACAAAATGTGTACTGTCTGTGCAGAGATTTTGCAGGTGCAGAAAGAGTATTTGCAGTTGCATTTTCAGTTTACTAACTGAAACACTGAACTGTTATTACTTCTGTAATCAATCAGTTAATCTGTAACTTTTTTAAAACTCTGAACCAGATTATTAGTGGTTTTTAGCAGAGTTTAAGTATGTTAAGGGTTTAACATGAAGACTATGTAAAATTCTTGTAATTACAAGTAAAGTAGCATACCTTAACTTTTATACTACTCTAATGTACTTTTTAAAATGTAAAGTTAATTTGTCATTGTGCTCACTTAAAATAAAGAGACTAAACACAGTGTTGTTTTTCCAAAATGGTTAGGTATGTGTGTTCAGAAAAACCTCAAAATACATTCAAAATTCTGTACAGTTGTCTTGTTTTAATGTTTAGTCCATTCATGTGTATAGCAAAAATGGAAATCTGATGTATGATATTGCTACTTTAAAACATCCATGATGCCTTTTTGACACAGTTAACTGTTACAAGTCCAGAGATACTGTTGTCATTTTGCTGTATGTTTCATATACAATACACAACTATTTTAAGGTAATGGTATAATTAACAACATAGATTTACATTCAATTTACATTGAAATTTGTACTTTGAGCTTTTTTCTGCTTGTCTTGACAAAACATGGCCATAATGTCAATGAGGCTTTTTCTTTCTGCACATCAAGACTCCACACACAAGAGTATGTTTTTATCAACTTTTCTTCTACTTACAAATGTGGTATGGGTTGAACATTTAGAATCTGCACTTTCCTCAGAATTTCTCCACTTGTTTCAATTATGTACGAGCAAGAAATAGTTAATATAAAATTACAGCATTTGTTATTGCGGACAGTAACACAGTCTTGTAGTGAGAAAGCATACTGAATGAATGCTGCATTTTGTGGGATCACAGTTGTTATTTGCTGATGTTTGTCCCACTGTCTAATGTTGCATGAATATGAGTAGTGTAGTAACGTTAAGAGAAGCAATAGCATTCAGTAGCTGTCATTAAACCCAATGACACCAAGCCCCCACTTTACTGGTTGGTTAGAAAATTGTCTTCGGAGGAGGACGAGACAAACAATTCACATATTTGTCGTTTTCTCTCTGCCACCTCCGCTCTGTTTCAGACGAGCGGAGCTCATTTTCTGTAGAGGAGCATTTAGAGGTTCCAGAGATGAACTTAATGACACATGGAATTTTCATTTGGACTCTATCATCCCGCTCATAATGTAAATATGTGTTTGTGTTGGGCTTTACATACATTTAAATGTTTTATCTTTACCTGGTTCCATCTTCGCCTCATTCGCTCTGCTTTTCTGTTTCTGAAATGACCTTGTGTTTGTCTGTGTGCGGAACCAAACCAGTCATTAAAGTGATAGTTTGGCAAAAAATCCTATCTACACAATCTCCCCCTTACCCCAAATGTATCTGAACAACCAAGGCATGTTTGGTGTTTGAAATGTGCGTCTTAAGTTCTGTACTGGAGCTATGAGGCTCATGTAGCTAACAAGAAATGGAAGCAAATACTGTACTTATTAGCATTCTGCAAACTGCATGCCTAATTCAGCCTCAAAACTGTGTGGAGTTGTTAAATAATCTCAACTAGACTTGGTTTGGTTTCTGACACTGCATAATCTACTGTTATCTATAAACATGGACAAAAAGTATGTTGCATAGCTAAAAACAGTAGCAGCCATCTTGAAGCCTTGCTAAAAGTGCTTTCTTTCATTTCCACAATACTGTTCACTCATTGCTAAGCAGAAAAGATGCTGAAACTCTAATTTATACTTTCATAACATCTTTTCTAGCTTATTGTAACTGCCATTCCAGCACAAATGTTGCAAGACCTTCAACACTTTCTGAATTCCACTGCTTGTGTTTGAGTTGGTTCCATAAAAAAACTGCTCACATCACTCCAAGTCTCCAACATTTGCCTTGGCTACCTATGTATTTTGTTCAAGGTTTCGCTTGTAATGTACAAGGCATGGTGCCCCCTACATAGCTGACCTCCTTTTACCGTATAATCCTGCCCATTGCTAAGGTGTTCTGGCATTAGTTTCTTGGTGGTCCCTCCATTAAAACTATCCACTTTTGCATGTAGATCCCAAAGTGGCATGGCCCCCAACTTAAGAAACAATCTTCCTCTGTCTCTCTCTCTCTCTCTTCCTCACTAGAAGTGTCAGTTATCGTCAGCAATAACAAATGCTGTAATTAGTGACAATATTGTTATCCAGCTGTATAATATTCATCTTTATGTTGTCCACTAACTCATTCTGCAGTTTTTGAGATATCTACACTGTTCCAACTCCAGAATGTTTGGTCTGATTGGGAATGGTGTGTTTGTATACAGCTTTTTGATTGGACATATGGTTTTCGTACAATAATCATTAAATGACCATTTTTTTTTCCATACAAAAGAATGGGGTGCAAAGGTTTGTGCACACAACTTATGTCATGTTGATACAAGTCCTTTTGCAACACCCTAATAACCATGTGGGGAACCATGTTCAGAGAACGTGTAGAGAGGAGAATTACCGCTCTGTAATGTCTTCCAGGTTTCTCAAACGCTAGAGGGCGCAAGTTATAGGAGTTAAAAATGGCGCCTCATGTACGTTCATGACGTCAGTGAACGCGAACAGCCAATGAGCGGCTCCGCTCGCCAACCAATCAGCAGTAATGATAGTCCTGCTGCTAAATTCCCGTTTGCTGTTGAAAAAAATGAAAAATACAGGTAATTATTCTTTGCTTTTCTTGTGAAATACATACTTTTACTTTCTGAAATTAAAGGACAGTTCTGGGCGAGTGATTAGAAACTATTTTAACTTTTCATTTTCAGCCGTTTAGCTCCATACAGCCCCATTCATTGAGGACTCGTTTGCGGGCGCCCTCTGGCGTTTTGCAGTCATGTTTTTGATAGAATGGGGAAATCATTAACCGGATCTGCCATGACAACCACCTGTGACCTAGCATCACCCTAGCAACCACCTAAAATATCATAGTAACCGTTTGGCAACGCCTAGCAACTGCTTAAGCTGCAAAATATTCTTCAGAAAATGCACTTTTCTAGTATTATACGAATTATTTCTTACTCATATCTCAATGAGACAAGTGGAGAAATTCTGAGGAAAATGCTGTAAAACATTCAATCCATACCACATGGCTGTAAGTAGAAGAACACATATTTTATGATTTTAATTTGATGAAAACATATTGTTAAGTGTTAAGCTCTCCTTAATATAACTTATTCATTAAAATAATCTCTTCAACTCAATGTACTCTTACTTCTGATTGACCAACGAGTACTACCTTTACTCAGATATAGACAGAACACTTGTACTTACTCAAGCAATATTATACCAAGAGTGTTTCTACTTTTACTGAAAAAGTGTCCGCCCTCTCTTGTAGCTACATTAACCTCGTAGCTCCAGCTAAAAACAGTAGCAGCCATCTTGAAGCCTGAATTTTGTCCGTACTTCTAAGTCATACAGAGACAAGTCTATTCGATATTCCTACTTACTCTATCCATTTAAACGTGTTATATTAGGAAAACCTTTGTAGGTGTTTATTCTTTGCTACTTAATTGGAACGTAACTGTGGGAAAAATCTGAATTCCAAAGAAGGTGCGGTCTTGAAAGTTTTGACGGACAGTGTATGTATTGTGAAGGTTTTTGTGTCGAAAGTGCGATGTGTTCTCCTTTCCACCTGTCAGTACAGCCAGCACCTGCTGCATCAGCCAGACACCCACTTTAGCTCGGACAAAAACAGCATTTCACGACTCATTGGCGACCGGAGCACCTCATTCAGAGCGAGCCGAGGAGACGAGAAACAACCTTATAAAACCGTCCGAGAGCCATTTCGTGCCGGGATGAAAGCACACACACTTTAAAGGCGATATCCCTTCACCTAAACTAGGATCATTCTGTCCTAATGTGCCATTGAAAAGGCCTCCGGAGCCCCAAGGTCCTAATGTAGCCACGAGTTTGGGGGGGGTAATAACATTCGTCACAGCGAGGCTTCTGCCTTCTGGATGATAAAAAGTTACATACAGTGTCTTAGTGGACGACATCATGTGTGCATCTGCTCGCAGCACGGCCTATTTAGCGGGAAAAGGTGAAGTAAAGGAGGAGTTCAGAGATTAGCAGCTAGTTTCAGCGAAGTGTGTGCATGTATGCCTCACACTCACGGCCTCTCTGTACACCCCACTGAGGGTGGAAAAGCGCGTTTGCTGGGCCTGTACAGCAGGATTAGGCGATAATGATGATTGTGGAAGATTCTGTGACTCGACAATTCGGTGGGCCGCTTTCACACTTCTGATCCGCACCGGAATGAGAAAAAAAAGAGTGAGAAAAAAAGCAAAATCACACCCCTCTGGACACGATTTCTCCTTTTCTGCTCGCGCCGTTCCGCTCTCTCTTTTCGCTATCGGCTGCATGTCCTCCCCACTGAGCTTCTGCTACGTTAGGCTTTTCCTTTCTTTCCTTTCTCGCCGTTCGCCAGCCCTGCGGCCCTTATAGCCAAATTGGTTTACATTGGGGAGATAAATGCTCTGCAAATGCGCTTAAACACGTACAGTAAAGGAGCAGGGAGAGAAAAAAAGAAAAATGCAGACAGTGCGTGTCAGGATTAGCGCCCAAGTCACTGGGAGGAAGTGCTCAGATAGAGGCCGTCTCATCCACTTCTCAGGAAGAAGAGTGGGGAAGGATTTAGCCCCAGAGTGGCTGTCAGTAATTCCTGGAATTATGTAACTCTGTGCCAAGCAATCAGAGACTTGCAGGGTGGTGGAAGTATTGTTTTGCTGGAGTTGCTGGGGTACGTTCACATACGGAACGCTGCAAAAGATGATACATTGGCAAGTGAAATCATTTTAAATGTAATCAATATATCTAACATTCCTCATTAGGAGAATTATGATATCAAGCTGGTTTCTAGTTTTTTTTGTGTGTTTTATAACACCTAAAACCCAATTCTCTTGCTTCTTAGAAATAAAATAGATATAGTATCTAAATATTGTTTCAAACAACACCATAAAACTAAATAAAGGGCCCATATTGATAAGGGCCTTTTATTTTGTAAAATAATCTTATTCCATTGGCAAATAATTTTATGTGCAAGCAAACATGCAAATAATTTGCAAATGGAGTAAGACCAGATTAAAAAACAACCTAAAAAAGTAAAAAAAAACCCCAAAAAACAAATAAATCATAACTTCATAATGAGAAAATAGACGTATTTAGACCAGATTTAAGATGATTTCACTTGCTAAAATGCTATCATTTTTGGAACTGAAGGAACGGCTCAGACTGCAGTTAGAGTGCAAGTTGTACTGTACTCTGAGTGTTTGTGTGTGTGTGTGTGTGTCCAACCACAATGACCAAAACCATGTCTAAACTTCTAAATTCGGAACAAAAAGGACCTGCTGATCTGTCTCCTTCCTTTGTGCTCACAGGCAGAAAAGCCTTAAAAAGCTTTTAAAGCTGGCAGATTGGCGGTGGCATATAATGTCAAACTCTAGAGTAACCATTTCTGCATTGGTATTGCATTTGGCCTTACATTGCACTGCATGATTAAGCTACAGTACTGACAGTACTATTGGCTGATACTTGAAAGGGACATATTCTGCATTATTATCACAAAGTCCACTTACAACATCTGTATGTATTTTTATGTACCTAAAACAGTCACGGTTTATTTTCACATGGCCTTTTTCAAACTTTCTTAATCCCTTACAGCACAAACTCGTCTCTTGGAGATTAGTCTCGTGGGGCCAGGCGAGATCTTGTAACAGGAGTACACATCTGAGGATAACGTGTTAAACTTTTGGTGTTGGATTGCGCCTAAATTCTGCCACAAACAACACTATGCCCCCTGTAAAACCCACCCGTAAATCCGTCAAGTTCATGCTCTTAATTATCAGAGTACAAGTGATAACCCAAGCGAAGCAAGTTAGCTAGCAGAACGATATCGTTAGCTGATGTTCATGTTCTTTATAATGAATTTTTCAGAAACGCCCTATAATTTAGTTTTGAGGTGTGCTTGATGCACAAAATCAGTTCAGTGAAACCGCTTCAAATACTCTGAAGGCATTAACTCAAGTGAACAGAGAATTTGGCTTGCTTATACAGAAGTCCTAAAGGGCCATGGATTTACTTGTTTTTTCTGCTCCATTTTTCTGTGATAAGGAGTTATTTTTATTTGTTTTCCTGAGATCTCATTTTATTCATCTATCTCCCTTCAGGTTTTCTGCAACTCATCTTTCTGTTTAAAACAGCATATTGTCTTTACAATGAGACTAAGATTGCTGCTGATTTCTGCTCTGAATGCGCCTTACTGAGAACTTTGTGAAGGGGAATGTGACTTTGAGGGGAAACTGAATCGGATGCAACACCAGCAATCTGACCGGGTTTGTTTTTACCCAAAAGGGAGCGTGGTCATTTGGATGACAAGGAAGTGACTTATGTCTGTTCTCATCTATGATCTGATCGACATCAAAGTGAAGATTTACACCTTTCTTGAACTTTTTTGCTTTCTGTAGTTCTAGTATTGTTTCATGCCAATTTCTGCTCAGTGAATGCATGCTCCTGAAGGCTTGATCTATGAAGGGGAAAGGGAATGGCACATTGTTTAGCTCGAATACAAATCCAGAGCTTGTCTTTCCTCAAACAGCTAGCAGTTCTGTCCACAACACTTTAACTCCAGTTGTATCATGGCAACTGTGAGTGACAGAGGCCAAATATAGCTGCAGGTAACCCATCTGCCTCTTTTATAAGCTACTTGTTCAGTGATATCTTCTAAAGATGAAAGTCTTTATAGGAAAGTCTGTTCACTCTGCGTCTGTTTTTGCAACGCCACAGGTCAGTTATTTCCAGCCATATAAGAACAGATTCCTATCTCTTTGAAGGGGAAGAGACCTGAACACTCAAAATAACCATTTCAAAAACATATTTAAAATCACTGGTAAAATCTTTTTTTGTAGTTTGTAGCAAAACACCCCAAAGGTGTTTTTTGGGGTGTTTTGGCTACTGCACAATGAAGGGAGTCATTCCCTGCCTGTGATGTAACCAGCGAGCTGATTGGCTCTTTTTTTTGGAGGCCAGAACTTTCCTTATAAACAGACGCCATGTTGAGCATTACAAGTTTTTATTCATTTTTTAACCACTGACCTGTCTCCTCTTTTATAATGTCTCTAATTTAATTGAACTTTTTTCATTGCTAGATGTCATGTTTATTTTTACCACGTCACGTGTTCTCTGCATGTGACAGACATCAACATGCTTAATTTAAGTTTTTTTGTGGACCTTAATTTGATGCTAATTTATACTACAGTCATGGGGCTAACGACGGACTTGTTGTGGACAGTGTTGACGAGTACACCATCCACACTTCGACCTCTGCTGAGGCGTTGAATTGGTTTAAAAATTTCACTCTGTTGGTTTGCAACTATATTTGGCCAAAAAATTCCTCATGGTTTTCCCCAGACATTCTTGCTATGAGACTACCTGGAGTTCAGTTTCAGCCAGACCCAGCTCATCCACTGGGTTTTAGCGGGGCACGTGCCCAGGGGCCCGAGCCCCTAGAGGGCCTCCCACGAGCAATTGTAAGAAAATCTACCCAGCTGTTTTGACTCGCTGTAGGAGCTTCACTAGCAGCACAGCGGAAAAAATGACCCCATTTGTCATTGTGTTACAGCCAATTACAATTGTGACACTGTTGTGGAAAACGAATAACTTCATGGCCATTTTTACTGGAAAGAAAGAAAGAAAGAAATGAATGAATGAATGAATGAATGAATGAATGAATGAATGGTGGTCCACAAATGTGTGCACTTAAGTCATATGACTTAGACTCTAGTCAGACTCCACGTGAGCCCTAGACTCAGACTCGAGACCCAAAATGGATGAACTGTGTAGAGGCACCTGAATGCGGACAGGACCACACAGCTGGTTAATTTTCATGTGAATATATTTGTTTCCTAGTGCTGAGCTAGTTTTGATTTTAATCCTATGCTCCCAAAAATTATCATTATTTTTTTAATAACTTAAGTAGTACTCTGAGAATTCTTTTCATTTGTAGTTGGAATAGTTGTACCATGGATTTTGTATTTTATTTGGAAGGGAAAAAACTTAATACACAGCCATAAACTTCTAACATGCTGTCATTAAAAGACTATATTACGTTACCATTATTTTTTGGTGATCAGTGACAAATTTGTCTTAAATTAGCTGAGGAGTGCACACTGACTTGTTTAGGACTCGAAGATTAGGACTTGGGACTCGACTTGATACTTGCCTGCAATGACTTGGGACTTGACTTGATACTTGCCTGTACTGACTCTGGACTTGAATCAAGACTCAACTGTCTTGACTTGGGACTCAAGTGTCAAGAACCGAGACTTACTTTTTTACTTGCAACTTAGTGACTTGTTCCCACATCCGGTAGTCTCTGACTTTTGCACAGTACTGTGTATATACACACATACCCCTGCTGAAAAAATAGCACAGACCAGCATAAACCAGCTTAGATCAACTTGGAATGCATGCTGGTCTGTGCTATTTTTCATTGGTGCTATTAGTGCTGGTTTAGCTGGCTGTACCAGCATGCACTTTTTCTGGTTTGGCTGGTGATCAGGCATGCTGGCCTGTGCTGTTTTTTTTAGCAGATTTATATTTTGTAATGTATTGAAAACATGTCCCATTATAATATGGGTAGAACAAATTCATACAGCTTTTAGAGTAGAGACTTCAAAAATATCACAGACTTCCTTGAATGTTAAATTTTATTTCTGTGAAGTTCATTTGTATTGATAACTTTGTCATACAGTGTCAGAAACTACATAATTATAAGTCTGTTTGAGATTACTCAACAACTCGCCTTGGCAGTGTGTGTTGATTTCGTTTGCACAGTGACTATTTGTGGGGTATAAGCTTACATTACTTGTAGTTCCAGTACAAACCTAAAGAAGCAAACTTCAGACACTGAACATGTCTTGGCTGATCCACTACATTTGTGGTAAAGGGTTAAATTGGGTAAATTTGATTTTTGGCCAAACTAATCCTGTTGCATTTAACTAATTTTGATGCAGAGTGCCAGTTTTTTTTTATCTCTGGCACGTTCTGACCTCCTCACTTAACATCCTCTCAGCAAAGCTAGAACAAAAAATCATAGCCCCCCCTCACACACGCACCCCCTTCTCCCTCTTTATGGAGCCACTAAAGGTTTTAGCTGTGCAGTAAAGGGGAGCTGTCTCTGAGGAACCTGAGCCCATTGATGAAGTGACAGCAGCCACTGGCAGAATATGATCCTAATCCTGTTCCCAGCATTCTTCAGCCTCGCTGCCATCGCAATTCCTCCACATATTCACCCAGCTGTCAACTGGCAAAATCCTTTTAAAACGCACAACCCTGATACACATCAAAGAGCTCAGCAGCTTAACACCACACACACACACACACACACACACACATTAAGAGTGCAATGCAGGTTGCATTCAGATACTTAAGTGCACACAAACATATTAAATGCTCTCATGACTGTATGCATATTGGAGCTATCATCTTCATAAATTGCTTTTAATTATTTGCCATTTTTTAGTATAACTGATCTTAACTCTATAATGTTCATATTCCTTAAGTGCAAATCTTAAGAAATTTCTTAAATTGATCACAAACAATATTTAACACTTAATTTATCATATTAAATTCTGTCTTTTGGTCACTTGGCATCATTGATGGGATTGGCTTAAAAACTCATATCTCCAAATGTTAACTTGACAGGAGAAGGAAAAAACATCTTTTACCTTTAATGTAAGTTAATTTTGGAATGGTTCTGTTAATCTGTTTATATGCATTAAGTGTGCATATGCATATAAAATGTCTAACAGCTAGTTCAGCATGTTTCAAATAACATCTACTTAAATACGTTTCTGTCATTGGGGGAGCAAAAATTAAGCAAATTAAGCAAAAACCAAAATATGTTAGAAGCATAACCTAAGTGCATTTTATTTAAACCAGGAGAAGCAGCAAACAACATGATAAAATTTTACATTGTTTTATTTACATGACATCTATATTACTTTTTTGGTCAGTCTGTGCATTAAAAAAACCTTCCAAAAAGTAGCTATATTGAATATATTTGAGAGGATATGGAGTCTCTCATGGGGCCTCATTCACCAGCTGTTCTTTAGAAGAAATTTCTCCTTAAAACCCACTTATGCAGTTTTCATGAAGATTCTGACATCCATTGATGTTTTCTTATTTGGGATTTGTTCTTGGGTAAGAACAGAATCTGTGTACACTCAAGAGCACAAAGGTGCGAACAGTTCTGCAGTTTAAGAATACGTTGTGACTCTGATTTAGACTTTTTCTTGGCACATTTCTTAAGAACACATTTAAGAAAAAACTATGATGATTATTGGTTAATGAGGCCCAAAGTTTCCTTTGGAGGCTTAGTTGTAAAACTGTTAAAACTAACACCACCATGAGGAGGCTGTACTTTAGTCTGGCTAGCTCCCACTATGAGTTATTTACATGCTTCAAAACAGGTACTGTATTACAGCCACCAAGATTACATGATTACGATAATAAATAGTGAGTTCTGTTACACATACACACTCAATAATTTAAAAAAACAAAATGAGTTTTCAGGGATAAGCTTGAGAAATATCTGTCTTATCTGTATTTCATCTGTATTAGCAGATGAAATTGCTCTGGGAATACAGCAGGTACTACTGGAACCTGTTAACTACATAAAATATGCAAGCTACATTTAACCCCACGTTAGTTTGTGCCCTGCTCTCCTGATCTATTTTATATTATATATGAAAACATTGAGTTTAGTGGCAACATACACATTAATAATGGCAATAGCATTCAGCGAAATACATTAGCGACTAGAGGTTAAAGACTTAAATTGAATGCATAGGTGCTGTATGATGTTTGTATTCATGTTTGTGAATAAATGCAAACAGATAAAGGAAAAACAGCATTGAAAGTGTAATAAATGAGCTCAGTTTTCTCATACATTGAGGAGTAGTGGGTTAAGTCAGAGAGAATGGTGTGGTGTGTGTGTGGGGGGGTGGGGTGTTGGTGTATGGGGAGTGTAACAGGTGTCTGAACTTTGGTGACTGCAAAGACCTTTTCAGTATCTAACCCCATTCACTCTTTCTTCTCTACTTAATCCATCAGTATCTGGAGCCACAGTAATCTCCTTATGCCAGAGCCCTTGCTCTCAGAGCTGCCAAACCTTAGACATGCAGAGCTGCAGAGGGTGTGTGTGTGTGTGGTGATGTTGGGTGTGAGAGCGTGTTTGGTTGCTATGTTTCTGTCATTGTGCTTCATTCACTTCAGTGTGGATTAGTTATTGAGGGGTGGCGGGCTCCGTGTGTGTGTGTGTGTGTGTGTGTGTGTGTGTGTGACAGCAAAGGGGGCGTTGGGGCTGGTCAGAGAGTATTGTGTTTGTTGCACGGTCATGTTTGTATGGATATTGTAATGGGCAGAACTCAGTAGCCCTGCCATATGGCACAAACAAGGTGAGTTATAGTGAGCATGCTCATGAATGTAATATGAATGTATCACTCAATCAGGCTGTTTCTAAGGGTGTACTCAGATGGTCCTGGTAAACTTGTCATGTTACTAAATAGTATATATATAAATAAATAGTATATTTATCTCGTGCAAACAGTATATACCAGCATTAAATATTTGGAATCACAATTCAAAAATATGAGATTTCAATGGAAAAAAAAATATATGAAATTATTCTATTGCTACTCTACAACCTTGCAGATTTCCACTTTCACCAGGAAGCTGTAAAGAACAGGACATAAAAGATGTGTCCACTACAGCTATAGATGATTCCATAGTAATTAGAATGTGTAAAACATTAAGAATGCAGTTACACTAAAATTAACTTCCAGAATTGCTTGTATATGAAATGTGGAGGTCAAATCTCAAATTTCAAGCAGACAACATATCAATTATTATTTAATCACTTTTTCAGTGATCCTCAAAACCTAAAATATTAAATTAAAACATCTTTAAATACTTTCTGGTATCAAGCTTATAGTATTTTAATCTACAGTGTATAAGTTTATTTTGAAAACAATAACAGCAGTTAATAAAAAAAAAGGTAACTCCAAACCTTTGAATGTTTGTGTATATAGGCCTGTCTTAGTAGGATAGACTACTGACATTGCTCACTGCAAGACAATATACCTCTGAGGTTGTGTGTCATTTTGTATTTAGCATAACTAAACAAGGAACTCCCCAAGGATTCCCCCCCCCCAAATTTCATTTAACTTTATTCAACAACACCATGTGCTCAAAATGTAGCCTACTGCTGCCAAAACCCCTTGAATTCGGGGAAAAAGGTACACAGGGCAAAATAAGCTTTGGAAGTTATGTATATAACTTGATGCTGACAGACGATTTTTGAAAACTTGAATGGTTGAGTTTACCACAAGGAAACTAAAGTTGTGAATATTAGTGGTAAACTTAAACAAGCAACATTTTAATGGTAAGTTTCAATGACAGTCAATTTCTGTATAATAAAGTGTGTAAATGATTGTAATGTTAAGTGTCCCTGTAGTAACTAGACAGGCCCTATCAGTTGGCAACCAGTATTAAATGGCAATAAAAATGGTACATCTTGGCCCCAGTTACTGATTAGTCTACCACTTGAACACAAACATCTGGTAGCTACGATTTGGCAAAGTGACAATTTTCCAACTTTATGAACTGTGGAGGACATCCAAATGGCGTATTACATCTAAGGCTTGTCCATATGATAGCAGCGAACTCCAAAATGACGACAGATTTTCAGAGGTCTATGGAAATCTGTTTGGTATTGCTTTCAGAAGCATTTGACCATACGAGCTGGTGATACACCACTATTGGTGAAAGGGTAACATGGAACTTGCCCAAGTTTATCTTGTGTTATCTTGTGTTGCGCAAAGTGATTGTGGTGAACTCGGAAATTCATAAATTTACGAGAACCGTCTGAATGCACCATGACAAGGCACATGGGCAGAATATAATTTCACAGTGTTATTACTATTTGAATGTGGTGTGGCCCAGAGGAACAAGGGTTCCTGTTGTGGACCTTCATTCCTCTCAGTGTTAACTGAATCAGTTTTAACAATAAATACCACCAAATTGTTCTTAGCTAGGATGTATGGTTTGTTAGTATAGAACATTAGCATAAAACATTACTTTTAGAAGGTTCTTTGCTTTCGTATGCCTCTTTTATGGAGCCCGGCTGGTGACATCTTGTATAAATAAAACTAATGCATGGCCATGAACTCGTTCCCACGCCTTACTAAGTCGTGGCCACGCATTAGTATCTCGTTCCCATGCCTTACTATGTCGTGGCCACGCATTAGGATCTCGTTCCCACATTATTACGGTGTGGCATTACTTTTATTTATACAGGATGTCACCAGCAGGGCTCCGTACTCTTTTACAAACATGATTCCTTAAAAATGTACTGAATGGCTCTTCAGGTAACCAAATGTGGTTCTTTTATGGCATTGCTTCAAAGAACCTTTTTTGGCACCTTTATTTTTAAGAATATATGTAGAAGATCCATTCACCAAACAAAAGTAATCAAATATTGAAATTTGTTACCAATGCATTTCATATATGTGGTTTATTCCCTTGCATTTCACAGGTAAGTTATTCACATTTACGTAAACAATCCAGAGAAAAGCCTGAAATGGCAATATCTACATAACATAACACAAGAACATTTGGGATTATCATACACTGTTATTTTAGTCCACTTCGGATAAGATTCTTCTTTGTTTTTCTGTCTGTGGTCTGTGATAAGTCCCAATTTGTTACTTACATCAGAAAACATCCACAAAGTGACAGAATGAATGAATAAATGAAGTGTCTTTCTGAAATTCTTGGCACTGAAACACTGTGGTGTATTTACAGAGTCAAATGAATGGCTTTTTGGATTGCGTTGTTTTAGAAGTGTCAGTGTTCTGCAGTAGGTTTGTATGGGGAAAATGTAGATATGCAATTGTTTGACAGTTTCTAAACTTACGCTTCGCTCAAACACATCCAAAAAACTGCGTATTTCCTTTGAGGGCATTGAGGCCCTCCATTCAGCAGGGCAGGTATGTAGATTTTCTACTGCGAGTACATGGAGATAAGATGATTTCAGACTGCAGAAACCAGCCCTTCATGCAGCATTGAACGGCAGTGCTGAGATGAATTTGTAGTTCTTGCCTCTGTTAGCTGCTCTGGAGTCAGTTGGGTAGAGTGTCCAAGATGAGATGAAGTGGAAAAAAAAACAAACAAACAAAAAAAAACCATTAAAGCCACAGTTAAGCCAAGAATAAAATTTGCCTTGCGAAAAAGACAATTGACCTCATAAAAGGAATTGGCTTCGATTAGCGATTAATAGACCTCTGAATTCATGTGTCATTCGGTAGTCACCGTCTTGCCTTTATTAGGAAATCCGGGTAAACAAGAATGTCCCAAACCCGATATGCTTTGCCTGTGTACGTTTCCCCCACTGTATCTTTTGAATTACGAGGTCAATTAGTATTCAAAATACGACTGATGCTACATACATGCTACAAGCAAGCTAACACTAGGCAAACTGCTGCAAAAGCTAGGCTAGTCTACTGCTGCTAAAGTGACTTAACTACTACTGCGATTGCCAATCTTTTGTTGTCAATTCAGTGCACAGCAGTGTTAGCTTGCACGTATCAATATTCATATTTCGACTCTTTAGCGACTTCTGACCCTGGAAAACATATGTACGGCAAAACACATCAGTTTTTTGGACTTGGTATTCCAAATATGGGCATGACGCTGACTTCAGAGGTAAATTTTGCTTAGCGCTGAGTTTATCAGGGTGAACTATAACCCTGCAAATCTGCAAACTGTGGGAGCGTTAGCTAATTAAAAAACAAGACTGAATGCTATGGTATCTTCTTTCTGAAAAAAGATGTGGAGCAACTGCCTACATTAGTTAGCTAGCTAGCTAATGTCAGATGTTCAATAAACTGTATGTTTCCCGGGGAGGAAAATGGCGTAGTGAAAGTCCACAGCTGTGACGACAGCTTAATGCAGAAAACAGTCCTACTTTTAGTGTAGCAGCATTCAATCCCAATACTGTGATGAACTTGTAGTATTAGCTGCACTGGGATAAAGTGTCCAAGATTACATATAGTGCTTATTTCAGACCACAGTAATACAGAAGCCAGTCCTTCCTTCAGACAAGTAGCATTCAATCCTTGTACGTAGATTAATTTTTGTGTCTGTACGCTGCTTGTGTGGTCAGTTGGGTAAAGTGTCCAGGCCAAGTGAAGCTGCATGCTGTTTGGCCCTCATGCGCAGGTTTTCAATGCTGGTTGTTTTGCTGTTAATACTGGGTAACGTTCCTGTGGCCTGAAGCAAAGGGCTGCTCCACATCTGCTGGGCCTGGGACAGGGACTGGTAGTAGGACTGGCACTGCAGTGACCCCAGTGGGGCGGCCATGTTTACGCTCATGCCCAGGTAGGGTAGTGAGGAGGGGGAGGCCATGTCGAAGGACGGGTAGTGCACCAGGTTGTTGGTGGCAGCCATATGCTGGCGGAACTGCTCCTGCAGACGGAAGAGGCTGAGTGGAGACGAGGCGTAGGAGTTACTCTGAGCCAAACCACTGCTGCTGACCCCACTGGAAGACGGCAGGGATGGGGAGCTGAGGGGAGAGTCTGGAAGGGGAAAAAACAGATCATATCATATACAATAATAAACTGGAGTACTATGTTTTATTAAAGTATTATCATTTCTGTCAGATTGCTATTGACTTCTGACATTAGCTGCTAGCTGATGGAAGTTATAATATATCTAAATCTTAAGCAATATGTCATACATGTAATTATATTGATATTTACAGTATTGTGCAAATGTTTTAGGCACCTGAGAAAATTTGCTTTAAAAAACTGGCTAATCAGTGCTTCATTCAAGTGTGATATGACTACATTCAAATTATTCATGTGATGGCTGGGGGCAGAGGAGAACCCTGAGCAGAACCCTGAAACCAAACTGATGCTCTTCTAACCAGCTCAAAAAATATCAGCTACTTTTTTTGAAAACAAGAAATTCTTGATACTTGTATATTTATTACCGTATTTGTTTATTTGTATCTATTATATGATAAATGTTTTTAACAATTTGCTTAAGTGTCTAGGTGACTTTTGCACAGTACTGTACTATATACAGTTGTTACTAATAGAAACAGATGAATAAATACAAGTGCACTTTAGGTTCACATTACAGTATTGGAGTAGCATAATTTTTTTTGCCTAAGTGTGACACAGAAGTGATTTTTTTCAGAGCTGTGTGAACACTGATCTTTTAAAATCAGATCTGAGCCACTTTGCATATCTGTTACTTGGTCATGAGACCACAGTAAGAAATGTCAAATCAGAATGAGTGTTTTTTTACATCACACATCACTGCAGCATGCGTATGTGGTCAATATCAAGTGTCAAGGGTGTTTCAGCAGTACTTAACAATAGCAGAAGATGATAAAATGTATGCAAGCTGATCCTTTCGGGGCAAAGGTGTGTTTACACTAAAGACAGATATGGATCCCTTTCACACATAAATGCAAGCCATCACGGCAAAAAGATCAAATATGAGGACAAAATTGGAATTGAGCAAAAGTCTTTAATGTGAACTTAGCCTACAAGCTCTGATATGTACTAAATGATCTGAGTGTTGAGGTTAAAGGGTCCATATTCTACCATATACTTTTCTCATATACAGTTGTATGCAACACGCCTGGTCAAATGATATGTTTTGTTGATTTGTGGAGTGAAAGTAAGGTATCCTATACTCTAAAAGAAATCAGCTTAAAAATGTCCTTTCCTGCATATGTTATTGCACGATTTCCATTTACTTGCTGAATAAAATAAAAAATAAAAGTAAACTTCAACCGCTCCTTTCAGAAGTATGGACCCTTTAGAAGGCTTCAGTGATCAAATTGCTTCCCAACAGACAGGAACAGCACAACGTTTAATCGTTTTCGCACATCTTTTACTCCAGTAACTCTATAGACTGTCTGCAGGAACAACACTCTGCATCACTTCAACAGTAATAGGTGGGGCTAAACTGCTGACATGTAAAGGTGGCCATAGTTGTAAACCATGATAAATGAAAAATGGGCTGTTTTTGGAGCTTAGTGTCCTTTTATGGACTGGGGAGTAAACAATAAGCTATATTTGGAAACTTTATTTTGTATTAAAAAGAATTTTATAGAAAGAAATCAAATGTAATTTAGAATTAACTATGATGCATTTCCTTTCAATAATGAATCTTTCTTTAAACATACCTGATTTTGGACTCAGTGGCTTGCAGGACGGCGAACTCTCACCAGGTAACTGTGGGCCTGCTGCTTTTACCTCCCCTCCGAAACATGGCGGCTCGTCCTCTCTGTCAGTCATATCCTCTGCTCCTGACTCCGCCCCCGACTGCTCAGGTGAGGTCACGTTCACCTCCTCAGTGAGCTCACCTGCTGCAGGTAGTGTGGATCGATTTCCTTCTGACAGGGGAGGAGGAGGGGTTTGGGACTCTGATGTGGTGGTAGGTGGGACTTCTCCTTTCTCTGCCTCCTGACCTGCATCAGTCCCCGCCTCCTTCTGTCTCTGGAGCTGCTCTTTCTGCAGGCTGCGCTGCTTCTTACGAAACTTTGCCCGCCTGTTTTTAAACCACACCTAGCAGAAGAAAAAAGTTGTATTTGAAGATATGAAATTTCAAATTGCTTATAAACTATTTTATGTCTTTTGATATTCTGCATTGAAGTTGGTGGCATGTTGCTTTATCTGGCAAATGTACGGCAAACATTCATTGTCATTCAGGTAATGTTTTGTGGTAAAGTGGCCCAGTGCACATTTAATATAGAAACACCTGTTGTGAATGGAAATTCTAATTGAAGCTGCACTACGCAAGATTGTTTGGTTAAGACTGAAACAAGTAGCATTACTGAGTGGAGAGAAATAAAAACACATTAAAATTTTGTGTGTGCGCACTGCTGCGAGTCACCCTGTAAAGCCTGAAATAATAGTTACGTATAATGCAAAATCAAGCTTATACTGATGAAGATATGATGACAACAATAGAGGACATGATGTTCACCAGGTTTTTACTGAATACTTTTTGAATATTCTTTCAACGTGCTTGCAATCGTCAGATTCATCTGCTGGGGTCTGAAGCTCAACCGACGTTAAAAAAAAAGGTCTTTGGCACGTTCTGTGCAATTACACATTCCCACCAGAGAGGCCTCCAAATCCCCAAATCTTACATAGAGCAGCTTTAATAATCCTAAAAACCCTTGCTTTTAAATATCTTGAATTAACTTAGTAAAATACTTTGTTCATTATGACAATTTTTCAGTATATACTGACTGAGCAAATTAACTGTTAATATATGAACACACAGCAGTACTCACTTTGGTCTAAAGTAAATGTCACACATGTAGTAAATCACTGATTGCATGTCAGGTGCACGGTCCACATCCTGGTCTGTATGTGTACCTGTACTCGAGCCTCAGGCAGGTTGGTGCACATGGCGAGTCGCTCCCTCATGACCACGTCAGGGTAGTGTGTTTTCTGGAAGGTTTTCTCCAGCGCCTCCAGCTGCTGAGCGGTGAATGCCGTGCGGCTCCTGCGCTGCTTCCTGTGCTGAGAACCGTAACGGGCCTCCAGGATGATGTCTGAGAACGTCCAGCCGTTAGAACAGAAAATACAGCATTTTTAATATGCTGTACATCATTTTTCAGAACTATATTTTTGATTCATTTCTTTACTTCTATGATTAAAAATTATCTAATTAATTCTCATATTTTTCTTCTGTATATTTTTTGTACATTCTGTATATTTTAGTCACTTGATTGCAAGTCAGATTATACTTAATAAACTAAATCTCAAATTAACGACCAGTTATATTATTATACCAAATGGCTGCATTATGACTGAGCCCACTACAGTTAAACCGTACTGGATCAAACTGAATTTAATTTTTTTATGCCTGTCCCTTGTTATACTAGATATGCATATGCCACCTTAATCAGAAATCAGTATGTATGACATAACCTATTAAACAATTTCTGATTATTTTTAGAAATTATAACTTGCCATATTGGTTCAGGAAACCAGGAAAAAATCATATGCGTGCAAATAAATAAATAAATAAAACCCTCTGAAACTTTGTCAACTTCTGAAGTTTCATTCTCCAACTTTAACTGGATGAAGACTAATTGTACTAAAGTGAAGGAGCTCCAAACCAAATCCCTCTCGATTCTGTTCATAACATTTATATAGAATCAATACATCAGTTTAAAAAGCCTAAATATGTTATTATTGCATCTCTTTCTCTAACTGATCGCCATCATGTGTTTAAAGTGATAGTTTGGCCAAAACTCAAATTTCCAGTTTTCTTCCTTAAACCAAATGTAGGTGATCAGCCAAGACACGTTTGGTGTCTGAAGTTTTAGTCTTTAGTTTTGTACTAGAGCTACAAGTTTAACGCAGCTAACAAATAATAATTAGCGCTGCACAAACTACATGCATAAATCATCATACACTTCCCTTAAACTGTGCCGAGTTGTTCAGTAATCTCAAATAGACCTGCTTGTCTGCTCGTTTCTGACACTGTATGACAGAGTTATCTACAAAAATGGACAAAGTTTGTCACATAGTATAAATAGTAATAACAGTCAATTTGGAGGCCTGAAATTTGTTGTACTTTCTCCATATTTAGACACCAAACATTTGGAGTAAGACTGTTGGCCAAATAATCCCTTTGATGCATTCAAACCTTAGAGGCCACTCCTCATGCCGACGTGAATGACCACTCTTACCGGCCAGTCTCTCTGCGAGGGTGAGGGCGTGCACTGAGGGCCGATAGTCCGGCGCGTGTTGTGCTTGCTGCGCCGCCTGCTGGTGGAGGTTGTACATGGCGCTCAGTGAGTTCATGGCGTGCAGAGAGTAGCCGTTCACTCCATAATGCTGCATGCTGAAGGTCAGCTGAGGACAGAGAGGGATAGAGGTAGAGAGGAGAGAGAGGAGGGAGGTTAGAGCACTGAAACCTGTAAACAAACCTGCTTACAGCGAGTGGGTGTGTGTGGGATGAGGGGGGGAGTGCATTAGGGGATGTGAGACTAACACACCCAGTGCACCTAATCAGTGAGATCACACATTAAAATAGCCAAAACTAACACTGAACTACAGCACTGGATTAACCCCTTAAAGGGTCTGTATGTGGATCCACGCTTCAGCTTCTCACTATCATAACTGCAGAACTGACACATTAGACTCACAGTAGATTTTGAATAATTCATAGTACTGAATATTTCATAGCACTAATTGAATAATTAGTAGTTATTCAATAGTTTAGCTCCTAACTAAAGAATTAGTAGTAGAACATAACTTATTTACACATTAGTTTTATGGGTGATACTGAATAATTCATAGTAGTTATAAAATAAATAGCTAACATTAGTTACTGAACAATTCATAGTAGCTACCGTATCATTCATAGTAGTTGCTGAGTAGTTACTATCCTTATAGTTCTCGGATAATAAGATAAATAATTGAATAATAAATCATCTTAAACGCAAAACTGTACGGAATTAACACCTATCAGGTTTAAGGAACTCTTACTGTGTTGTATTAACTCTTGCAGTGTTCGTTTAACACCTTTAAATCTCAGACTTATTCCATCTTATTCAGTAACTATGACAGTGTTGCAATGCAAACTGGCTGACTATTCCTAAGTTACAGAAGAATGTGATAAAAGTTTGACCTCGCCCACAGGTCATTTCCATTAAAGGGGAATTCCACCGATTTTTCCAAATTTCTGCATAGTTCAATCATTTAGATGTTAATAAAATCATTCAGGCCGTTTGACGTTAAGTAGTTCATTTGTAGAGACACTTACTGACATGATATGACTGACATGACAAATCTTCTAAAAACCATCGTACACCAATGTCTCAGACATTATACAGTGTATTCATAACCATTTCATGCAATAACTTTCTGTAAGGGAGCTTTTAGAGGTGGACGTCTGGTTCCTATCATCAGCACTGTGCACAAATCTGGTAAGTTTCTCTAGAACAGAGCAGCGGGTCATGTATGAACACAGTAAGTCAGCCTGTAGGCGTGTTTATTCATCAGTGTGTGTTAATTGAGTGGAGCAAGTGTTAAAGGACGCTGTAAGAGGTGGCTGGAATTCGCTGTGCATGCGGCAGGTGAAGGTGTGGTAGGTTAAGCTTTGTTAGGTTGGTTTTGTTAAAGTAACACAACAGCACTAACGTAATGCCACTGCATCACTGCTGCTGTTAATTTAGCCCTGGAGATTTTTGCTGTACTAGAGCTGTACAGTGTAGTTTCTCAGTGTGTGTAATGTATGAGGTTAAGCTTTTTTCCCCTCAGTCTTTCTGACTTCCCTGCAGTGGGAGCACACAGAGAGACTGACCAGCTGACTGATTCATTCTAATACAGTGTATTCAAAAGGTGTGAATTCTGCACAAGCACCAAAAATAAAATTCGCGTTAAACTCCTTTGCTGTTTAAACTGATGCCCCTTTAAAACGTCAGTTCTGCGTGTGTGTGATCTGTGAGGAGCGGAGAGAAGCGCGCGCTGAGCTGATCTCTGACTGCAGTCTGACTGATAAGAGCCGCTCAGTTTCACCCGTAAAGTTTACTGTCATTTATTTTATTATTTAGGTGAAATTTTCTCCCATTTTCGGTTATATTTTTAGAAAATTAATTCGTAAAGACGATCGCATGTTTTTTGTTTTAAGCCTCAGGGCTGAACACGAATACACACACTGACTCAAAGGCTAAACAAATGCAAATAACGTGAATAATGATATTATTATTATTATTATTATTATTATTATTATTATTATTATTATCTGTTATTTTTAATGATGGCGTTGATTTAAATGAAAACAACAGTAAGAGTTTACGATCCTTAATCTAGACGATTTAATACGACTATATTGAATTATTACGGAATTATAAAAGCACCAAAACAACAGTTTTATTGCTGGAATGTATACGTGTTTTTATTTATATAAAATGTACTAAAATAAAATGGTAATTATAGCTGCGTTATAATGTTAAATAATACGTTGTAATATTTAGTTTACAGCTGCACTGTACAATCTGATGATATTACTTTGATAAAGTCAGTAATCCGGTTTTAAACCACATTAAGACACATATGAACTCTCGCTGATTATTTAGATCATTTACAGCGTTATAATGAACACTTGGACCTTGAGAGCGCAGTGAGCGTCACTGAGGCTGAAGGATCGAACAGCAGCAGCAGCAGATTTAGTTTATTAGCACTGATAGTTTTTTTTTATTTATTTCCTCGCGCGCACACACTTAAAAAGGTGGTTTCAATTAAAAAGGAAATGGTTCTATTAAGAACTATGAGTTCTATATAGAACAATTTCAGGCTTTATTGTTTTTTGCATGGTGAAATGTCGTCTTCAGATTGATGGAGAATGTGTTGTATAATGTTCTATATAGAACCTTTTTGAAAAGGGTTCTATATAGCACCAAAAAAGGTTTTTCTATTGCTTGACATTTGATGCTACATAGAACCATTTTCAATAAGGTTCTATATAGAACCATATACAAAATACATTAATCAAACGCAAAGAACCGTTTAAGTATGAAATAGTAGTATAAAGAACTTGTGGTTCTAAATAGAACCATTGGATTTCCTAAAGAACCTTTGACTGGACATTTTTTTCATGCAAAGTTGCGTGACTTTTCAGAGCGCGGAGTTACTGCACTGACGTCTGGGGTCATTAAACATCATAAATAAGAAATTAAAAAAATAATAATTAATGATTCAGTTAAAGCAACTCCGTAATGTGGGGCCGCGAACGCGCGAGTTTAAAATCTGCATCTGTTTTTTTTGTTTTGTCCATACAAACAGCAAACCGTAAACACGCTGTAAATAATTTATTTACGCAAATTTTTCAAATCCTGAATTTTTAAAGCACTTACTGCAAAAACACTTTCAGCAGGTTGTGAATAATCAGATAAACTCGGAGACACTTTACAGCACAGAAAACTTGTTGTTGTCTCTTAAAAACCTGCCGTAACGGCTGATAAAACCACTACAAAACTTTTATGCCCCACAGAAGAGAAACTCTCAGACGACCACAGAAAAAAAACGCTCATCGACATTAAATTAGCGCTGAACTCAAAGTGAACTCGCCCAAAGCCTTACTGTACACACTGAAGTCCGGTTCAGCTGATGGTGAAGTATACAGGCGACTCTGCAGCACACAATTAAACTGTAAACGTGCAGTGACGGAGTGCTTGAACTCACCTGCTCGCTTTACTCTGCAGCCCGTTCTCCTCTCTGTGTGAAGATGAAGAGCTTGGTGTAAATGCTGAAGAGGATGTGTTTGATTAGAGCGGTCCAGGTTAGTGCTGGTGGGAGTGCTGAAGGCAGTGGAAGTCCATCTGTGATCCCGCACGCGGTCCAGCCCCACTGAGTGCCCTGCCCCCTCCCCATCAGCAGCTTTTAAAGCGCCACGAGCTCCAGCGCAGAGAGCCTATAGCAGAGCTATTCAGCACAGTGACACAGTACAGCATTTCAGTAGAGAACTTAGAACAGTGTGTAAGGACAGCCGTTCACTTTGCATGTCTAAAGAGTGTTTCATAGAAGCACTTCAGTACAGAACCTCAAATAACACATCATTTCAGTATACAGCGCTTCAGTACAGCTGTAAAGTATAGTGTCCAAAGCCATTCGCTTTGGAACAGCATTTTAAGTACAGTATTCAGTACAGTATTCCAATACAGTGTGTGCAGTACAGTGCGTCAGTACAGAGTTTCATTAAAGCCCATCAGCACAGGGATTCAGTAGAGCATTTTATTACTCAGTACAATGCAGTACAGTGTATTACATTATATTATATTGGGTACAGTGCTTCAGTACAGTGCTTCATTTTAGTATAATGCTTCAGTACAGTGCTTCTTTATTTCAGTACAATGCTTCAGTACAGTGCTTAATTTCAGTGCAGTGCTTCAGTACAGTGCTTCTTCATTTCGCACAAGACTTCACTACAGTCATTTCAGTACAGTGCTGCAGTGCAGTGCTTCCTTTTAGTATATTGCTTCAGTGCAGTGCTTCATTTCAGAATAATGCTTCAGTACGGTGCTTCATTTCAGTACAGTGCTTCTGCATTTCATAGGAGGCTTCAGTAAAGTGCTTCATTTCAGTGCAGTGCTTCATTTCAGAATATTGCTTCAGTGCAGTGTTTCCTTTCAGTACAATGCTTGAGTGCAGTGCTTCATTTCAGTACAGTGCTTCAGTGCAGTGCTTCATTTTAGTACAACACTTCAGTGCAGTGCTTCATTTCAGTACAGTGCTTCAGTAGTGTTTCTTGTCAGTACATCGCTTCATTTCAGTACAGTGCTTCATGCAGTACTTCATTTCAGTACAATGCTTTAGTGCAGCGCTTTATTTCAGAACACTGATTCAGTACAATGCTTAATGAGTGCAGTGCTTCATTTTAATACAATGCTTGACTACAGTGCTTCATTTCAGGTAAATGCTTGAGTACGGTGTTTCATTCCAGGACAATGCTTTAGGACAGCCCTTTATTTCAGTTCAGCGTTTCAGTACAGACCCTCAGTACATTGCTTTAGTGCACCTCTCTACTACAGCACCCCAGTACAGTGCTTCATTTCAGTACAATGTATCAGTACAGTGCTTTGTTTTAGTAGAGTATTTAAGTACACTGATTCAATTCTTTAGTACAGCATTTTATTTTCAGTACAGCACTTTATTTCTTTTAAGCTCTGCATCTCAACTCTGTACAACACTTCAGTAAGCTTTGATTTGATAGGAAATATGAGAGCACAGCTCCTAGCTTCCAGTAGACACAACTAAGGGAAGAGATTTATGGAAACAAAAAATAAAGTCTATACTTAAACAGCATTCATTCATTCATTCATTCATTTGAGTGGGTGGGGTGGAACATCTAAAGATACCCTGACTATACTGCGAGTTTCCCGTTTTGGAAAAAGGAGCTTTGTGGGCTTTTGGAAGGCTTAAGCGATTGCCCCATTGGACTGTGTTTAAGCCCAGTGAAGCTCAGTTAGTTTCTCGGTGCCAGAGCTATCGGTGAGGGTGGGCCGTTCGCTGCTCTAAATGATGGGAAACAACGATTTAAAAAGGAGCCCGGGCTGAAAAACAGTGAACCTGTCCTTTAAGTACGGAAGCGCGCGCGTCTCCTCTCTGTCAGTGCGTCTGAGCGCGAGGAGGCCGGAGAGAGACTCGTATGGATGGCAGTCCTTTACAATCTCTCCCAGAGGATTTAGGGTTAGGATTGAGGAGACAAGACGCCATCTCAGCCTAAAAAAATCTGTCTAAAAATGACGGGTGGTAAGAGGATTAAAACAATAATGCCCTTCTCTTCTTCAAGGTTTTTGAGATTTCTTCTTCCAGAGAAAAACCGTTTAGGCTGATATTAGGGGCAGCAGAAGTAGCCTTTTTAAATGTAAAGCTCGCATATTTTGCACTTCTTGAGAAGATGATAGTGTAATAGGCAGTGATAGTCATCACAGATGGGCGCAGTTTAATTTGTTTTCTGCTCGAATTTGTAAATAAATATGATTATGACATATAATTTCCGAGTTTATATATTCTTAAAGCATAGAC
Source organism: Colossoma macropomum (assembly GCF_904425465.1). Lineage (NCBI taxonomy): Eukaryota > Metazoa > Chordata > Actinopteri > Characiformes > Serrasalmidae > Colossoma > Colossoma macropomum. Next base: position 45,451,507 of record NW_023494789.1, read on the forward strand.
TGTATCTATTTATTATATACCTATTTTGTATATATACTATTTTATAAATATATATTAATAACTAATAATAGGCTAATAGTAATAATAATAGCCTAATTGCCTTTTATAAGAGCGATACTACTACTACTACTACTACTACTACTAACAATAATGAAAATGTGTATATTATTATTATTATTATTATTATTATTAATAATAATAATAATAATAATAATAATAATAATTGAATCTAAGCAGATAGTTATTTAGGAACTTCGTTTCTAAAAGTTTTGTGGCCTACCCCAGCACACCCATGCCTCCTGCTTGTCTTTTGTGCACGCGCTGTATCTCTGCGCATTAAAGTCTGGAAGCAAAAATCGGATTAACTTGTGAACCGATGGAAATAAGAAGTTAAATGGGAGGCAAATCTGGGCAGTGTGTCTTTGTGGGAACCGTTTCTAAAGCAATTAAAGCGAGAAGGAATTCCTGTGAGCCGAGCCCCCCCCCCTTTCTCCCACCTTAAAGCAGCTTTGGGAGCGTCATGAGCCTCCACTGTCCAGCGCGCACGGACGCCTTTTGCGCTTTTGCGCTTTTTGCGCATGCGCGTAATTGCGCACTCTCCGGGACGGTGCAGCGCCTTTTCCTGCTCGCCACCTCGTCACCTCTTCCACCTTTTTTTTGGCCCCCAATTTCCAACAGTCAGCGCTGTGCGCGCGGATTTAGCTGCCTAGCTCGTTGTTCTCGCGCGTCAATCCGCTGCGTTTGCTCTGATCTTTACTCCATCACTGAAAGCTGCTTTGGAGGACTTTGCCGTCCGTCTCTCCTCGGGGAGATGACGCACGCTCCCGCGAGGAACCTCAGAACAAAACCTGATCCCCTCGAGAGGATGAGAAACCCACTCCATCAGGAGGAAAAAAAGTGCAGGCTTACTCACTGATGAGCGAAAACGCGAAACTCAATAGGAGACTGAACCAAGCGCAATAAGTTCTTGTGAATTGCTGCTGCTGTTTGTGTCTGTGAAGCCGCGGAGGAATCTAAGAGTTTATGCTCTGAATCAGACATATAATCAGGCGCTGCTATGATAGGCCTACTTAAAGAGTTGAAGTCTACATTAGCCTGCTCTCTTCCGAGGCTAATGCAGTAGACTCCTGTGTGCGGGACATTAATCATGGTGATATATGGTTTTAGCTTGACTGCCACCTGGGGACTCCTGTAACAAGTATAAGAAAGCAACTTGCCAGGAGCAAATCTTCAGACATGTTATTAACAAGACGTTTTTATTCTGTCTCTGCAGAATTACACACCTGGAATAAAACGATGGTCTTTTCACTTTTATAGAAGTGGCCTTACTCCTGTCCAGAAATTAGTTTCTTGTTGCATCGCTTTGCTTTTAGTAAGAACAAAAACAATGTCAGGATAAAGGGTCATACATGTGCCCTATATAATTAAAATATTTAACATATATGTATGTGTACACACACACACCAATTAACCTACACACCAGCTGCACTTTACATTGTGTGTGAACATTTTATTGATAGATATAAGTAATACATAATCATATATATATAAGTACTATATATATATATATATATATATATATTATTTTCCTAAAACTAATACTACAATAATTCTTTTCATGGAAGCCAAGTACATATTGTGGTTATCATCAACACTTGATTTGGCTAATCAGTGCTTCATTATGCAAAATCATGTGTGCTGGTGATGAAATTTAACATATCTATGATGGCTAGAGGCACCCAGGAGACATCTGGGACCAAACTTTGCTCTTCTAACTAACTCACAAGATCTCAACTTTTTTCAAAATAAGTATATAAGTATATTTACATAATATTATATGTATCCATACAATACTACTACTACAACTACTACTACTAATAATAATAATAATATGCCTCATAAGTATTATATGTATGTGAGTTTGCCCTGTTTTCACTTGTTTTACTGCAGTCAGAATATCTTGTCCTGAAAATGTATACAAACATACACACACACACACACACACACACATTGCATGCTTTCAGCCTGCAGTCATTTGCACATGGACAGAAACACACATAAATGTGAACATGCTGATATACAGGTGGACACAGGTTCAGATGCACACTCAAATACAGATGCTCAAGTACACACACAATGCCTGTGCATTTGTGCAACATGTTTTATCGGCAGCTCCTGGCCTGGGCCTAAGCTCAGACAGTCTGAATTTTTTTACTGCACATGCTGCCCAGACAAAGACAGATTATAATGAAAATATATTAGAATATATTCTGTTTGCACTTTGGAATAGAGGTTGCAACTCCCCCCCCTTACCCTGAATGCAGACAATCATGACATGTTTGGTGTCTGAAGTTTGCTTCTTTAGTTTTACTACTACAGTGTAGCGAACAAGTACTGGAAGTTTATACCCCACCAGTTAGCACTGTGAATACAGAGGTCATAAGTTTTGTTTAGCTCCACTGAATAACTAAAGAAGTAAACTTCAGACGCTAAACTTATCTTGGCTATACTTAAGGTAAGAGGGAAACACTGTGGAAAATAGAATTTTCCCTAAAATGTTCCTTTATGGTTTATAAGTTTTGCTCTTTAAATGTAGTTTAATTTCAAGATGCAAGGGAGAACTTATTTGTCATATACAAGCAGCAATATAGCATTTGTTTATTTAGACGGTGGCCAATAAATGTGCAGCAACAAATGGGCTGTGGTGTGTAACTGGACACCTGTGTAGTGGACTTTTAAGGTAGGAGGACCTAATAAAGGTGGCCAGTGAGTGAAAGTACAAAATAAGGGTTTCTGATAAAGTGGCCAATGAGTGAAAGTACAAAATAAGGGTTTCTGATAAAGTGGGCAGTGAGTGGAAGCATAATGAAGTGTTTTTTAATAAATCAGCCAATGAGTGGAAGTACAATAGAGTGGACTGGAAGTGTATTTGAAAAGAATATGACCAAAAATTGCATACATTTCTCTCTCACCCTAAATGTAGTCAGTTAGCTAAGTCATATTTGCTGCCAAACGTGTAAATGATTGCTGTGTACTGATTGACTTCCATTGCTCCCTCTGTAACTGTAGTGCCACTGGGGCGATCAACAAGAACACTGACCGTCTCCCCACCCTGTGAACGCTGACATATTGAAGCTGGCAGTTGTGTTTCTGCTGCTTTTCTCAGCCTCGCTGCTCCAGCCCATGGCCGGACACAACAGGGCCTTTTGTGGAGCTCTAATCCTGCAGCTCCGCAGCCTTCACCGCTCTGGGGGATAAAAGCCCCATCAAACTACTACTTTAGAAGGAAAATCTGCCCTAATCCCTCGCTTTACCTAAACAAAAGAGAGGAAAAAAACAGAGGGTGGAAAGAAACAGTGCAGAAGCAGGGCAGGACCTGGAACACACAGCCATAGAAACAGTTTTACTGCAGAAACTAACAACTTCTGACAGGCGTTCAACTCCACAAGTGATTAAAAAAGCTCCAAGATCCAGAGTTTTCCTGGAAGAATATTTTACAGGAATAATTATCTGATGAGTTCAGTCAGTAAAAGTTGAAAAAGTTGAAATACTGAAAGAGGTATGTAAACTACAGTTCAAATATAATAATAAAAATAATTGCTTCAATTTTATTCAGTAATAACTTACACAGTGCAGACTGAAATACTACAAGTTAGACACCAGAAGGTATTTCAAGCTTTTGGGAACTTACTAAATGATAAATTAATCAAATACTGTAACCATTTATTGTTATTGTCATCAATTATAGTACTATATATAGTATTTTTTAAAAGTTGTTTGCCTGAAGATTTTATCACTTTTCAGATAAAAGCTTTCTGTATATAAAATTTAATGTAACTTTATTCTTAACTTATACAGCTTTCTGTCATTATGGAATCTTATATATTATAGAATTATGGAATACAAATATAGAGGAAGAAATAGGAAATTTTTCTGAACGAAAATAAGTTCACATCCTTTACAGGGAATAAGCTACAAACCAAATGCCCAATTTATGTTTATTATATGAGTTAAACATTTTGGAAAAAAACATAAAATATAAAATGTGCCGTTACTTTTGCACAGGCCAATTTTTTTTAACTTGTCAAATTCAGCAAAAAACTGTAATTGTGTGTTAAAATGTGAGGATGGGTACTTATTTTTTTATGTAGACCAAACGTTTGCATAAGACTGATAACTATCTATCTATATTTGCATATATACACTGATAACTAAAAATACACAGACATTTTTAGTTATCAGTGTATATATGCAAACAGACTGTGTGTATACAAATATATATGTTAATATCACAATTCATGCCATATGTAGACCTTTGGGAATGGTTAAGCACTTTGACATACATAATTTCACAGTATTATATTAATATTATTTTTATTTGTTCTAATATTGTGGCTAATGAGTGTTTTGAGCATATAAACACTTCTTACACAGATAAATAGCTTTTAAAATCTAATTTACTCAGGTGCCTGAAACCTTTACACAGTATGGTATACAGTTTATTGTCAACAGATCTTTTATTGTTATATTACTTTGATAATCAGTGTGTTAAACCAGTGTTTAATCTTAACAGTTCTGTTCGTGCTCCACTAATGTCCAAACCAAACTGGTGCTGATTGATATTGAGTGAGCATTTAAAAGTTTTGTCAGAAAAGATTGTTCCAAGAGTCTATAATACAAGACAATTAAGAAATATCATGAACTGCAGACATTTATGTGTTAGTTAATCTTGTTGATGTGGACCCGCATGTCTGCTGTAAGCCATTAAATTTCCTGTCCACTGAAAGCCCTGTAACACAACAGCATTACTGCCGGCTATAAGGGGATAATTCTCGCACACTGTTTCATTTCAGTGACCAATGTTTGCCACTAAATCTTAAACACTATTTAACTCTCCAAATCTCACCTGCAGTGGTCAGTGTGATTCGGTGAATTTAGAGCTTCCATTTTCTCGTTGGATGGAAATGTTGCACTAGAGAGTCGTTGTGGGTGTCTGGGTGTTTCGGTAAGAGGAAGATAGAGAGGGGGAGTCATAGACGACTGATTCCAGCACTGAAATGACTCCCAGTGCTCTAAACTTGCTGCTTTTCTATCATACACACACACATACTAGTCACAGCCTCAGACAAACCACTCACACAGGTACACGGGCTGTTGTCTGGGTAGGACTTTATTTCATGGCTACCTATATAAGGACCTAATGACACCTGCATAATTACTGAAAAATGTAATTACAAAGCAACACTTTTGTATTTGAATAGCTTATGTCAATGTTCATAGTGTGTTCTAGGGAATGTCCTCAAAGTAACGTGATGCAGGAAAATTAGTGTGAAAATTGTTAGTTATAAATGGAATGAAGTATCAAAGCCACTTAAGTATAAAGGCCTATATATCAATACAATGTCATTTACTTCATAGAACATCTTAGGCCATCTTGAGAATATTGATATAACGCTGTTTATAATTTTTTAGTCTTATCTCTACCAGTAAAGTGTGTGTTCAGACAGCTCTCAGGAGGATTTGATCTATGCATCAGAGGCTTTTGCACAAACTTGTGGAGTCCATTTCAGCTCAAGTGCACACTGTCATTAAAGCAAAAGAAGGACATATCAAATACTAAGGGATTCTGAAATTCATGTAAAATTTTAAAGATACTACTTTTCATTCAAATTGCTATGTTGATAATACAAATGAAAATTCCTCTATTAAACTAGGAAGAAGTGCAAAATAGAAGCATTTCCACTAGTGGTCTCAGACTTTTGCACCCCACTGTATATCATTCAATGATTATGCATGTGTTATAAAGTCCATACCTGAGTAGCCTTTAAAGAAAGTGCTACCATCTGGTGTATTTTGTATACTACTGTATAACACCTATATCAGCTATTGGAATTTTGTCATTCACAACCTAACTGGCTACCACTATGCCATGTGCATGTGTATGTGCTTCAGTGCACCAGTTATTATTAGTATAATGGTTTAAACTCTGAAACCAGGGGGTCTGTCTCATGATGCAGTATTTCTTGCCTACCCATCTAACTTTACGCTTAGTTGGATCTAACTTTGGTGGCAGTGGCGACAGTGTTAGTTTTTTACCGTTAAAAAAAAACACGTTAAGGTAGTAGGATTTCTTTTTTTCTTCTTTGGTGACTCTTTATTCTTTCACATGATTGGTTGTTCATCATAAACATCACACTTTCATGTACATAAGGATTAATCACAGCCTCTGAGCATCTAAACCTGGAAAGTTAATAACTATTGTTGTAAAACAAGTTCACCACATCTGTGTTTGTTATGTTTTATGAAGGTTTTTTTTAAGTTTTTTTTCTCTGTTTTTCAAATCCAGATACTTACAATCTTTTTTGAGATGTTTTGAACCTATTGTTTTTTTCCCCTTACTTGAGCATCTTAGACAACATAATGGTACAGTAATAACCCAGAAGTTGTAGGGGGGGCCCTGCTGCCCTTGGAGCCCTAAGCAGCCGTTTATGTCACTTATTAGGTAGAGCCAGCACTGGTAGGCAGTTCTTGGAAACAGTCTACAAGCCAACCTTTCAAAAGTAAATGTGAAAATGTTATTTTTCAAGGGAAAACAGGGCAACACTATGTTGAAGTCAGAACAGACAGGTTTGAAGCTAAATGTATGCAGCAATAGTGTGTTGCTGATTACAAACTTAATCCAAAAATCTTCCATGATAAAGGGACACAGAAAACTGTGTACAGTGTAATGTGCATTTAATGCACATTGAAAATCTGATATTTTTTTCATTTAAATCTCGAAATAAGCAACACACAGTTTAGAATCTGGAATTTTAGAATATTTGAAATTCTGCACTATTTCTAAGTCACTATTCAAATTGAAGCAAATTTGTGATTGACCATGTTAAGGAGTTTGTACAAAAAGGTCAGATTTTTTTTCCACTTCCACTGAAGCTCATGTTCAGATGACTCTCAGGTGGATTTGATCTACTGATCAGAGGCTTTTGCGCAAACTTACAGAGTCCATGCCATCTTGAGTGCACACTGTCAGTAAAGCAAAAGAATGACATGCAAAATACTAAGAAATTCTAAAATTCATGTAAACATGCAAAAGATGTGCTGTAGGAGTACGGGAGATGTTGCAGTGGCTGGGTGCAGAGGCCTAGACACTGCAATATCATTTGTAATGAAAAGCTTTGTGTTAAATTTAGAAAGGAATGCATAATAGAAGCATTTTCAGCTGTGGTCTCAGTGGTCTCAGACTTTTGGACCTCACTGTATTTTTCTTATATAAAGCAATCTTATCAAGTGAAGTCATCTCACTGTACTGGCAGGTCATTTTACCTCTTTATTTCTTGAAACAAGCAAAATGCCAGTGCAGTTAAATACTTTAACATGATCATTATTTCCAAAAATAATACATTGCCTACATGTAAAATGCTTTCTTTTGTCAAGACGCCATTCACAGCAGTGTAGAGCAGGTCACACTTGTACAGAAAAGTCACTTTTATCTCAGTGTTTTACTCTTTTATCTGATTAGGAAGCACTTTTAAAGACTCTTAGTCTAGAGAAAAGAACAGATTAGTTTCAGCAGAAAGCTGACTGTGAGACATTTCTTAAGAAGCTCCTGCCCCTAGAAGCTGTCTTTTGCTGCTAAATCTGCTGAGGTTAATAACACAGCTGTGGAATAAAGACATAAGGCTGAGGAGAACACACGTTTTATCTGAATTTTTGTCTGATGAGACCAAATCAAATTCACTGCAACAAGAATCCGTTCACATTATACAGAACCAGTAAAATGGGTCTGCTGTTTATTTACTGTTTATTTTGGTATATTGTGAGTTCCAAGTTTTATTACTAGTAGATTTTGACCACTTTTAGGTTTTTGATGTGTATTTTAGCTGAAAACACATCTGTAACTAGGTCTTACATTTAGTCTGGGCTAGGTCTCTCCAAATGATAATAATAATGATGATTGAACTGTGATGCTTTCAGCTCTGTTAAACTCAACAGGTTGCTGTATGTTAGAGAGAACATACTGTAATGGATTGGTTTATTGTTGTTTGATAATCTTGGGTTTATAGCTTGTTTTACAAAAAGCTTTGGCTCAGTGGTCTCATCCTGCATTAACCCACTGACTGACCGCTGCCAACTAGGCATTAGAAACCCTGCAGTGGGTGCAAAGACCTAAAGCGATACGCACACTGTGTGTTGTCCTGCCCTTTTCATGGCACATGATTCACATCCAGTTGAGCTTTTGACGTTCTAATCTGTTTATATAAGGATATTTATTGAGGTACTTCAGTAATGTTCACCATGTGATTGCATGCTGTGAGGATATGTAGTGATCAAGAAGTCTTTACTGAGAAAAGGAAACTGGCCATCCCAGAGTCCAGACTTCAGCATCATTGACTGTGTTTAGGATCTCTTGGATTGTGAGAAACAAAAAAATAACTTCTAAAACTGAATTTTAGAGGTGTGGAGAACCATTCATGCAGGTGTCTTTGAAAAACAGAAAGAAGGGGGCACATCACATAGACTTTCATTCATTCCCTGGAGACTTACCCAAACCTTAACCATAACTACTTCTAGCCTAACCCTAACCCTAACCCTAACCCTAACCTTAAAACATGTTTTCACTTTAAAATGTATTGATTTACTTTGTGGGGACCAGCTTGTGTGAAGAAAGGTCCCCACAATGTGAGTGTATAAACAGGTTTTGGTCACCACAGTGAGGCATAAATCTGGTACACACACACACACACACACACACACGCACACACACACACACACACAGCAACCCCCCTTGCTCTTTATGTCTTCCTGGGATCAAGTTGCCATGTAACGAGATAGACTGCTCTGTCTGGTACACTGAGACGACTGCCTAAACGTAGTAGCACTGACAGTATCGGCAGGGTGCTGGAGAACAAGCTGAGATGGATATGTCTGTTTACTCATTTATTCTTAATCAGTTGATTGGCTCCCCAAGGAGTGCATGAGCACACACACCCAAAAAAGTGGTCACAAACTTAAAATGTTTTGATCAATCTAATGATCAGATTAATAATACCAATATGAGCTAATCTGGATTAAGATGGATGTTTCTTTGAATACATTGAGTTCTACTCTCCCCTTAATCCACCTGATATGGGCCTTCATCCTAATCCGAGCCTCAGGCCCTATGTTTGTGTGTGTATATGTGTGAGACACACTGCAGTTACAGGTCTGGTTTAGTCATTCATACAAAGATTTCATATACACATGTGCTGATGACTTATTAGTACTATGACATTCATAATGAGTGTGCAACTATTTTCTTATCAGGATTAAGTGAAATTAGTTGTGTGTCAAAATCATAAAAGTATGTGTCCAAAATACACTACAGTAAAAGTAAAACAGCATCTTCATTAAAGCATTCGGATAACACTAGAAAATATATTTCCTGAAGAAAAGTGAATATCCTGAATTTCCTGGTCTAAATGAAAATCTAAGGGGGAAAGGTGTGTTTTTATCTCGGAAATGTAATAAGTGTAAGTATTGAGGACAAGTCTTCAGTTTCAAAAATATTTGAGTAAAGTACAGATCTCCCATCTGTGTGTGTGGGTGCTTGTTTTTTGTCTCTTTTTGGAAAACAAATATCCCTACACTGACACACTGATATAAAAAGGATTTTTTCATGTAGCTGTTTGTGTGTGTGTGTGTTACTGTGTGGGATGAAAGTCAGCTGGACTCATCACCAGTGGTCGCCTATTCTGTCATATTCCCAGGAGATGAGTGTGTGTGTCTGTGTGTGTCCCGGGAGAGTGGTGGGGTGTGTCTCCTTTGATCGTCCATCAGTCAGTCTAAACTGTTTAACAATAGAAAAATAACCCCATCACACACTCCTCATTCATCAGCCTGCTGCAGACTCATACATGAAGATGTCAATCATTCAAAGAACTCCGCCCCATCATTTATACACATTTTCCTCTTCTTTCAATCACACCATGACTCTGAGTGTCATCAGTTGATTGTATGTTTATACACACTGCATGAACTGAAAATTATGTGTACTGAAAATTAACTTGGTAAGTCTTAGTAAAGTGTAGAAAAAATAAGTTTAACAAAACGTATTTTAATGACATGTCAAACTACTGAGGAAAGTAAAATGTTATATGATTAAATTACAAGGCCATTATTGATGTTCATGCTGTGTAGATGTAGTGCTGTTTCCTTTAAAGGTTTACTGCTAAACTTTAAATTTTGTACACACTTTTTCTAAATAATGGTCCATTTTAACCCCTTAAAATCCCAGGCTTATTACTCAGTACAGGGACTTCAATGCAAACTGGCTGAGCTGTTCTAAGGTTATAGCAGTGGGTAATAAAACTTTGAGGGCATTTAAGGCCATATAGGGGGTAAGACCCTGGAAATGACCCAGTACAGTGATTTTTATAATATTTTAATAATATAAAATATTTAATTCCATGTCGCCCTCAAAAATCATACTCACAAATATTTTCAGATTTCTTGTTAATTCTACCCCAGATTCTATGGAATTTTGACTCACCATGGTATTTTTGATACATTTAGTCAATATTTTATTCCCATTTCTTGGATTAATCAACAATATTTCTGACTATCTCAATTTCAAAAGACATTTTTTGTCAGTTTATTTACTACAGAATTTTGTCCTAAAATTGTTTTTTTATGATTATTTTTTAAATCTTTTTCAAAAATGTCATTTTCAAGAACATTTCATCACTTGATAAGCCTCTTCCATACATCATCACTCATCACTGTTCAGAAGTTGCTTCTGACATCAGTGTCATAGCCAGTACTTAACTGCCAACTTGCTGTAATCATTGACCTATTGTTTATGTGATAGTGTAAAGTACGTTTTCACACAAATGCTGTACATTGAATAGATGACAAATACATTTAGAAACATGTAGATATTCAGATGTAGAAATGTAGAAATCAGCTTGCTGGCAAATTTTGAGTGTTGCTTCTGTAGTATGACATCAGTTGAGTCAGCTAAAAAAAGGTAGCACATTTAAATAATTTTGAACTTTCTCTTTCTGACTGAAACATGAATACATTTTTGTATCATTGAATTCCTTAAGCCCCTGTCTACTCATTTTCATGATTTTCTTCTATTACACTGTAAGAAATAAAGATTCTGTTCAGGTACATTTTTCGGTCTTCAAGGCGCATACAATGTAAATGTTCCCTCAAGGGTTCAACAGTGGTTTTAAGGTCCAATTGTCAACCTTAAATAAGTTTTTCCCTGGTGAAAAGTACATATTTTTATCTTTTTATAACCTAATGTCTTAAAACAGAGCAAATAAAATAAAAAGCCTGGAGAAAAGACAGGGTGTGTGAGTCAATACAACTTAGTATAATTTCAATGGATTGAGAAACAATTATGGTCTCTGACTAAAGGTACTGAGATGTACCCCTTGAGGGTGCCACCCCAGTGACAAGAGGGTTACTGCCCCGTGACAGTTTTGTACCTTTTTTCTGAGAGTGTATGTGTAGCTTTTGTGCTCTTTTTTTTACTATGAAATAATATATAGAGAGAAAGATGTTGGTCTTTTTTTTCTTTGAGAGATTTTTGAATGTAATTGATTAACTGCATTACATCTGTAAAGATGAACTGATACATCATCTTAGTATTATGTTAGCTATCCACCCCCCACCCTCCCAACATCAAGGCTCACAGTGTTTTCCCGCAACTGTACTTTATTACAGGTGTGATGCACAATAATGCAGAAATTTCTCCATACTGTCCATGAATATGGACGTGGCATCTCGTAAAGAAACTTGTGTGACCTCAGTTTCAGCAGCACGACCCAGCAGTTAGGTCATGGATGCAACCTTGCTGAGCATTCAAATATCAGACACAATCATAAAATGAAAGTCTTCTCGAACATTATCTGCAAAATGTAATTCAAACTTTAAAATGACCAATTAGACAGTTAGGCTGTCCATTTCGCACTCTTTACTCACCATTTTGAGACTGACGAAAGTCTCAAAAAGAGCTGACACACCCACACAGTTCTGATCAGTCAGCAATTTGGAATTTTTGTAGCATTTATCCACTATTAAACTGTATTAATTTTATATATAAATAAATTAAATATAAATAATATATCTCCTAACCGTTTCCCTGGTAAACACTTATTTGGTGGTATATGTGAACCATTAAAACAACAATTTAAACATTTGAAACCATGTTGACAGGCGCTGTAAATTATTTAAATAAGTTGAAGATAAACCAGGATATGTCCACCAGAAACCAGGAATCTTCGATTCCAATACACATCATTTTATGCATTTGTGTGTTGTTGTAATGCATTCTGGGGTTAACATGCTGCTGTTCACTTGGCCATGCCATTTCTGCTTGGGGGAATACCTGATGCCATCTTGAGGACTGTTCCATTAGTTTATTAGCTCAAGTGAAGTTTGTTAAGCCCTTGAAAGGGTGAGGGATTGAGTGAACATTACTGTCAACCTCAGCAGCAGAACTTACCCAGACATCATTGTGGCCATGACTCATTTGCTTTTTCAAACTATAAAAAGTGGACAAAGCTGTTTATAAGCTGTGCCTATTATTGTAAAACTATAACACTCAATTCACTATGTTCAAACTGGTTTTTAAGCAGCAACGTACTCCATCTGTTATACATGAGTGCTGATACAAATTTGATACTTTGCTAGCTTGCTAGTTAGCAAGCTAAAGGCTAAACAGCTAGCAGGAAAAAAACAATACACCACTGTATTAAACCCAAGCTTATAACAAGCTTATAACAAAGCTGTTATTGGCAAACAACAGTTATGCTCAGATTTCTCAAAAACTTTGTAATTGTAATTTTGAATTACAAAGTCTGCATGCTAATGAGCCCACCGAGACTAACGTAGCCAAAGGTGAGAGCTCTGAATGAGAAATCCCCTCCTTTCTTTAAGTTTGAATGGCCACTTGTGTAGTGCAGGTGTGACAAGACGGCTTTTGAAAAAATCTCCATCTCTGTGAATGAAGTCCTGAGGAAAAGCAACTAATAAAAACTAAAAAATGCAGTTGATGTACACCAGTGCAAATATCAACATAAAACTGAACTGCATTATGTTATATTGTTATATGCTTTATTTGAATGTGAAATGGTAAAGCACAGCACTCATGTTACATATATGCATTCAGCAATTCTGAAGAAACCACAAGTAGAGTGACATTCTGTACCAGAGAAAGCAGTTCGAGTGATAAGTATGCATATACATTTTATATAAATGTGAATGTTCTAATATTTAAAATAAAATGTAAAATGTTCTCATTTTAAAAAGCCACTTAAGGATCTCTAGCCTTTTTAAAGAAGTGCGGGAATAATCTGCCTCCGCTGCGCCGCCACATCCAGCGGGGATTTACTGCAACATTCGCCGGTGACACAGATCTACATAATCATTTTAACTTTTTCCCCGTCCCTTCCCATGATTCTCCCGCTGTCACTTTACAGACTGCTAAAACTGATTTGGGCTCCTTAATCTGCCCGTATTTCTCACACTTTAAAAAATCTCTAATATCATAAGCAGATTATTTCATTCATAATTGATTGAGTGCGTTTGCTGGAGTGCCACTTCAAAGTTGCTGAATTTGAGATGCATTTCAGGGCAGAGTGAAGAGAGAAAGAGAGAGAGAGAGAGAGAGAGAGAAAGAGAGAGAGAAGGTAGAGGAAGGATGGACTAGAGAAAATAAAGCAGTAGAGAATCTGATCCCACTAAACATTAGCTCATAAAGTGTCTTCACCTGGAAAACAACACTCACTGAGACAGTCAGAGACATAAAATCTCTGAGATATTGCTGAGATACACTGCTTGTCAAAGGATTTGGGATGTTTTCTGTGTCAGTTCTATACTAATATAATGTTCAATAGTCAGCTGTTTTTCTAAGTGAAAATAAATGAACACATTCTCTGAAATAAGACATTATTTCAACATAATCAGTCAAAATCCCATGAAAATATGAAATATATATAAATATGATCGGTTAAAATCTCAAGAAAATACAACCTTATTTTGACAATCAGTCAAAATCTCAAGAAAATAAGACATTGTTTCCACATAATCAGTTAAAATCTCAAGAAAATAAAACCTTATTTTGACAGTCAGTCAAAATCTCAAGAAAATATGACATTATTTCAACATTATCACTTAAAATCTCAGGAAAAATAAAGCCTTATTTTCGTATAATCAGTCAAAAGCTCAAGAAAATATGAAACTATGCAACATAATCAGTCAAAATCTTGAGAGACAAAAGTCATTATTTTGACATAATCAGCCAAAATCTTAAAGGATTGAGACATGATTTTGGCATAGGAGTGAGTTGTTGCAAATAAACATTATTTCAACATAGTCAACAGTCAAGATATTGAGAAAATAAACTATTATTTTGACAATCAAAATCTTGAGACATCAGTATTTTGAGATAAATAGTCAAACTGTTGTCAGACACAGAGGGGGAAAAACAAAGTATATTTTTCTCTTTCTCTCTGGTGGGAGTAAGCTTCCAAATGAATGAACTCTTCGGTGCTATGGCGGGCCTTGTTACTGCTTAAAAAGTTCAACTCATAAACTATAAAGTTATTTCCACTGGAAGTCAAATTTTCGTTTGAATAAACATTAGAATAATGTGGGGGAGAAAACGTGTATGTTTACTGCCCTCTAATAAAAGTAGTGGTGCACCTGCTCCGCTGCTCCATTACTCAGGTGCCAATAGCCTGAACTGAAGGCCTACCTTTAGTTTCCCACTGTGTGTAAATAGCACTCAAACACGAAACACATAAATACATTAAAAAATATAATAAGTACACTTGCATATCATCCTGACGGTGTTAAAGGAATGTGAATTAAGCAAAGCACTACATCTATCTTATTTCAGGAACACCCTAACTATGCCTTCTTTTACAGGGTCTAAACTTACATTCTATGTGACCAGGCAAGTTTAAAATGCTGTATATCCATTTGTAACAATTTTGAACAGAATATGTTTTTGACAAGAACAGCAGCTGACCTGTGTATTTTTCGAATAAAGATGGTATTAGTCATAATACAGCAAGGATATTTTTCTTGTATATGTAAAGCCCATGCCCAACAAACATCATGACAAAAAAACAAACAAAACCCTTCAATTATTTTGGGTATAATGGAAGTAAGTACCAATGCAGCGTAAATAAATTACATGGAAATGTCTAACAGGTCTAAAATATCACAAATATCACAAAATGTCTAAAATATCTCATATCTAGAGATTTATTTTGAGTAACAATGTGGTAAGTACAAACATGCACTAAATTTTACTGTAATGTTGTGTGTTTTAGCAGGAAAATATCTAAATAAATAATAAGGGCCCAATAAGGAAGAATTTTTTTACTGCTTTCAGAAATTCAGATTTCTTTTATGTCTTTATTATTATATTTATGGGGAATAGATACATATTTACACACTATGTAAGACTCATGTCTTCAAGCGTTTTTGTATTGCCTTCTTACCCCATATAGTCACCTATGACTTCAAGATTTTTTCTATTCACTTTCCTGGTTAAACACCTGAAATTTAGTGCAAGCTTATTTGGTCATTTCAAGTAATTATTCAGTTATTACATTTTTTAAACTTCTCAGTTTAATATCTAGAGAATCTAGGCATTTCAGTGTAATTATGGGATACTGTCTTTTTACATGCTATCATTTTACACAAAATAATTCCACAATATTAATGATGACGCATGGATGTTTGTGGAAAGGTTATGCACCTATTTACCTCAATAAGAAGCAAAAGTTTTAGCTTGTTGCAAAGGAATAGCTTGGCAAAACATCAAAAGTAAACAATTTTGGCCCTAAATGTAATTAATCATCCAAGACATGTTTGGTGCCAGACTTACTGTTATGAACTAACAAGTAATGGAAGCTAATACCCCACCAATTAGCATTAATACCATGCACAATGCTAATTAGACTGCATAAGCCTCCATTACTTGCTAGCTACATTAGCTCCAGGGCAAAATTAAAGAAGCAGACACCAAACATGTTGTGGCTGATCAATTGATCATTTCAGTGTATATAGCAATCTCAGCCAGTCCTGCTGTAGTCCCACTGATGAAAACCACGACGGCCTGTTTGGGTCTTCATCACTTCCCTGCAGGGCGGAGATTGGGATTAGAGAGCAGAATTCCACAATATTGGATTGTCCATAGGACTGATCATGTCTGAGGGAAATGAGGTTTGACAGTGAGGAGGACGCTCCCCCCACACCAGCCCTCCCCACCACCCACTCACCCCAACACCCCCTCCCCTCAATACGGCCACAGCCAAATGGGTTCTTAATCCTCTTAGTGCCCATTCTTATTACCCACTCATCTAAATGACATGAAAGCCACCGGCGCTAAAAAAGCCAATTATTCCCCAAAACGAAGCCCGGGCCCTCTCACCGTACACTGTGTATATTTCACATTCGATTATGTGACAAGTGTATCTAAGA
This sequence comes from Colossoma macropomum, assembly GCF_904425465.1. NCBI lineage: Eukaryota > Metazoa > Chordata > Actinopteri > Characiformes > Serrasalmidae > Colossoma > Colossoma macropomum. The sequence continues at coordinate 45,467,992 of NW_023494789.1, forward strand.
CTTCTCAAGAGGAACATATATGAGAACCCCTCTGGAGTCTACACACACACACACAAATTGAATCCTAATTGCCTTCAATGGTGGTGAGCTGAGTGCTAAGTCTAAGAACAGTATTTTACTCCATTATTGCAACTCACAGTTATTAAATCCATAATAGTGACTAATTAATAAGTTAATTTCATTTACTAGCTCTCTTTAACAGCTCTGTTTTCTATCTCTTTAGTTCAACATACTTTAAAGGGGATTGAAAATGTGGGACTAAGCACAATTGAAATTTACCCATCAGAGGAAAGCAGTGTGAAGAGTTATCTGACCTATATTTGACCTTTAGCCAGTTTGTTTTCTGATTTCTGACACTGATGCAGATGAAAATCTATCTATCTATCTATCTATCTATCTATCTATCTATCTATCTATCTATCTATCTATCTATCTATCTATCTATCTATCTATCTATCCCTCTTTCCCTCTTTAATATTCAGAAAAAAAACTCTTCCAAATTGTCAGGGAAATCTGCTGCTAATCTGTCAGAGGTGCATTATTCCTGAGGAGAATTCATCAAATACTTCTGTCAGTTAACTGTAGATTTCTCTGATGCTCCCATCAGTGATTCCATTCGGGGTGAACTGTCTGGGCTTTAAATTCCTCATATACTTCCTGTCCCTGCTAAGCCAGTGTGAGGAGTGTATTATCAAGAAACTGTCAGAATCTCACACCCTCACTGAACATACCAGCAGTTCACCTTCACTTTCACCTCAACTCTGATGTATCTGTACAAAGAAACACATACACAATGAATTTACTTATTACAACAACACAGCTTTGTCTTTCAGTTTATTAACTTTTGGCCATAATTGTGTATATGTTGCTGTATGCTGTACATATCCAAATTAAACCAACAAAAACGTGTCAGAAAATTGTGCTTTTATTGTGGGGATCATGATAAATTTGTGTGCAAAAGCTTGAACAGTGAGACATGTTTTGTTGATTTTCTAAGGTGAAAATAAGTGAATATATATCCTCTACAGGCAACAAACTTAAATTCACATTTCACAGTAAATTCAAAACTTTTATTCAAATTTTAGTGCACAGCTTCTATTTTTTTGTTTAAACATATTAACATGAAAAAAAATCTATTCTAAAATTAGCCATAACTTTTCTATTTTCTATTTTCATGTTAAATTTAGCAAATAAACAGTAATTGTACATTAAAACGTGCAGAAGTGTGTTCTTTGTAAAGAACTTTTTTTTTTTACTTAGAAAATCAACAAAACATAATTTCACAAAAGTTTTGCATACATTCTAATGTTCATGTAACAGAACTTCTAAGATAATACATTCATAGAAAGAATTTAGATGTGGGATGGATGTAGACTTTAAAGTTTTTTGGCCCACATTAAAAAAAAGTCAAGCCATGGCACAGGTGCTGACCCCTCTAGCCCCTAGCCCCTCCACACACACACCCCTGGTCCACCTTTCCTTCTGTGCTCTCAGGAATCTCTGTGATCCCTCACACCTTCCCCCAGTAAAACAACCCTGAGGCCTTCACACCAACCTGTTAAAGTTAATATTTATCCTGACCACTCATACAGAGTGTTTTCAGTCCATGTGTCCGTCTGCTTTGCTAATGTGTGCGCTCAGGCCAGTCCTGCTGTGGACAAACTGTTTTGATTTTTCTCTGAGGTTTCCGTCTTATATTTTGTGGTTTGATTCCCAGGATGGACACCGAAAGCTTCTAAAAGATACTGAATATTTATTGTAAACCCTCACTGGCTACTTCATACAGATCTTGTGCCAACTGTTTCATTCACTGTAGCCCATCTGTTGATGTCCAGTTTTTATTACCCATCCTGTAGCCCTCCATCAATGGTTTCTGCCCGCAGAGGCACTCTTGACTGGATATTTTGGGTGGTGGACCATGTTTAACCTAGCAGTAAGAATGAGGTATAAAAACTCCTGAGCTGTGCTTCAAGCTGTGTTCATTCACTCGAACCATGCCAGTGTCACAGCTGTGCTAAGAGTGATCCGCCACCCAAATAATATCTGCTTAACAGTGGTCCTTTGGTGAGAAACTGACCAAAGGTGAATTGGGTAGAGTGAGGCTGATAAATTGTGCACCAACAGATGGGCTACAGCCTTATAGTGGACCTATATGGTAGATGGAGGTCAGACAACGTCTGCCAAATGCTGCAAATGTAAATGTAAATGTAATGTAAATGAATATTAGAAAACTAGAACTCACCTGCTAAAAGAAATGGTCAGTGAGTAGGAGTACAAAATAAGAGTTTAGAAGTAAAAGTAAATGGAAAATGAGAATCAGAAAGAAATAGGGTCAGAAAGTAAATATAGTTAACATTTATGCAAAAACTGAAGAGCTTTGTCATTATAAACATGTAGTGGCAGGAGAGGCCCTGTCCTATAGGGGGTGCTGCAGAGAAAAGCCTTGGGGATTTATTCCAGCCTATAGGACGCCTAATTCCCATGCCAGTGTACGATGCCATGTGGGGACGAAGATATTCGGCACGGGACCCCGCCCTCCGCCCCCTCCCTCCATTCAGCGCCAGCCAGGGGCTTTGGGATGGCGCTAAAAAAAGGAGATTAAGTTTCCTCCTGGGTGAAAAGCTTCTTAAAGGGGGTATCAATGTGCCTCACAGCCGCCTGGTCACTAACAGTGCGCAAAGGGTCACCTCCCCATAAACCTACTCACAGCACAGAGAAAGTAAGGGGGGGGCTGAATCCCTCCAATACACACTCACATACTTATTGGGGGGAGCTTTAGATTAAAAGGTGTGTGTATTTTTAGAGGATATTTTCATACTGCAGAGCCATAATGGGTTTTATAATTGTCCATTTAATCTTAAGGACCATATGAGGATGGACACGTTGTGCTAGATGTATGCGATAATCTAGCTAATCACAAGCACACATGAAAATATAAAGTAAAGGAGTGAATACTGTTAAAATCATTCTGAAATCTGAAACTGATCATTTCAACGTTTTGTTTGTGTCATTGTGAAATGAATTCAGGAAAGGTCTAGTCCTTTAAGCATGAGGAATTTCACCTTGTATGATGCATAATATCATCAAAAGATGCAGAATAAAGCTGAAAACCATGGTTGAATGCCTATGACCATTGATCCCTCAGACAGCACTGCAGTTAAACCTTCATGTTTCTGTGATGGATTTCACCATATGGGCTCAGGAATACTTGTCAATATACATTGTTCGTTGCTGCATCCACAAATGCATGTTAAGACTGTACTATATACGGCGTAGGCCAATGTCAACAATATCCAGAAACACTGTTGACTTAAGCTAATCTTTATGGACCAATGCACAGAGGAAATGTGTATTGTGGTTTGTCAAGAAACCTCTCAGAATTTTTGGAAATAATTGGTGTCATGTTCTCTAGGCTCAAGAGAAAAATTACCATCCAGACTGTTACCAGCATAAAGTTCAAAAGCCAGGCTATGTCAAGGTATGGAATTGTATTAGCGCCCATGGCATGTGAAGGCAAAATTAATGGTTTACGACTTCATTCTTTTTGTTTTTATTTTGCATACTGTTCTCCTGAGGTTTGTGCATATGACATGTATTATTATTACACATAGGCATTTATACATATATAATACCAACTACAATATATATAAGACTCTCTGTCTTTACATTCCATAAACAAATGTGTGTGTGTAAGAGAGAGGGAGAGAGAGAGGTCATGTATACAGAAGTGTGTAAGTGTGCGACACCAAAAAAGACAGCGAGTGGGTAAGAGAAAGTGTTTGTTAGCTAGTCGTGTTAGTGAAACTCAGTGTTTGGAATTAGCCTCATTTGCTAGCTATGTGTTAAACGTGTGAGAGATGAGTTGACATACTGTTTGCCCCTGTGTACCTCCATAGAGCCACAGCAAACACCTCTCTTCTTCCACTGTGTGCACAAGATTCTCTCTCTCTCACACACACGCACACGTTTTCAACCTGCTCTGTGATTGAGAACTGTGTTTAGAAAGTGTTAATATTTGGGCAACATTGTTTATGCATGTTTATTTTCTCAGTGTTAAATCCAGGAATAGAAGTAACTAAAACAAGATCATAGAGATCATATTACACTGTTAAAAATCCAGCTTTTAATCTACATGATTAGCTTAAATCCACTTGGTAATTAAAGGATTAATGCGCTCACATTAAAATTATCTTAACTATCAAAGCTAGAGTTTATAGGCTATATACGTATCCTGCACCACACGCATGTCCAAGAAATTGACTTAAACACCAAAATGAAAAGCTGCTTTCTCTTGTAGTTTCTCTTGAGTGCTGGTTTCTCTTGTAGTTTACTTAAACATAACTTGTAGACCTGTAAAAACAGGGCAGCAACCAAAACACAGTGGTAGCAGCCATCTTGAAGTCTGAATTTTTGTCTATGCTTTTGTCCATTTTTATAAATAGTATGTCATACAGTGTCTAAAGCCACATAAGCCAGTCTATTTTAGATTAATTAACGACTTGATGCAGTTTGAGGAATGTTTTTTGCACAGTGCTAATCAGTGAGATATGAGTTACCATTGCTTTTTAGCTACATTAGCCTCCCAGCTTCACAAGCAAGTTTACAGACACTAAACATGTCAACTCCATTTGGAATAAAGGGGAAAAACTCGTCCTGTAAGTAGAGCTCCCATTAGCACTAACAGTTTTCATTTGCTTACTGATTTGTAAAGGGAAGCTGTAGACATAGCTGTGCTGTTGTTGTATTAGTATTGTATTTGATGCCTACAGAGCACTTCAGATGGTGTAATGGGGTGGAGTATTTCTCTTTAGCCGTGGTGTGAAGCTGATAACGACAGTTTAGAGCTCTGAAGAGAAAACGAAGCAGGAAAACTCCTTACGCATTCCTTTACTTGATTGAAAATAATGATGAGTGTGTTGAATGAAAATAGGGAGAGAGAAAAAAGCCAAATCACTTATTCAGCTTTGTGCCAGGGTCTGGATAAGCCTTATCTGCTCTATTCAAATAGGAGCTGGTTCCCAGGAGGATGGATAACTGCTCACGTTTCTGGACTGTCAGGGCCTGCCAATAGCCATAATGGGCTCTAATTCCACATTAATGCAGTCTAAATGAAGTGTCAGAGGAAGATTGATCTGTGTTAGCTGTGGGCTGGGGCAGCATGGCCTCAGGGCTTTAGCTAACTGACCGGCCTCTAGCGGAAAAGGCCACTGGAGCAGCGTCCTGCTAAATGTGTACATTACACAGCTGAGCGCTGCCACGATGAATATGATGAATATTAAAAAGATGTGGGGGGGGGGGGTTGGTGGATTTGAGTCTGAAAAATTTAGCCGGGCTTGTTAGCGAGCCTTTTAGAGCTGATGTGAACTGAGGAAGTTATAATGATGTTACTGTTGCTATATTCTTTTATGAAACAGACATTTACGTTTTTTCACTTTATCATGCGATGCTCATTTCTGTAGTAAAACATATAAATTAATTTCTATTTTCAGTTACTCTTATGAAAATAGTATGTAGGTTATGTATATGGATCATTCTACAACACTGTTCAAAACACATTTACAAAGGTTCAAAACACATTTTGGACCTTTAAACGACTTGGAGTTTAGACCTTTTGCTTTGAATGACCCAGTATCTTAATTAAGTTCATTTTACTGAAACAAATGAATAAAGATTTCATTTTGTCACTACCAAAATAATCATAGCACTACCAAAACTTGATCAAATGTTGAGTAGAGATCATTTTTGTAGTGACTGTTTAGTGATAATCTTAGCTAATTTTGAGCATAAATTAAAAAACACTTGCCAGTTCAGGACTTGCAAACACAGCTTTGAACAGTTGTACATGCAGAAATTGTAATATTTTTATTAAAACACAAAAAGTTTACTTACTTGTGGAAAATATGTGTTTCATTAGTGATAATTTTTCAGGTTACACTGATTTTCAGGCTTTGGGACACTTTTACTTTAAAACAATAGGATCTCACTGCCCATGAGGGACAGGAATACAGTCTAAAGCCTAAAATGCATGGTGTGGCTAAAAAATAAAAACTAAACTCATTATAAATCTAGAATTCACTTTAAAAGAAAACAGAAAAAACTTAAATTAAGTATTGTTCTCACAAGAAATTTAGGGCACCTCCCAATAAAAAGTACCCTACAAATTATGATTTTGTATAGATTTAACTTATTACTGTGTCAATTAATGCCTTGGGTTTAAATAGATCATAATATAATGTTTGTAAATATCTAGAGTCTGAATACTTAATTTGTTTTTAAATAGTTTTTACTGTGGGACTGCAGTTTGAACAAATTTGATAGAGTGGTCTATATATGAAAATAAGGAACTGTTAACACATAGTAATAGTAATAATAATAATAATACGTTTAATTTATATGGCACCTCTCACAACCCTAGGGATGCTTTACACTGATTAATATTCCTTTAAATTAGCAAAGATGAATTTCATATTATCCTGTTTCACGAAGCAGGATTTGCGGCATAGCCAGCTAACTTTAAGCTTTGTTTGATCTAACCCTTGATTTTCTGTGGATAACCTTTTACAAGGAAACATGGCCATGACATCTTATACCTCACACTTAACCTGCTCTTGATGAGGTTAAGTTCACTTTTTTTTTCTTTGTGATGTTTGTGGCATCAATCTACAATAGTAGTAATTTATACTTTTTCCGCTTTGCATTACTACAATTTTCTCACAGGCTATGTTGTTCTTCCCTGTGAAAAAAATCACAGTAGCACGCAGCCTTAAGTGGCTTATTGCTTTATTACATTCTTAATTTTATAAAACGGTGGCCAACATAAAATATAATTAAATACAACAATTTCAGAAAATAATTTGTTATTATTAATTCTTGATATAAGTATTCTGCCAAGAAATTAGTTTCTTTAGAGTATGGCATTGTTACCAAGGAACTATAGACTGATGAATTAGTAGAAAAACGCCCATCCTATCACGGTCAATTCAATAACTTTTTTTTTAATCTTTGTGTCATACAATAATGAAAATAGCATAACATATCACTGTATAATACAAAACCCTTCACTTTAGAAATACTTTCTGGTCACTTCCACAAGTCTTACCACTGCGAGTCTTATTTAGCACCAATGTAACGGCACTCCTTTTCCCACGATGGGGCTGAATCTCAAATTGCTCCAGGCTCCCTACATTATGCACTATGTAGGAATTTAAACACTGGCTCCTGCACCCGGACAGTGCACAATATAGCTAAAAGTAGTCATTTGGGATTCAGCCACATCCATACTCGACAAATAATGCACATTTGGCTATAGAAGCTAGAATCACAAAACTTTGCTAGCACACTATTTAGGGAGTATGGATTCAGCCTGGGTTTGATGCTACTTAAGGCAGAGCTAAAATACTGATTTTGATTTCATTTGATTCGTACAAGCCATTCAAGTGACATTCTTTAATCTTTACATTGCTGTTTTACAGTGAACCATATCTTAAGTACTTCAAGCTTGTGATATTAATAATGGAATTGTTTTGCATGTTTGCTTTCTTTTAGCTTATTAGTTTGCTCCATTACTAAGATTTATTTTTCCTTATTTTAAATATAAGCTGCTGGACTTCTCACATTTACCCGAACTGACTGTTCATCATGCACGATTAATTATAGTTCGGCCCAGTACCATTTCACCCCTTGCCCCTACTACTTAGCCCTACCCCTTTGTTTTGCACATTCACGCCTAGTGAAAGGGTGTCCCAATTTGTGTTGAGAGAGTGGTAGGACAAAGTGTTAGGGCTACATGGCCCTCCAAACATAGGTTTTTGAGAGGCACACTCCAAATGGAGTGTGAGAAAAAAAAATGGCAAGATGGCTGCGCAAGCAACCAAAGAAACCCACAAATGTAAATATTTTTTTCTCCATTAAAAATCTTGATAACTATTTTGTTTTTTAATTGAATGTTGTTTCAACATATTATGGCCCTTTTCTTTATAACAAGCATAAAAAATTGCTAGTAGCCTAGTATGCTGATGTCTTGCTAGCTAGCTAGCTAGCTAATTTTTCTGTTCCACCTTAAATGGTGCAGCAGTTCTGACACCTGAATGTAACTGCTGCACCACTTAAGGTGGAATGACTTCAGCTTCATATCACCAAATAATTAGGTGTGGTGGATAATAAATAATTGTCACACCCCTCCTCTTTGAAAGCTTATGATGCCCTAAAGTTAACTAAAGACCAGCAGTGAGGTTGCTGAATTTTACCCTCCTCAGCTATCACAGACTGGCAGGGTGGCCTACAGAGCACCACTAGTAGCCTGTTAATGAAGTAATGTTCTTTTTAATTTGAAGGTTGTTCCATTTTTTTAAGGGCAGATTTCAACCACTAGCCCTTGTAACTCAATTCAAAGGGGCAGAGTGACACTCGAAAACAAGAGGTAGGGGTAAGAATAAGAAATGGGATTGGGCCTTTTAGTATCTAACAGAGAGGGTTGTTAACCACTTAAAAAAAAAAAATGCTGTTCCATTTGTTAGGTTTTGTGAGGCTAAAACTTGGAATCCTGTCTCTTCTGTCTTTTTGAGGCACAGGCCCCAGGTCATATTTCATCAAAATGTAATCAAATGTATGTGTTTTGTACCAGAATGCTAGGTCACAATATGTAAAGCAGCTAACATATGATGATGAAACAATTAAATAATAATCCAAAACCTAATAAATGAAACCCGAGTTTAATACTTCTCAGAATACTGGAATCAGAAGATAGTTAATGCTCTTCTTACTGTTTGGAGTTGCCATCCCATCCCCTCCATTGCTATTAATATATCATCCAAATATTTTTAAAATGACAACAGAGAGAGCAAAAACATTCTTAACCTTTAATGTAATGAGATTCTTTATTATGAATTTTGATACTGTGAAACATGTAAAGTGCAGCTGCTGTTCTCAGATGATGTAGAGAAGTAAAAAATTGAAAAAATTGAAATTCTTGTTTTTTTAAACATTGACCATATATTACAGCAAGCAATGCCTGGAGGACACATAATATATGTTTTTCTTGTACTCCATTAAGTATGTGACTGTTTCGTGGGGTTTTATGTACAAAAACAGTCATAACTTCTTTTTATCCTTCTTAATTAAACAAGCTGTTTTGGATTCTTTGCTTCTTACTCTGTTCCCATTGGCTGCCCTTTATTGTGTTTCATTTATAAAGCAGTTTGGGCTAAAACTGGAAGTAACAGTAAAGTTTACACTGAAATCTCCAGGGATGAGGGGAAAAATATACTTAATTTGATCTTTTGAAGGGCTGCAATGATCCATTTGCTTCCCTACAGCAAATAAGAGCACAACAGCACTTCAACAGGAATGGGCAGGTTCTGCGGGGGGCTGAATTGGTGGACATATGTGAAAGTGTTGATAGTTGAAATATCACATTCAAATTCAGTCTGAATGTGATGCATGGACTGGGGAGAGAATGGTACATTTTGAAACTTTCACAGTGTACAAATGCTTTTCACAACAGTACAAATGCTTTTATTTTAATACTGTGAGGAAAATTTGTTTTCTTGTGATGTGGAATCTTATAGCACAGTGATAACTGAAATATTTGAAAATAAATACTTTTCCCCCAACAGTTGCTGGGGTGCAGCTGTGAGATGATGTGTTGTGCAAGGAGTGTGTTACTGAACAGACTGTGGAGTGTGTTATGGCCTCTCTCAGGTAATGGTAGCTTCGGAAGGAAATCAGCCTGTGCAGCTGATCAGGCATAAGACAGAGTTTTAGGGGCATGCAGGCTGGTTAATGAAACTCCACAGGGCTCGAGCGTCTCTGGGTTTACACCCCGCCATGGACCTGCGGGTGACGGGATGAGGTTCAACAGCTTCTCTTAAAACCCTCGGCCTTCAGCTGGATGGACTGATATACCACACATGCACACACAGACATAGTCCCAGAGCAGTGCACATCATCACTGCTGCTAATATTCATAGATTAACTCACTTTTTCGGAGCAAATTGTCTCCATTACTAATTTGAACTTAATGGAATTTCCCAACTAAAGTTTTCTGCTGTGATTCACTGAAGGACTTAAAAGGAATATTGAGAAATATAGGCAGCAATTCAGGGGTCCAAGCACTAATCGGCTCAGTGATGCTTTAAAACAGCTATAAACAGTAGCGTAGCAGCCATTGAAAACAGCTAAAAACAGTAGCAGCAACTATCTTGAAGACTTGATTTTTTTATCCAATTTTTGATCAATTTTTATGGATATGTTAGAAACCATAAATCTACTTGACACATTTTGAACAATGCTAATTGGTTTTGTTAAAATGCTTCCATTACTTGTTAGCTACATTAGCCTTGTAGCTCCAGTGCAAAACTAAATAATCATTGGACACTAAACAAGTCTTGCCTAATGAACTACATTTGGGGACTACATTTGCTCCAAACACACCCAAGTCAGGAAGGGCCTGTTCTTAAAGGTGACAATATAAATTTTCAAGTGTTTGGTGATTTGGTCATGTAGTTTGCACAATGCTAATTGGTGCAGTATTACTTTTGATCACTTGTTAGCTACATTAGCCTTGTAGCTCCAGTGCAAAACTAAAGATGTAAAGATGACTTCAGACACCAGATAGATAGATTTATTGTCATTTCACAGTTCACACTAGTGTAAAATATAAATGGGAATGAAATTCTTAGGCACAGTGTTTCAACAATGCAGAACAATGAGAGTAAACATAAAATAAAAATAATAATAATACAAATATACTTATGATATCATAATAAAAGTCAATGTCTGAAGTATGCAAAACAATATCCGGTTAAGCTAGAGATATTTTGGAAACAATTGCAGTGAAATGATGAAGTACAAATGGAACTTTAGCTACAATCACCAAAAGTATGTTGAGAGTAAAAAAGGAGCAGCATTTGACGAAAAGAACACCTTGCCAACTGTTAAGCATGGTGGTGGATGTATTATACTTTAAGGTTGTGTGGTAGGCGGTGGCACAGGTAGACAGAAGAATGGATGCTACTATCAGCAAATTCTGGAAACAAATGTGACACAGTCACTACGTCAACAAATACAAGCTGAAGCTTTTTGGAATGGCCTTCACAGTCCCCTGACTGCAACATCATTGAAAGTCTTTGAGTAGATCTTAGACATACAGTTTAGAAAAACAAGAATAGAAAGACTATTCAGGCAACAATATCTGCAGACAATATCTAATGCATTATTCACTTCAAAAATCAACAAAAGGGTTTGGGTTAGGGGTGCCCAAACTTTTGCATACACCTGTATATTGTATATAGTCCTTACATAAATGGACAATACAGAATAACAGTGACCTGAATAGAAAGAAAATCAAATGTTGCAGAGAGAAGGTGGTGAAATAGTGGCTACCCCGAATGCACCTGCCTATTTTTTTCTTTATTATCAGAGTTCATGCAGTTCTCTCGTCTCTGGTGACTGATAGGTGTAGAAGTAGGCCACGCTGTTGGAACACACACTCTGTCTGGAGACTCTCTGGCTGTATGAGGGGGGACCCATCTAATCTAGCTCTATCCACTTGGGGTCCTGGATTTATAAATTCTCCAAAAATCTGGATTCTCAAATCCGTCTTGATTTAGTGGGTAAGAGTGGAGGTGGTGGGGGGTAGGATGAAGGGGGGTAAGGCTGGGCTGGGTGATGTTGGGGGGTGGCGGTTTGTTTGTGCTGTCCTTTAGAAAAAGAGCTTACGGGTTCAGCTGAAGAAACGCGGGGAGCTAATGTGAAGCTTTAGGACTTTCTCCGAGGCTTGGCCTCCGCTAAGCTCTGTTTGCTTGAGCCGTTTGTGGGGTCCTGCTCACGCTAAACCCAGATTAATATTCCTCCATATCCCACCAGCACCCACACACACTTATATACACATACAAGTCCTCTACCTACCCAGAACATGCACACACACACATTATATACACATGCCTCTCTTCCCTGGCCGTAATCATCTCTGTTCTCTAATCCACAGTCGTTTCTCATCTTTCCCTCTATCTGGCCTGGGTAAGCACCTTCCTCAGGAGAGATTTCCATATGGAGAAGCAGTGTGGTGTGTTTGCTGTGTTACTGTCACACTCCTTCACCTCTAAAAGATTCTTTCAGACAGGATCTACACACTTCAGTTCTATTATTGTCTCATTATAAAGGATGTGGGCCCTTGACGACTTGTTTTAGAGTGTCACTGCACTTCACTGAAATGATAAACACAATTAAATGCAGTGTTAGGGTAATTACTCCACAAATGGGTAACACTTTGTATTTGTATATATAATTCATGTATATAATTCATGCATTACTTAATGCATGAATACTCATTAATTCATGCATGTAATACATCATGAGTCATCATGAATATGCGTAAATTATGTCTCACATGCCTTAATGCAAGGGAAATATTTTAATTCATTAGTAATTATGATATTAATATCAGTTTAAATCAGTTAGTCATGATGTTTGTACAGGTTTACATGATAATCAGCACCTAAATTGTGGAAAAACTGAATGGTGAACCACCACTTCATAGAACAAGTTATATATTTAGCCTTACTTCTTCATGGATTTATGATGTTTGCAGACCTCAGAGTAAAGTGGTGAAATATTCCTTCTTTCTCACTGTTGTGTTGCTGATTAAATAATTTAGGGATGCCAGTATAAGCAATCTTTTTTTATTTTGAAAAGTGCCTTCACATAGAATGTAATGATACAAAAGTATCTTTAAGATGTCACTGTATGCAAACAAAACAATAACTTAATAACTAACTAGGCTGCTTATTGCCTCACAGCAGGCAGAGGGCCCTGCTACAGAGTGGGAAAAATAGTATAATAACACATTTAACTTCCAACATAAGAGGTTTAACAAGTCTCTTAGGCTAGCATTACACGATAAAACTTTCATGCAACTTTAGTTGCTTAAAACCTACATGAAACTAAATTGCACTTAATTTGCATAATGTAAAACTCCTGCAACTCGTCTGAAACTCAGCTGTAAGCTTGCTGTGATCATTGCAGCTCGATTTATTTTCTCCTCTCCAGACACCAGTAATGTTACACAGAGCTCAGATTGATGTGGGATCCAAAGGATGAAAATTATTACAGAAGGCCAAACAAAGATGTGCTCCACGATGAACTTGTAGTGCTTCGAGAACAGGGTAAGTGATGCTTCAATACTGTTTTAGCTACTTGAGCATTACTTTTCAAAGGCTTCAACAGATTAAAATAAAAAAAAAAACAAAAAAAAACAAATGTAAATCCAGTGTGGATTAAAAGTGACCACACCACCATTAGATTGCACTAATATCTCATACAAATTCCATAGTATGCTAAACATGAGCATTATTGTAATAATTGTGTAAACACAGGTTATTTATAAAGTAAAGGTTTCTGTTCTAAACACTGTTGTACAGTGATATTCATAGCTGGCACATGATCATGTTGCCCTAGTTCACTCAAACTTGGTCTCTGTTCAAAATGAATTCAATGTAATTCAATATAATTTTGAACAGAATGAAAAAAATTAAAATATTAAAATATATGTACTGCATTTTCACTGAAACTGCTCAACAAATGCTTGGAAATTACCTATTAGCTGCCAACTTTAGTGAGCTCACATTGTCTAATGTCTTGCATCAGAAAAGGAAGAGGTGCTGCTCTCTTTCTCAGTGAAAGACTCTGGAAGTAACAGTGAGTGTTTTACAGGTTAGCTGCTGGGCTGTGGCTGAACTTTGCTGGATTATGATCACAAAAACACTGTCAGTTACATTGGCTATTTAAAAAATCTTATTTGCATTCAATCAAATCCTGTGTTTCTTTATTAGCTTGTGTTTGTTACAAATGATGGCAAATGTAACTAATCGCTAGCTAGCTACCCTAACTTACTTTTGCTCATGTTACTACAACATATGTACTGTTTGGCACTTTAGGCTCACCTGTTTTCTGAAATAAAGGGGTCAGAATTTGCCTGCCCTCTTTTTGCCTTCTCTCTGTCTCTCTGCTTCTTTAGTTGGTGAAATCCTGATTTTGGTTTCATTTTAACCAGGTCATAACTGCTAAACAGCCACTACATGCCACCTATAGCCAACAGAGATAACAGATAACAGAAACAACAGGTAGATTAGCAGAACTTGAAAGATGATGGTAAATGCAGATTATTTAGTTGTATAACAACACAAAGTGTCAAAATTAGAAACCAGAATCAATTTATTTCTGAGGCTTTTAGAGAGGTCCATCATTACCTGTGGTTTGAAACTTTGGTGTTGTTTTCTCTGCCATTGTTTATTTGATGATCTAATCCATTAAGCCCCAGGATGCATAATCACTCAAACCTCATTCAGAGTTTGTTATTTGTTTGTTGTGGGAATAAAACAAGGGCAGAACACTTCTCAATCAGTTTGCGCCATTGGAAATAACCGTTGTTTAATAAACAATAAGCCATGAGAGGCTGTGCGTTACTGCAATTTTATCACAGGAAGGCTGTTCTTAGAACTAAAATACACAATTTTTAGAAAATAATTTGTTATTGTTAAAATAATCAACATAAACAAGTATTCCACCAAGAAATGTAGTTCCTTTAGAGTATGGTATTGTTCCCAAGCGAACGTTCGGTTGCCCATTGCTGTATACTGCGGTCATTTCATGAATTTTTAAACTTTTTGTTGAATAACAATGAACATATGATAACACTGATAGCACTGTTCAATGCAAAAACGTTTGCTTTATGAGTATGTTTTGGTCACCAAATTCACCACAAGTCTTATTTAGTACCAATCCAGTGGTGCCCCTCTTCTTGTGCTGGGGCTGAATCTCGAATGGCTCCCTGCTCCCTACATAGTGCACTATGTAGGAATTTAAATACTGGATCTTGCAGCCCAACACTGCGTACTAAAGGAAAGAAACAGTCATTCGGGATTTAGCCACATTCATACTCGTTAAATGGTGTACTATGTGGCTGTAGAGGCTAGAATTTCTAAGCTTTCATAGCTAGCACACTATTTTGGGAGTACAGAGCCATTTGGCATTCAGCCTCGGGTTTGACACTACTCCTGATTGAAACACAAATGTTTGAAGGGTGTATTCCATTCAAGTGACATTTTTAGACTTTTATACTGCCGTTTTACAGTGAATCATACCGTAATTACTTTAATTCACGCCTGTGATATTAATGATGGAGTTGTTTAGGTTGTTTTTAGCCTGTTAGCTGGCAGACCAGCCTAGTTCTAGTTAAGAACATAAGTTGCCAGCCCCTCATTTTAAACAAAAAAACACGCTCTTACTTCATCAATATACTCGGTTGTCCATGCATGTAGCATGAGAACAAATGATTAATCCATTAACAGCACAACAATTTTTTGTGCCATGGCGTAGTAATATACAATTCATTTATTGTGAGGTAGTCTGTGTGCATATATTGTAGATTTTACAACGTCTTCGAACGCACCTTAGCCAATCAGATTGTAGGGCCGGAACTATCCGTTTTATAATTTGCTATATAACATTAGACTAAGCCACAGTTCACCTTTATGATTGGCAAGCAAGTAGATATGCCTCCTTGTTTGACTGGCCGGATGTTGGTTGTCCACAGCAATTGTTGTTTCTCCTGTTCACAGAGCCTGGGACAGCCACAGAGAGCGCATTTGTTTCTCTGAGCATGTTGAATATTCTTTTTTCAAAAGATGGCGAGATGTCCTCATACGTTTTACAGGTTATTTTTGCTATTTGAAACTCTAAGAAAAAGAAAAAGCAATCATGCTCAGGCCATGTTTTACTTTGTAGAATGTCGCATGTCAAATATTTCCATTTGAACAGTGATCTGTATGTGCTCTGCTTAGAACATGCTGCATCTTTTATTCCAGAAATGTCATACTTAGACACACTTGGACAGAAGTTCTGGCTCTATGCATTGGCAGTGTGATGTCAGATAGGAGCAGTATCAGCAGGTAAAACTCCACGTTCATCCCCATCCAACCGCTACAGCTCCATCCCCATCTATCCTCATTCATCACTTCTCCGCCAAGAGCAGGACTTCAGAGCTTAGCCTAAAAGCCTCTTCCCTTCCTGCTTTGTTTTCTGCTTTTTGTTTTGTTTTGTTTTGTTTTTTCCTCATGTGCTTTTCTGTTCTTCTCCAGAGCAAATCGCCAAGATTAAAAAAAAGCAAAAAATGCATTTAGAGTGAGAAGAAAGAGGATAAGTTCTAGCACTCTAAAGAGCCGCTCTAAACCCATTACCTAAGTGTCCTTTATCTGCCATATGCTTTTGTTGTTTAATCAGCTTTGTATCTTTCTAAATCCTGGATTGAGATAACAAACAAATGGATCTGAACAGAATGTGTATGGAGAGAGACTTTGCATTGGCATGAAGGAATACAAGGCAGGAGAAAAAGATTTTAAAAGTTTTAAAGGGCCTAAATCATAGAAAAATTGTTTTTTGTAATTTATTTTTTAATAACATTTGAAAAAAGAGTTTGATGTAGTGTAAAATATTGTAACATTGTTATAAACATTGTTGTTTTAAAATGCATTGTTCTCACCCCAGTCCAGATTTATAAATTAAGCTGCAAAAGCTGCCTGTTTTGAATTTAGTTCTCATTTTGTCACAAAAAATGCCTTTAGATATAGTCCTATGCAAAAGTTTCACCATCCCTAGTCAAATAATACAATTTCTTGATTTTCTATGAGAAAATAGGTTAACATATCCTGTACAGAGAATAAGCTTAAATATAGCATTTTTATGCAAGTTTTAGTTCACAAATTCTATTCATCTGAGTTTAAGATATTGGAAAAAATAAAACATAAAATATAAAATATGCGAACATTTTACACAGGCCATATCTTATGCTTTTCCGAATAAGTTAAAATGGAATTCTAAGCTGCTTTTCTTATTTAGTCAGTGATGTATGTAGGACATCCACAAGGCTTAGAGCGACATTTTGTCTTGCGAAATTGGCTTCACCCATTAGAAATCAAACCGTGATTGGTTGTAGGCCTGACACAATTATTACATAATTGCCTGAATGCGGTAATTTGAGATAGTTTAAGCTGACTGCAATTACTCTCCACAGTCGGTAGTCTTACAATCATAATCGTATTGTGGCACAACAAGCAGAGTGTGAAATGGATGCCTTGTCATCAGCTGGGTTGAAATAAAATAATGGAGGAAACTTTCACTGAGACAAGTTATGGCTCTTAGTGGAACAGCACACATTCCAGTTTTTAACTGGGTGCTAGAACACATTTAGGGGAATGTTATTTTTTTCTAGACTGCATGCATGTGTTCACAGTTTCAAGAAAAATATTTAAGCTTTGGTTCAGTCTATGCTCATAGCGACACAATTGTGATTATGTATGCACACACAACAGCACTGTGTGCCTAACTAGAAAACAAGATACACTTTATGGCCATATGTATGTGAACAACTGACCATCGCATTTATCTGAGCTTGTTGGACGTCCCATTTCAAAACCATGGGCTTAAAAGTGGAGTTAGCCCCCTCTTTGTGGCTTTTAACAGCCTTCACTCTTCTTGGATGGCTTTCCACAAGACTTTAAATTGTGTCTGTGGGAATTTGTGCCTTTTCAGTCAAAAAAAAACCAAAAAAACATTTGTTAGGTCAAATACTGATGCCGGACAAGAATGCCTGGCTCAGTGTTCCAATTCATCTCCAAGGTGTTCAGTGGGCTTGATGTCACGGCTCTATGCCAGCCACTGGATTTCCTCCACATCAAACTCATCAAACCATGTCTTTATGGACCTCGCTTTGTGCACAGAGGCACGGTCATGCTGGAACATGAAAGGGCCTTCCACAAACTTTTACCCCAAAGCTAGGAGCATATAGTTGTCTAAAATGTCTTTGTATGCTGCAGCATTAACATTACTATTCACTGGAACTAAGGGGCCTATAGCTCAAACCCTGAAAACTGCCCCAGTCCATTATCCCTCCTCCACCAAACTTTACTTTTGGCACTATGCATTCTGATAAGCAGCGTTCTCTTGGCCTCCACCAAACTCAGTTTCACAGGAAGATAAATGGCCTGTTTATAATGGTAAGTTAAATGAATGATGTGAAATGAATTATTACTGTTTTTGGTACAGGAACTAATATTATAAGTGGACCTCAGGGGAAAAAATGACAAAACGTAGGATATCTACAGCCAGAGTTTTGACTGGGTTATGGATTTTAGCCAAGTATGTATTTTGGGCCACTGCTAGGCTTTGGTCTGTTTTGGAGGTGGAGCACAGTCCAGTCCGACAACAAAGATGAAGACTTGGTCACAGAACTGTTGTGGTGCACCTAAATTCCTCTGATAAAGAAGAAAAGACGGATTGCAGATTATCGCAGGCATTCCAAGCCAGCTAAGAAAAAAACTTGGAAGACTTGGAAGTGTGGTACAATGAATGGACTTTCCAGCAAAAAAAACTCTCACAATGGGAGCTGTTCTTATCAGATTTACTGCAGAGACTGCAGAGACTTTCAGAGATTTTTTGAGTTTTTTGTGCCTTTGTTGGCCCAGGGTAAAAAAAAAACATGGAACAATTGAAAAAGCTTATGCTGATTTAAATGTATACACACAATGGCAGCAGTAAGGCTGAGGTGATGGGCTGAAGGAAGCTAATGGAGCAGCTTTAATCGGAAGGTCTTGGAGGGAAGGACTTTTTTTTTTAATCTGAGATCACAGAATCTCTGACCTGTGCAACTGGACTGAGTCTTTGAGAGAAAGCCTGTTTCCACCGTGGGCAGGAAAACATCTTATTATAATGCTTCGTAATCCCAATGCAGGGAATTCCATTCACTGCACATTTAACTGTTTTTCCTTCTCTAATATACTGACTCAGCTCATAAAGGGCTTCATAATTCCATGAGGCTATGTTCGGGTATGTAAAAGCAGGGAAAATACCCCCTGAGTGCCCTCCAGAAATACTGGCACCCCTGGTAAAAATGAGCTGTAAATGAGCTGTAAAAACATTCTTCATTGTTTATCCTTTTGATATCTTTCATTCAAAATATTAACACTAACCTTTATTTGAAGTACAGTGATTAAAAGAAAACATCTTATCATGAAATAAAACATCTTATCATGACATCTTATATCTATGTGTGCCACAATTGTTGGCACCCTTAGAAATTCTTAAGAGTGAAATCTAGCTGAAGCATATTCCCATTCATAATTTATGTGTTAAGATTCAGCTGAGCTATTTGGAAAACCTTCCTGTTTCACTGGGGTATAAAGGGGTGGCACACAGGCCAAAATTTCTTTAGTCATTCATCACTTTGAGAAAGACCAGAGAATCAGCATTGAAGTGCGACAAAAAGCTTGTTGAGTTACACAAATCAGGAAATGTCTACATGAAAATAGCTAAACAGTTGAAATGACCATTTCCACTACCATGGCAATAAGTAAGAAGTTTAAAGCTACTGGAGATGTTAAGAATCTGCCAGGAAGAGGAAGTATGTTTATATTGATCCCACGCACAGTGAGGAGGATCGTTTGAATGGCCCAAGAATCTCCAGTGATCACAACTGGGAAACTGCAAACATTAGTTAGGTCCAAACTATAATCAAACACTACCTATATAACCACAAGTTGTTTAGAAGGGTGGACAGAAAAAGCCTTTGCTGTCAAGGACCAACAAAGTAAAGCTCCTACAGTTTGCCAAACCTTACAGGAACTTTACGTTACTTTACTTTACATCGCTGGAATCATGTTCTCTGGTAACATGAGACTAAAATAGAGCGTTTTATAATAAACACCAGAGGTGGGTTTGACAGAGACATGAAGATATGCATGCAGAAAAGTACCTCATTCCCACTGTGAAGTATGGTGGTGGATCTGTAGGGTTGTTATTCTTCTAAAGGTTCTGGACCACTTGTTCAGATACTTGGTATCATGGAGTACCAGCATATCGCTGCTGTCGGAAGAAAACGTATATCCATTTTTGGCGTTTTTCAGTTTTTGACATAATTTGAACATACCCGTTGCCCTTTACATTGTGTGTAAATTTCATGATGAATGGACTAAAAGAAATGACCCAAAATTACTTAGAAAAAGTCTGGTTCCATTGACTTACATTAAAAGTAAAGTAGGTTTTTTCCTTCTCCTGCAAAGTTTTTCTTCCGACAACAGCGATATATTAAATCGAATCCTGACTGCCTTAGCCAAGAAGCTTAAACTGGACCATACTTGCAACAGGACAGTGATCCAAAGCACACCTCAAAATCAACACAAAAAAAGCTTCACTGACCACAAAATCAAGGTTTTGTCATGGCCAACTCAGTCCCCTGACCTAAACACTTCACAGAATCTAAAGGATCTGGATGGATTCTGTATGAAGGAGTGGTCTCAGATCCCTTGCCAGGTGTTCTCCAGTCTCATTAAGCATCATAGGAGAAAACTCAAAGTTAATATATTTGTACTGGAAGGCTGCACAAAGTATTAAATGAAGGAGTGCCAATAATTGTGGCACAAAGATTTGAGAAAAATATTTATATCATCATAACATTTACGTTTATTCTTTCAATCACAGTAAAAAGCCTAGATTTTTATTAATGTTTTGAATCTAAATGCACAGCACTTAATAAACTTGTTAGGCCTTACTTAATTTGTTAATACTGGTTAGAACAGCAGTTACATTGTGGCACCTCAGGCCACGATTGAAGGTGGAATGGAAAATTCAAATAAGAAGGTAACTTCAGCTTCGTGTCACTGGTGGGTCCTGACACATTTCTTCATGTGTGTATTCAGGTTCAAACATATATTGCTGAGGCTCATTTGTGCAGTAAATGTGGTCCTCAAATTCATAATTGGATGTTGTATTGATTTTCTGAGAACAATCACTTCACTCGTCTACCCTATAGTGCAACATTTGGGATGAGCTGGAATGGTGTTTGTGATCCAGAACTGAACATTAATTATCAGTATCTGATGTTACTAGTGGCTGAATGCAATCAGATCCTCACAACAATGTTCCAACATCTAGTGTAAAGCCTACTCAGAGGAGTAGATCTACAAACTTTTGGACACATATGTACTTACATGCAAAGTCTGAAAAGACATAAGATACAGGATGACATACAGTATAGGCCTATTACAATGAGGTAAAGACATACCGTGATGCTTTGCTACATTCTGGTATGCTATGGTATGTTTTGTGCAGTATAGTATCAGGCAATATATAAAATTATCTAAGGTTATAGGCCACAGGCTAAAGTGAAGGGTCTGCTATGGTTAATGAGGCCCACAGTTCAGGGATAAACACTCTTCATGTGTCTCAGAGGCATTGCACCTCCAAGTAAAACAAGCCATGTTCTGGTGCCAGTTTTCATCCCAGTCATTAACCTGTTTCTGTCAAGGAACTAACAAATTATCTGTCCTGCTGAAAACATATTTGCAGGATCATGATGCTTTCTTGTGTTCTTTAAGTCTACCTGGATAAAAACAACTGAACTCAATTGAGTTTTCACATAACTACAATGTATTACTGCACCCAAAATAGTCCTTGGGATTTAATGTATCTGAAGTTTGCTTCCTGACTTTTGCACTGGACATATGAAGCTAATGTAGCTAACAAGTAACAACGTAACTAAGAAGGAAGCACAAATCATTGCACGCTTGCTTCAAACTGAGTCATAAATATTACATTATTGCCTAAAATCACTTTAACCTCTACAGCTTTATACAAAAGAGGCATGATGGAGAAACATTAAGCTGAAGCAGTTGAATATCTTAGAAATGCAGCTGTGCACCTCAAACTACCTGGCCTAATCTACTGCACTGTAAGTAGGGTTTTGCCAGTTTTTTGTGATGAATGCAATGCAACTGAATATTATTTATTTATTATGTACAAATGTTTGTGCTGTCATGATTAGTGGAGAGGAAATTACTGAAAAAAAATGGTGTTGTGGTGGTGACCTATATGCTTTGTAGCTATATATGCCATGTTTTATTCTCTTTTACTGTGTAATTATTAGGAAGCACTAATAAGCCATAAGGCTGTGATAAAGTAAATTGACCACTGTCTGTACTGCAGATTTTCCAGAGTGGGACATACTGTCTGAGGAAAGTTCTATTTTCCACACAGCTTACGTATCCTCAGGGTTCAGAGAAAGTATTTCTCAGCTTCTAAGGACCATGTTTGTGCTATTGCAGGAGCTGGGTGATATAATCGATCATTTTATTTTTACTAATTATTTTAAGATATTGCCCACGTCTTCTCTGATCTTATATCTCCAAAATGTAACTTTACAGGAGACAGAAAAACATCCTTAAGCTCTGATGAAAATTAATGTACATATTTTATTATTCCAAGTCATTGTCGATCATTTCTATTAACCCACTTATCATGAAATATACACAATGTAAAGTACTGGTATTTTTCAAATTGTTTCAAAAACTGAAAAACAAGTTTTTGTTTCAAAAGCAGTGATATATTACATTAACCTACAAAAAAGTAAAGAATGTTTTGCCAGTTGCTAGCTGCCATTTGGGAAATGCATGGTTTTGTTCTGACAGGGTCGATACAGTTATATGTAAAAGTTTGAATACACCCTATGAAATTTAAATATTTTGTTGTTTTTTTTAATTGAAAATAAGCTGTCACATCCTTTA
This sequence comes from Colossoma macropomum, assembly GCF_904425465.1. Lineage (NCBI taxonomy): Eukaryota > Metazoa > Chordata > Actinopteri > Characiformes > Serrasalmidae > Colossoma > Colossoma macropomum. The sequence goes on from NW_023494789.1 coordinate 45,490,602, forward strand.
CAATGAACAAACTTATATGGCATTTTGTGGCAAATTTTAGTGCACAGTCTCTTTTTTAGCTTAGTTTCTCATATTATAAAACATAAAATATGCGCTATATGGACAAAAGTGTTGGGACCTCTCTATCATTGAATTCAGGTTTCTTTGTCACAGTTATATAAAATCAAGCACCAAGCCATGCAGTCTGCCTTTTTTACATTTGTGAAAGAATGTCCTAAAGAGCTCTGGGAGTTTGAGTGAGGTACTGTAATAGGATGCCATCGTTGCAACAGGTCAGTTCATGAAATTTCTTCCCACCTAGCTATCAACCGTGAGAGGTATTATAGTAAAGTGGAAGCGTTTAGTAACCACAGCAACTCAGCCACAAAGTGGCAGACCAGAAGTTACAGAGTGGGTCGCAGAATGCTGAGGAGCATAGTGCATAAAAGTCGCAAATGCTCTGCTCGCTCAATCCTCCTCTGGCATTAACATCAGCAGAAAAAATTGCATTACATCACCAAGCACAACTCTGGAACTGTGGAAACGCATTTTGTGGAGTGATGAATCACGCTTCTCTATCTGGCAGTCTGATGGATGAGTCTGGGTTTGGCGAATGCCAGAAGAATGTTACCTGACTGACTGCATTGTGCCAACTGTAAAGTTTGGTGGAGGAGGGATAATGATATGGAGTTGTCTCAGGGGTTGGCCTAAACCCCTCAGTTCCAGTGAAGCGAAATCCTAATGCTTCAACATACCAAGACATTTTGGACAAATTTATGCTTCCAACTTTGTGGGAACAGTTTGGGGATGGCCCTTTTCTGTTCCAGTATAACGGTGCCCCAGTGCACAAAGCAAGGTCCATAAAGGCATGGCTGGGTTAGTTTACTGTGGCAGAACTTGACTGGCCAGGCACAGAGCCCCAACCCCATCAAACACCTTTGGGATGAACTAGAACGGAGATTGAGAGCCAGGTCTTCTTGTCCAACATTAGTGTCTAACCTCACGAATGCTCTTCTGGATGAATGGGCAATAATTCCCACAGACACACTCCAAAATCTTGTAGGAAGCTTCCCAGAAGTGTGGAAGCTCCATATTAATGCCTATGGATTTAGAATGGGATAGTTGTAATATGTAGGTGTCCCAATACTTTTATCCATATAGTGTATATATGTGACATAACTTTTTCACAGGCCACATTTTGTTTTCACTTACAAAATCAACAAAACATGTCATTTCACCAGGAGTTTCCAAACTTTTGCATACAACTGTATATACATGTATGCACTTGTATAATTTTTAGGTATGTAGTGCCTTTCAGATGCTCATGGACAATTTACAAGAAATGTAAACTGTAGAACATAACACATTAACATCACGGGAGGTGGGGTGGAGCTCCATAAGTCTGGGGTTGCAGCACTAAAATATAAACACTTAAAATGTGCAAACTGTAAACACGATCTCAGACAGTACAGACAGTTTTAAGCATGACAGAAGTGCCTGAGCACAGGATCCTCTGTTACATGTTGGTTCTACTGGAGGATTTCCCCAGAGACCACATACCATCAGCTTCCATCGGAACACACAGAAACACACACACGCACACATGGAATATTGGGGGAAATAGATGTCATTAATAACAGCCTCACACTTCCACCTTGTGTTCGGTTCATCAGCTCTATCAGAAAAAGCCCCCCTCTCGGATGTCACACAATTACCTCTTAACTGCCCAGACAAACAGCGAGACCCCGCCAGTGACATCAAATCAAAACTGTCACAGGTGATTGAGTCCAGTCATCAAGTTAAAGCGTACACACACACACACCCACACACACACACACACGTCCCATACCTGTCAGGATAGATCAGGAGAGAGAGAGAGAGAGAGAGAGAGAGAAAGACAGAGAGAGAGAGAAAGAGAGAGGGAGGGGGACTGTAATGGACTCCTATTAATATATATACGTACCTCTCATTTTTTGTGTGTGTGTTCATTTTAACTTTGAAAATGAAAATATGCTTTCTCTTCCCTCTGGTGTTTCCCTCTCTTTTATTCTCTATCTCTCTTCCTCTTTTTCTTTGTATTCTGCTGTTTCTCTCTCTTTTCTTATTTTCTTGCTTCTTTCTCTTTTTCCTCTTTCTCTCTCTCTCTCTCACTCTCTCTCTCTCTCTCTCTCTCTCTCTCTCTCTCTCTCTCTCTCTCAGCCTTGCAGCTCACAAGCATGGCTAATGGGTTTGTTTAAAGTAATTGTGAAAGTAGAGAAAGGATTGAAAACTCACTCTTTCCTAAATCACAAAAGCAATGGGCAGAAATGGAATTAATAAAAGGAGACAAGAAAGTTTGTTCACATTTTAGCCTGCTTCAAGAACATAGTACAGATAAATATGGTAGCCTACATCTAATGACAGTAGGAAAAATCTTCACAGAACTGACCTGAACTGGCTTTTCAACTGTTGTGTACTGGTGCTGAAGTTGTGCTTGAAACTGCAGTGATAAATAAGATATCCACAGACTAACAAGCCAAGGAAAAGGAGTTTGAATGCCCCCCCCAGAAAAGCACTGTTGGATCAAGACATAAATGCAGGTCAAGTGGAACGAGGGCGGCGCTGTTATCTCTTTAAAAACCTGCAAAGCTGAAAGTGATTGACAATCTTAGTACTTCTTTTCAGTTAAATTGCTCAAAATTTATCAGGCATAAATCTTTTTACAGGCATTTGTTTATATGTATTCTGTATTTTACTACATTTTGTTCTCTTTTATTTTCATTTTTATTTTTCTGTAAAGAAAATAAAATGTAATATTATTTGTCCACCTATGTCCACAGAATACCTGCCAGCCATCCAGGGTTAAGAGTGTGAGGAGAAAGAGAAAGAATCAAGAAGAACTTTATTCACGCAGTGGCCAAAATTTGACTGTTCCTCATCTACGTTTTGAAAGCATTGAAAAATAGATCTGTCAAGAGGTAAGAGACTCAACACCTGGACCGAAGGTGACATTCACAATGTTAAAGGTAAGACCCAGTGCCCTTAAAACAACAGCTAGGCTGTTAGCTATTGTTAGCTAGCTACCTTTAAGTTTATTGACAGCTAACACTGGTAACAGAAATAATGTTGCCAGCTCAGAAGTCATTGTCTTGCCTCGCAGAGTGAATGTGACTTTGAAGAGAAGAGGTGTGATCAGTATTAGATTGATGTGCTGTGTTAGTAATATTAAAGCTGATTGAAGTCAGTGAAAGCTAACCATTGTAGCTGGCTAGGTGGTGTTTGTGTTTGCCAGCTGAATAAGCTTGTATAGCTAAATCTTTCAGATTTTTTGCTTCACATTCTATTAGCTGCTGATTGACTGCCATGTAAATAAGACTAAGTATTACCATAGTACATAGGGGAACAACAGCAATGTTCCTCCAGGGCACAGATTCCTGACGCTGGTCCTGGAGTACCCACTCCTGTCCTGCACATTTTGGTGTTTTCCTGCTCTAAAACACTCACTTCATCTAAGGAAGGGCTTGTTAAGTAGCTGCATAGTTGGATGAGTTGTGTTAGGAGCAGGGAAAACACAAAAATATGCAGAGCAGGGGTACTCCAGGACTCAGCGTTGGGAACCGCTGCTCCAGAGTACACTGAATTACAGTACATTAACTACACAACAGTGCAAAGCTAGGCTTAAAACCCAACAATACAATAAAATAAATACACATGACAAGACTGTATGGGATAGACTGTATAATGTAGAAATAGTTCAAGAGTACTGACAGGAGTAGATTAACTTTGCAAATGAATTTTTTTAATGATATAGGTTGTTGAGAGTAGACTTTGAACATACAAAAAATATTAATGCTATATTATAATTATTACCTCCTTTATAAGAGAAATAGACATATGAAAATCTTTTACATCCAAAATTGGATATACAGCATGTAGGAATAAAACTCTTTAACTACTGGAGCACAGCACAGTGCAGGCAGAGAGAGAAAGACACCATAATTTAGAATTAAAAAAATATATAGTATGATCACATAAAACTAAATTCAGTTCTTATGCATGATTCTGAGAGAGAGAGAGAGAGAGAGAGAGAGAGAGAGAGAGAGAGAAAGAGAGAGAGAGAGAACAGAAACAGAAAGAGGAAAGAGAAAGGTGAAATACAGAGATAGAATAAGAGAGAGAGAGAAGAAGAAAAAAGAAAAAGACAAATACAGAGAGAGAGATGGAGGGAGGGAGGGAAAAAAAGAGATGCTGACTCCCATCAGGCCGAAGGACATTATCAGAGAGATGATGTTGTCAGTGTCTGATGTAAATCGGAGAGTCAACAGTTCCGGCTGAGTGGCGGCGTCTGGGGGCCATGACACTGACAAATGGAATATTTTTGGAGGACTTAATCGCAGGAAATGGGGTTCTGTCTGCAGGTGACACGTCTCCCGCTCCGACGCCCGCAAAGAGAAAAAACTGATTGCCTGCCTCCGTCTTTCCATCTCTCGCTCCCTCCGCTCTCACCTCATCTTTTTCTTCTGAGAGAGTGACTGAAGGAATGAACAGATTCATTAACCCTCTGATGAGTACGGGCACACCTGTCTGTTTATGATTAAAATAATATTTTGCTGAAAATCTAATTTGCCCTTTACTCCAAATGTAGTCGGTCAACCAAGACATGTTTGGTGCCTGAAGTTTGGTTCTTTAATTTTGCACTGTAGCTAGAAGTAGCTAACAAGCAACGGAAATCCCACCAATTAGCACTGTGCAGACTGATAAGTCATGACTGTCTAAGCCATATGCTTGCTTCAAATCATGTTGAGTTGTTAAGTAACCTCAAACAGACCTGCTTATGTGGTTCCTGACACTGTACAACACTGTTATTTCTAAAAATGAATAAAAGTACAAGTTCAAGCTTTTTTCGAAATGCTTTTTTTCAAAATATGGCTACAGTACATAAGTGTAAGTGCTAAAGAAGTTGAAATTTATTGTTGATATGATGAGCATCTATACTGCTAATTAGCTAAATAACATTAGCTAACGAAGAAACTAGCTACCTACCCTTGTGAGTGCCTCAAAACCTAGTACCCAGTGTTAGCTTCTATTTTTTGCTTTTGTTAGCCTGTGCTGTAGCATAAGCTAGCAGTTTGTGGGCAACTACATCAACTAGCTTACAAGCTAACATTAACTTCAGATACTTTCAACTATCTTAGCTCAAATGTTCATTGTTCAGTCTTTGCTTTAGATCTGTCTTTTCTGGCATTATAAGCCATCATAGTTTCTATCATTATTTCTTGTAGTAACTAAATAATTGTTGCAGTAGCCTTATTAACTCAAAGTTGTGGCTAGCTACAGGGGAGAACTTTTTGCATGGGCCTCTTGCTTCACTTTGCTTCCCATAGCAAAACCTGTCACAACATTAAAACATGCCACATTTTTCATAATCATACTCTTTTGTTGTAGCTGTATAATTCCAGCTCTTATTTAGCATGCAGCAATGCGTGAGTATGAATAGCAACATTGCCAATACAATCAGAAATTCAACAATAAGAGTCCATTGTTACAATTTCAATTCCATAAAGCAGGCTATGATGTCAAACTGTCTATCTTGCACATCTTACATATTATATATATTATGAGCCGTAATCTCATTATGGAGAGATGTTCTTTGGTGTGATTTTCTTGGTGTTGAGAGGAACAATTTAGTAAAGTTGTCCACCAAGTTCAGCAGAGAAACATAAAAAGCTATTCTCCCAACTACCAAAGCTAACTTCATTTTTTTTTTTGTCAGAACAGAGTGCTGCACATGCTCAGTAGACAGTACACAATGCTTGCATTAATGTAATCCAGTGTTAAGGTAACTCAAAAAAGTAACTCATTACAAGTTACTAATTACTTCTCTCAAAATGTAACAGGATTACGTACTTATGGAAAAAGTAGTCTCACTACTCATATTTCTCTGTTACTGTGTACCAAATTATCTCACTATACCAGTAGATAAATTCTTACAGCATGAGAAATATTAGACATATTGATTACATTTAAGGTGATTTCACTTGTGATTTCACAGGTGATCATCATTTTTTGCATGAAGTGTAGATGGTTGCACCACATGGGAGCCCAGAGCCTCCTAATTTTAAAAATGTGTATCCAGGGCCCCATTTCTAGAGCCCCAGAGTCACTAAATCTGCCCCTGCAGTGACTTTTGCCCACCTCTGACATTTGGTTGCATCACCCTGTTCCAGCAGCAGGGAAAAATTATACTAGCCAGTAATATCTTAGCATGTTTCCCTCTTTCTCCGACACCCGTCATAACCTCATCACCTTCATTCCTGGCTGCACATGCATGTATGTTGACAGGCAAGCTCCTTTGTTCTCCTCACTTTCAGGTTTTTGGACTGGTTGTAAAATATTCACCTATGAGTTATTTCAGTTTGTTTATGCTGGCAGTCCTTGTTCATTTTAACACAAGTGAGGTAGTTCAGATATCTGTCAGTGTTTTTGCTGTTTTCTGAAGCTTTCTGCTGTGTTGTGATGCTCTGAGGCAGGTCAGCTGATGATGGAGAGATGTGCACAGACACATTAGGTAGATAATCCTCAACTTCAACAGTGCTCAAACAAACTAACTTCAATTTGCAGTCCTTTAACAGGACTCTATAAATGCAGTCTCTGGTACACATGCAGCCCAACTAAATCGGCTGTAATGCCCGAGAATGGAAAAAGAGTTGATTTATGGGGTGGTGTTTGGGGATGAATATTCCTGTGACTCCATATTTTTGTCACCTACACTCAGAGTCAGAACAAACCAGGGACAGAGGGCAACATGCCCTCCATATTCAACATTTTTGCCCCTTAAAACACAAAACATGCTCCCAAAATAACATAAATATGAATTAACATCAGTATTGCATTAATTTACTGTTTGTCTGCTGATCTTCACCTGGTAGGACTTACATAAAATGGACAGCTATATTACAGGCTTTTGCAAAAGTTTGGACACTCCTGGGCAAAGGTCAAATCGCATGTCTTCTAAAAAAAAAAGAACACACTTTTGCACATTTTAAAGCACAATTACTGTTTATTTTCTGAATGCCACATTTAACTTAGCCAGTTATGGTAAAAAATAAGTTATAGCATATTTTATATTTTATGTTTTTTTTTCCCCCAATATGCTAAACTCAGCAAATGCATAGAAATTATGAACTAAAAATGGCATATTTAAGTTCTCAGTAGTGGATGTGTTAACTTATTATCATCAAAATATGTAATTTGACCAAGTGCATTCAAACTTTTGTATATAACTATATCCACTTTATGTATCCTATGGCAAGTGTACATTGAAATTGTGGACGAAATACCAGGTTAAGGGAAGGAAGTGCTGTTTTAGTCAAGTATCGTTTGCCTGTTATGATTTTGTGTATCGTTAGATGTCTCTAAGGCGTTTCTGAGTCAACATGCAGGTCGCAGCTGTTGGTACAGCTGAGTGAAGCTGAAAGTACAGCAAGAATACCAGTGTTATGAGCATAAACATCTGATGAAAGCAGAAGTGCTTTAAATTACATATGAATGTTGTTTATCAATCACTTCTTAAGGAAGCCCAGTTGCTACTGTTGAAATCTGTGCACATAAAAGCCAGATGACAAACTCCTAGTTGAGCATCGATGCTGCAAACAGTCACCCTTTAACAGCTTTACACATTATACTTCTATAACTGAATATATTCTGCCCTCACTAGAGTAGGCTGCAGCTCAGGAGAAAGCTAACTGGCTAACAGGCTAACAATCCAACAACAAGAGACAGACTTCAAGTTCAAATCTTCACAGAAGAAGTTACTTAAAAACTGAGACATATAAAGTAACGACTTTAGCATGAAGGTAACCCTGCTAGCTTTGCCCTAACCATGCTGAACATATGAGGAACATTATTGTAGAGCTGAATTAAAAAAACCTAAGTGATTAAGATTTTTACATAAAACATATGATGCCATTGTTTTACAGGTTTATGCCAGTACCTGAAAGCTTAAATGAAATGACTTTATTAGCATAAGTATTGTGTTGGCTATAGACAGAATTCTCTGACTAAAGCTTGTCTCTCACACAGTTTTCTGTTTCTGTTGATAGTCTGGCACACAAGCATTAAGTCTTCCCATCCATATATGTTTATATTTGCATTTTTTTCCACATTTCTATCATATTTGGACGTTTTTTTGCATTTAATATTTGCCTGTTAACACGTCGCTGGATGTTCTGTCTATAAATCAGTCAAAGCATCATGAGATGTAAGGTTACGGTGGATGTGAAATCCGATTCTGCATTTTTTCACAAACTGCCCCCTTAAAAATGACTTATTCTTGTGTATTATTTTCTAATTTATCATTTATTATTTAATAATAAAATTATGTATTATTTCCCACTCTGCCTTTGCTAGCAGCAAAAGTCTCAGACTGGTGGAGCCAAGAGGTACTGTAGTAGATGCCCAGGAGCTACAGGTAGAGAGAACAGATCCCAAAGCTGCTGTCCATCACTCACAGCACCTTCTGCTAGCAGAGAGTTAGCGAGAGACAGAGAACGAGAGGAAAAGAGAGAGAGAAAGAGAGAGGGAGAGAGAGCGAGAGAGAGAGAGAAGGACCCCTATGAGATATAAATCACAGCTAGCCCAGTCAGACTGACCCAGTCTTAGTAGATCAGTGATAATTACAGTGTGACAGGAGTGCAGTTATGACTGTACAGGGGCTGCTGCTGGAGGGTCTATAAGAAATAGTCTGAATTACGACCCTTTACTGCTGCAGATTGGCCTCCAAACAAGCCATTACCAGCTGCCAGCTGGATGACGAGTGAGACCAAGTGTTTTTACATAGGACTACATAATATGGCTACATAATGTGCTTTAAAAACAAATATACATGGTAAATCACTCTGCATTTCAAATGCACAAAAGGAAAAAAAAATGTTATTAATAATAATAAAAATTACTATTATTATTATTATTATTATTAATAAACATGATGATAATAATAATAATAATGTAATATGCGTTGCAGCAGTGGCTAGAGTAGCCTAAACCCATTGTAATAAAAATATTATTTCTATAATAAATCAGTGACTCAGCTAAAAGTAAAAGTATCCTAGCAAAAAAACTCTTTTCAAGAAACATTTCTCAAAAATCTAATTTCTTCAGCACTTTAATCCGAGATGAAAATGTAAAGTGCTAAGTTCTCTATATAACTGCACTAGAACTTCATCCAGTACATCCAGCATATATCACCATAGTAACTAAAGTTTAATAGTGTTTATCCTTTTATTTTTTGGATGTTTTGGTCTAAAACATGCATTTTTCTTCCATTCTTTGATGAATTTCTGAGTGAAGTGCAATATTAAGGAGGATGCAACTTTTCTGCATAGTAGGTTAGTGAATTAGCAGCCTACTATGCTGTTTTTTCACACTGAACCTTATGATTACGTCAAATTAAACCTCCTGAAATGACCAGGGTCTGAAGATTGGTGTCCTTATGCTATGGCCATGTGTGTGTATGTGTGTGTATGTGTATATACACACCGATCAGGCATAACATTATGACCATGCACTTTGTAGTTCTACAATTACAGACTGTAGTCCATCTGTTTCTCTGCATACTTTGTTAGCCCCCTTTTACCCTGTTCTTCAGTGGTCAGAACCGCCATGGACCCTCACAGAGCAGGTACTATTTGGGTGGTGGATCATTCTCAGTACTGCATTAACACTGACGTTGTGGTGGTGTGTTAATGTGTGTTGTGCTGGTCTGAGTGGATCAGACACAGCAGTGCTGCTGGAGTTTTTAAACACCTTAGTGTCACTGCTGGACTGAGAATAGTCCACCAACCAAAAATATCCAGCCAACAGCGTCCTGTGGGCAGCGTCCTGTGACCACTGATGAAGGACTAGAGGATGACCAACATGAACTGTGCAGCAGCAGATGAGCTATCGTCTCTGACTTTACATCAAGAAGGTGGACTGACAAGGAATGAATGTGTAATAAAAAAGAATGGACAGTGAGTGGACACAGTGTTTAAAAACTCCAGCAACACTGCTGCGTCTGATCCACTCAAACCAGCGTAACACACACTAACACACCACCACCACATCAGTGTCACTGCAGTGCTGAGAATGATCCACCACCCAAATAGTACCTGCTCTGTGAGGGTCCATGGGGGTCCTGACCACTGAAGAACAGGGTAAAAGGGGGCTAACAAAGTATACAGAGAAACAGATGGACTACAGTCTGTAATTATAGAACTACAAAGTGCACCTATATAGTAAGTGGAGCTGATAAAATGGACAAGGGGCATAGAAACAAGGAGGTGGTCATAATATTATGCCTGATGGGTGTATATGTGTATAAATGTATGTATGTGTGTTTGTATACGTAAGTGTGCAGGTGTGTGTGTGTGTATATGTGTATATGTGTATAAGTGCATGTGTGTGTGTATATGTGTATATGTGTATAAGTGCATGTGTGTGTGTATATGTGTGTGTATATGTATGTGTTTGTGTGCAGGTGTATGTGTGTGTGTTTGGGCCTCTCGCCATCTTTCAGCTTCTTTTTCTTCCTTTTTTTCTTCGTGCAGTCTCTGATAAGAGAGACAACATACAGAACTGCAAGCGTGCACACGCACACTTATCGCAGCATTTTCACGCTGATCCTCCATGTTTGGTAGGCCTCATATGCTGCCTGATTCCCTACAGCTGCTTACCTGACAGAGTGTGTATTTATGCGCTTGCGTGTGTGTTTTTAAATCCAGTCGTACCTGCAACAGGAAAACTTCAAGAGAATCAATTAGTCCTTGCCTCATCCCGTAAGCGAAGACGATTCCGCGCGACTTGAGCTGCAAACACCTTCTATCAGGAGTCATTCTGCCCCCCTAACACCCGACTTGAGCCCGGATAGGTTTGACTCTAAGCCTCTAAAACGGTTGACAACCCGAAAAGCGCTTTTCTCCCTCTTTGCCTCTCTCCTCTGCCTCGCCCCGGCCTGTCTCCTCTTTCAGCCTGTCGCTAAAGACCAAAGAAGGCTGGATTTGTTTTCCCCCCGCAGCCGATAGCAGTGCCACGTTATGCCTTTTCATCCCCAATTAAATAAACAGTCTTTCTGCGGATCTACTCCTGTAAATAGGCGCCCGGAGGGGAAGCTGGAGGCTCAGTGTTTTCAGCTTTTGTCCTGAGGAAAATGAGCGACTGGAGAGGATTCATTGTTTTAAAAAATAAAGAATAAAACAACACCACAAAAGGGAAGGGGGAAAACCTGGCTAAAGTGCAGCCTCTGCGGGAACAAACGCTTCATTCAGGGGTCAAATTTAATCCACCCCGCCTCCAGCTTTTGTATTCAGATTAGAGACTAAGGAGGATTTGCAGCAGCCTGAAGCCTCTTGTTAAAAGCCTGTGTTCTCCACTTAACTTGCAATTTACCTGTCACTTAAACCCAAAGCGCCGATCACACTCACCTTCTCACTAAAGAACTCCGGGTTTCTCTCAGTAAGCTCCTGCTGAACTGCCTACTGTAGTACAGGGAGGGAGAAACAGATTAAAGTGCAAATCTGATCCTCAAAACCACCAAAAAGGCATCAGAATTAAAACTGGGGAAATTAACCCATTAAATTGTACACTCATTATTCAGTTATTAATCTTAAGCCTTATAGTTTAGTATGTACTGTGAGTTATACTGCAGCATCACACTGCATAATTATACTCTTAATTATACTGTGAAATTATATTGTGAATAACTTCCCAGTTATAAATTCATATAGTTATGATTATGTAAATTATTAATTCAAGGAAAATTAACATTTTAAAAACTGCAGGTGTATTATTATGTATTTTCAAAGTAAAATTAAGTTAAAAATCAACATGATTAATATGATTTGTCACTTACTCCAGATGCAGTTAACCAGTCAGGACATGTATGGTTTCTGCTTCTTTACTTTACAATGGGATATGCTAGGCTAACGTTATGAGGAAGCACTGCACTTTCCCCAAACTAATCCCCATAAATACTTACCCAAAAACATCTCTCAACCTCTTCAAAACAAATCCTGGGGTATATTTCACAAAGAAGGATTTTGCAATTAGCCAGATAACTCAAGCCTGAAGATGAGGACTGTCCAATAGGAATGTCAACTCTTTTCCTATTGGACAGGCTTGATTTTGAGCCTAAATTATCTGGCTAACTGAGAAATCCTGCCTCGTTAACCCCCCCCCCAAGATCTTCATTTGTTTCAGACAGACACATTGATGTGGTTTAGAACATGGTATGTCTTACTTTAGTCTATAAACACAAAAATAAACATCTCCGCAGGTAACCAGAACCACTTTTACCTCAGCGCAATATGTGTATATATAATATATCATTCTGCACAAGACAACCAAATGCAGGGCTACGTGAATTCCTGAATGCCGTAAGGTACCATTTGGTACTTGGAAGTTAGAGTCTCTGCTGTGGGAGTGGGAGCTGTTGAAGCCAGGGCTTCAAGAAATCGACATTGAAGGTTAAAAAAACTACCTTAAAAAGATTTAATGTGAAAAGGTTGTGTTTACTTGTTTCCACAGTGAAAGCAGCACTTATCAAGCATGTTAGCTAGTTGCGTATGGCATGGCATTAGTTAGCGAGTACAAAACGGTCAACAAAGACAGAGAAAAAGCAAACAAAGCTTGCCTCAAAGTCACTTCTTATCAGTATAAATTTATTTGGAACAGCTGTTGATTTTCAGATATACCGTCTACAAACTTTCTTGTGATCATCATCACGATTAAATTATCAGTGCAAACACAAAGTTTTTGATGAGGCTGATGCTGGATTCTTTCCCATTCCACCATAAATGGTGCCTTTCTAGTGACGTTCTAGCATCTGTACAGGCACCAGGATGTTACTGCCGCACTATTTAAGGTGGAAGGAAAAAATCGAAGAAGCTAACTTCAGCTTTGAGACAAATAAATAGAAATTGTGCACTAACATTTGCAAAAAATATCATATTAAAGTTTATTTTCTGTTGAGAATATGATGCATAACTGCATAGCAACTCATATTGATTCTTATATAATACACTTAAAGATTAATGACATCATCTACAACTTAAATAAGCTGCTTTCAAATGTAAAATATAATATGATAATAGAAGGCTGCAGCTTTATATGTTGTATGTTGTCATAGCGACATCAAATCTTCACATCATCACTTCTTGTTTTGCACACTAACATACTAGACTCTTACACTATTAAAGATAGTACAAAGTGTATTTCTTCGTTTTAGTATTTAGTATACAATTAGGACACGGTGTATAGTTTTGTGCAAAAGTTTAAACACCGCTGGTTAAATGACATGTTTTGTTGATTTTCTAAGTAAAAATAAGTGAAAACATCTTCCCCGAATACGTTAAATTCAGCAAATAAACAGTAATTAAAATAAAATAATGTGAAACTACCATAGTGAAACTGGCCTGACCATATCAGGATTTGAGTAAAAAGGAGAAAAACAAAAACATTTTCTTACAGTTCATAATTATAGCATGAAACTCTGTTTTCTTGTGTTGGATGATCAAGTCTCCAATACCTGAAAGTGCACGACCTAAATAGTCTACAAACACACACACACGCACACAAACACACATGCACACACACACACACACACATCTGTGCAGAAAGATAGGTTTGATAGGCGAAAAATGACTTGGTTAACGTGAGCGGGGAGGTTTCTGTAATAGGCTATTCCATATTCCATTACCCAGCTGCTCTCTGAACTGCAGTCAATCAGAAGACCATTCTCATCTGATGGAGAGAGAGAGAGAGAAACTGGACCAGTCACAGCCAAGCTGACTCGTCCACAACAAATCAGCCTGAAGTGCCGGGCTGTAAAAATGGATTATTACTGAGAAGTTCAAAATGTTGTTCCTGCCCTGGTTAAAAGACCTGTGTGTGCATGTGTGCGTTTGCATGTGTGTGTGTGCATGTGTATGTGTGTGTGTGTGTGTGTGTGTGTGTGTGTGTTTAACTTTTTACAACTAAAAAAGACCAAAATCATGTAATCATTTTTGGTTTTAGGTTGTATACATATATATATATATATATATATATATATATATATATATATATATACACACAACATAAAACCAAAAATGATGAGATGATTGATATATACATATGTATACATACTCCATAATTATTAGCACTGTTTGTAATAGTGGGTAAAGAAAAGTTATTAAAAAATGTCTTTGTGGTTAATTAGCTCAATCTCACACTAAAAATATTAGACAAAAATGCAGATACACTCAAAGCTACCTTAGGTGTTTGTTGGCAGGAAGCTCTATTTTTGACAAATCTTACCATAGAAAACTACTCCAGTCAAAGTTCTAGTAGCATCTGGTGAACTGTTTTTAGATGAAAGAAAAGACTTTCTGGTAAAACTTCCAAGTAGTTTGTAGGCATGGCAATGGAGTGTAATTGTAGTTTTGGAGACTTGGTAGCTCCAAAATGCTACGTCTTCTCCAAATCTCCAGCCCTGATCCTTGGAGAAGTGACTACTGCGTCACCTCAAGAAGAGCAGCCACTTCACATGTCACTCAAATGGACTCAAGTGAAATATAAATGCCAATAATTGTGACACCTGTGTTTTATTTTCAAAAAATATTTTATTTAATAAGAGTTTTCGTTTTCTTAGACCAAATTTAATTTAATTAATGCTTAGATTTCTCTCATATTTTCAGTGTGAAATTGAGGTAATTAACCTCAAAGATATTTTATCATGACTTATTTACTCATCTTTGGCAATAATTATAGATTATCTAATTTATAAGACACATTTTATTATTACATATAGATACTTATATATAAAACATATGAGTTATCTATATGACTCCATGTCCTGACATTGTATAAAATCTAACCCATGTGTGTATTCTGGAACAGCTCTCCTCTCCAGTGGTCCCTTGGCTCCTCCGTTTTCTGTCCCATGAAATGATTTTGCAAATTCAGGAGGCCCCGAGGCCACGGCAGCTCCAGGACGCTTTCAGGGCTGGATAATTGCTTCCGTTTTCGTGGTAATTCATCGCTTGCATATGCCAACTAATACATCAGTGACAAAACGACAAAACCCACTCTGCCTTTCACGCCACCCCTGAGGAGTCCTTCTTTCCAAACGGAGAAGAGAAAAACGGCAGATGACAAACGAGCACGTTTGGGCCTTTATGAATGAATTATGTCTGTGAAATACCTGCAGCGGCTGCACCTGTCAGCCGATATCTACGCTAATCTGAGGACAAAATATTACCGTTTTGATATTAAAAGGAGGTGGGGGCCAGATCAAGGCAAAAAAATTAATAGAGCAATCAGCTATTAGAATGTAATGTCAGATCGTGTCAGTTTCTTCCCTCTGCACACCCACTCCCCCCACACCCCTCACCCCCCCCAACACACACACACACACACACACACACACACACACTTCAATATGCCCCTTTTCAGTCGTAAGATTAGGATTATTGTGACAAGACAAAAGTGCCCTTTGTTATTCCAACAGCCATGTCAGCACCCCCACTTTTCATCATGAACACGTCCATACACAACCGGTACAGCAACTCTGCATAAAGCTCTTGTTAGAGGCTGGATTTATCATACTTTAACCAATGGAAGTTAAAAAGAGTGTGAAATAACTTGATGAATTTGATAGGGCTGCTATGAAAAATACAGTAGAAAATTACAGTAGTACTGCTTATATATGTGTATCAACTTTAATTTTTGCTCATCTAATTACAGAATGATTACCTGATATAATAGCATACTATTACAGCACATTATTCTCTTATGTACTTACACATTATACATGTATTTATACATGTAACTGCCATTGCTGTGAAAATGCTATTGATTTAGATTCATGGCATTAGAAAATTTAATTTAAATGCAAAAATCTGAATTTGAATGTCATTATTTTCAATCTTTATAAGAACATCTGATATGAAATACAGAACTGAAATTGAATTTTAGCCCCTTACATGGCAAGGCCCCACTGGTGACCCCAAAGTTTTATTGCACACTTTTTTAACCTACGAATAGCTCAACCAGTTTGCCCTAAAGTCCCTGTAGTTACTGAATGACAAGCCTTAGTATGTAATAAACCTGGGATTTTAAGGGGTTAAGGTTCACAAGAGAGCAGTATAAAATGTGAAACTGAGTTTAAAGGTTGATGTACAACTGAATGTCTGAAATTAATCTCTAAAAAGCATTCAGTTTTTCTGTCAATTCATTTCAGATTCACTTTCGAAATAACATCTGGGTTTCTTGCAGGCAAAAGCAGTAGAACACTGAATCTCTTACCTGCTCAACCCCCCATCCAAGGGAACCACCACAGGACCACCAGTAACCAGTGATGTAATCAAGTGATGTACCACTGTCAGCACTGCAATGGCACTGAAATAATAATGATAAAAGATTATTAGGCACATCTGTGGTGCCCAGTTGACAGGCTTACTGCTAGAGGCATGTACAAAATACATTCATGCTACATTTTACAATCACAATTTACCAGCTGTTCCACGCCACTTCTGTTATAAGACAAGCATTATTATCTGCCTGCAAGACATGCAGATGTTATTTTGAAAGTGAATCTGAAAATGTATAGTTAGCTAAATAGTGGCATTTCCTGTGCACATGCAGTGTAATAGTTTCATAATGGAGGTGATTACACACCTCCTGTCACCTCCTTGTTGGAAAAACAGCAGTTTATCCTATTACACATATGCAATTACAAAATATGCTGAAGCAACTAAAAGTGACTATATCACCAATGGTTACGTTGTTGTTGCATGTGTTGTTAATGTGTAACTAAACAGCAATTACAGATACCTTTTAAATTTTTAATTGTACAATGTAATGTTTGTGTTTTTTCTTTGACACATTTACTGCTATAACCAAAAATAGATGCAATTAAAGGCACTTCTAGAATAAATAGCAGTCATTTAGATGGATTTGGTACCTTACATAGGTCTATATAGTAATATACACAGCTGGTTTAGCATTTTTTTAACCACATGTAATGAACATGTAACCCATGTAAGAATAACTGAAGTGAATGCCCTGTCGTGCTCATACACCAGCAGCATGTAACAGCTGTTTACAAAAGTACAAAAACTGTTTCTGAAATTGCTATATACTCGCTCAAGCACATTTTCTCTCTGATCTCTAACAGTTTTCCAGTCAAACCATTGGAAGACCATTTGAAGATGTAATAGAAGGTTCTTCTATCTCAAATTGAGTTCAAGAGTCATTTAAGAGCCTGCATTTATTCAGTTCTCTTATTATTTCTCAGAGACCCCAGAACCAGGACGCAGGTCTTTGGAGAAATACAAAAAAAGTACAGGTAGGTCAAGGAGAAGATGCAGGAAAATAGACAGAAAATAGACTGAGAGTTTCTCTCCTCTGGGGAAAACAGTCTTCTATGTTCATTTCACTTAGGGCTGCAGGATGTTCACCTACCAAGCAGTGCAGGGAAGGACAGAGGACAGAAGAGGTCTCATCTGGTCTCAACAAATACAAACTTGATTTTATGCTTTTGTTTTTCAGGTGAATATTAAAAAAAGAAAAGAAAGATCTGAAATTCAGCAGAATTAATTAATTCAATTAATTAATTAGTGCATGCTGACTGCAAAAAATATATATGATCTGATAAGTGATGTGGTCAGCCATTTGACTGTATTTGTAGTTGGAGTGTTGTGTGAAATGTTGGGCTTTGGCGCCCTCTGGCCTGAAGTGGTGAAGCTACACAGCCGACTGGCTAGTTATCTCTTCTGTATGTCTGTATGTACTGTATGTCCAGAGTAGCTCAAATCCAGTAAAGGTGTTGTTACTACAGTAAAAGTTCAAAAAACTCCTAAAGTGCTGAGTTTTTAGAACATCTATGTTTTTAAAGCTATATTCTGCTCTTTATTTGGATCCTTTTGGTCTAAAATAAAGGTGCAAGAGGTGCGAGCAACAGTAAACACACTCTTAAAAATTATGGTTCTTCAAGGGTTCTTTAGTAAAGAAAATGGTTGTATATGGAACCATGAATGCTCATTGCATGATTAAAGGATTCTTTGCATCGTTAAATGGTTCTTCAGGTTAATGGAGAATGTGATGTAGATGGTTCTATACAGAACCTTTTTAAAAAGGGTTATTTCTATCACCGAAAAAAGCTCTTATATTGTTATGATGTCAAGCCTGTAACAATAGAAAAACCCTTTTGGTGCTATATATAACCAAAGGTTTCTATATAGAAAAGGGTTTTATATAGAACCTTTCAAAACACACTCTCCATCAATCTGAAAAACCTTTTCATGATGCAAAGAACCTATTAATCATGCAAAGGGTTCTTTGAGTGTTCATGTTCTTGAGTGTTCATGTTTAAAGAACCCATGAAGAATCTTTTTAAATTGTGCAGTACAAGAAAATAACTAAATATGAACTAAATTTAGTAAAAAGCAGATTCCATCCTCACTAATATACTTCAGTATAAGTAAAAGTTCAAGTTTTTTTTTCAAAAAAAAAGTTCAAACTGATCAATATTTTACTAAAGTAACTGCAGTAACTGAGTAAAGAGAAGTAGTGACTGCTACCACTTCATAGGTCTTGATATTATTAATTCTAGGAATGTTTATGAGCAATGTGCCACCAACACTGCCATTCTGCACATTAAATAATCAGTAAAAAAAGCCACATCTTTTTTTTTTTTTTTCATGCTAAACTCCCAAAGTCTGATACATAAAACTGAATAGTAGATAAAGACAGATACAATTAGAGACTGTTGCACCATCTAGTGGCTGTATTTGAACATTGCACACTGGGCGTTAATGGTCCTCTGCTTTTTTATAGTTTGTTTTGATATAGTCCTCCTGAGAAACCTCTCACTAGCAGCCACAGACAACTGTGAGGGGGACACAGTTGTCACTACAGTTTTCTTTCAATGTTTACTTTTATTTTGATTTTTTTTTTTGGTAGAACTTTTAGATATCCTTTTAAAAGAACAAAAAATATTTATTTATACAGCTTACAACAAAAAAAAACAAAATTAGACTGTCCTTTGTCAACATAAGTATTTCATGAAATAATAAAAACAAAAACAAGTAAATTAAACAAGATACATGTACAACCTTTTGCTTTTCAGTTTATATCAGAATAATATCTGTATCATAATATCTGTATCAGCAGCTCATTTTATTACTATTTTTTATTTGACTTTGCATTTGCCTGATACTCCAAACTGATACTTGATGACTTATTTGTTGTCCTTCAGAAGAGCAGAGCGTTTAGGCAGTGCTGTTTACTGTACTAAAATATCTGCCTTTTGTTCATTTTATTGCATTTATAACTCTCTACCAATAAATATTTCTCTGTAATGCTAATCCAGGTAGATTTAGTCCAAGTTTCCACAATTTATAAATGTGTGTGTATCAGCATCCACAGGTACATTCGTATGCAAAAGTTTGGGCACCCTGGTTAAAGTACATTATTTTTGTTGATATTCTAAGTGAAAATAGGTTAGCACTTCCTCTACAGAGAAGATACTTCTCCACATTTTAATGCACAATATTTTTGCTGAAAAAGTAATACATAAAATGCTGTCTGTGCAAGTTATGGCACATTTTTTCCCCCAGAATGTTAAACTTAGCAAATAAGTACTAGTAAACTGGGCTCTAAATTGTACAAAAAAAATCTTATTGAAGTGTTTTAAGTGTTGTGACCAAATGCCCTTTGACCAGGGATGTTCACACTTTTGCATACGACTGTATGTACATGAAATGTATTGGCATCCCCATATCAGTGCATTCCTTATCAAAATAACTGTATCAGTGCATTCCTTATCAAAATACCCGTAAAGTATTTCTTTGGTTCTCTTTACCTTTTCCTTGTGTATCTGACACACAGCAATATTAAGGCATTCTTGTGTCGTGGTACTACAGAGCCATGTTTTCTGTCTCCAAAGACCACTGAGACTTCGTTCAGCCTCAGCTGAGGACACAGGAATGACCAGCAGCCATCTGACTTGCCTTTCTTCCTGATTAAACAGGGCATGTACTTCCGGATACATTTCCTGGGGAACGCTTGTTGCTTCACTGCTGGACTGTATATTATAGGCTACTTAGATCTAAACAGATCTATATGTACTTTCAAAGATGCTTTCTCAATACGCACCACATCATCTACCACTTCTGTTAACAGCACATTTTCCAGATTCATTATTATATGTAACCCTTCCTGCTCAAATCGTTTCTCTGAATTGCATATCCACAACATCAAGTACTTTAAAAAACTGTGCTCTGTAATACTCAGATGGTGATGCTTACAATGAAGTTATGTTTGAAAAACCATTAGACTCTCAGAGTCGTCAGCCACGAATAGACTCCGAGTGCCTGCCATGGCAGAGTCAAAGAAATGGCTCTTTTGGAGTCGGCAACCAATCACTATTAGTGCATTTGCATGGTCAAGCAAGCCTTCCAGAAAATTTTTGCTCGCTTAAAGTAGCAATATACAAACACATCCTACTACGGAAGTTATAGTTAACCAGGTCACAAATACATGGTGGTAGTGGTGGTATCTTTTTTTAGCTATGTAGCTAGCTAGCTATCTGCCCTGAGAACAAAAACCTATGCTGATGGGTCAAAACTGGATGCTGATGCATCTCTGACTGAACAGTTATGTTAGCCAACAGTACATCCACCATCTGATAATTGCTATAATAGCAAGCTACTACTAGCAAGTTTTTTCCTGATTCCATAGTAGTTGCTATTTCACATGTTCCTACTTTTTTGTCACGCAAAATCTGCTAGCCAATTGAACCTATTCTCTCAAACTCCCACTGACTTCATGCAATGCATTTGGTCTGGTTCGTCCTACACTGCTTAACTATGATTGGCTGTTCTTATTTTATTCTTATTTTATCTTATTTTATTTTAAATATTTTTCTTCAGTGATTTGTGATTGCCAATCACATGTTCAATTCAGGAAACAATGTGCAAAATGTGCAGGGGACAGAACCACTTGACAGTGAGTGCGGAGGTCATGCCACCTGCATCCCCCACATCTTCTACGCCCTTGGTATCAGGTTTTAAACAGTGCTAGCGCTGCTCACCATATATTTCTGATCCTGCACTGCTCTGCACTCCACTCTACATTTTCTTCATGATTTGGGTTACAATAAGCAATGTCTAGAAACAGTACAAGAAAGAAAAAAGAAAACTAAAAACAAACAATATTTCTTCACAGACCATTCTAGAAAACAGAATGAAGCTGAAGTTGGCTTCTTATTTGCCTGTTTTTAATTCGAATTTTCTCTTCCAGCTTAAAAAGCAGATAATTACAAGGACTATGTTGATCTATTCAATATTCAAGATAACATTAATTGATTGTAGTAATAAGCTAAATATATGCAAAATCATCATTTATAGGGTACTTTCTATAGGGTGGTGGCTGTTCTAAACACTAACCCCTAGGGTTTAACAAATCATTTAAGAAATTTTAAGAAATGTTAAACTTCTTTTTTTTCTTTCAAAGTGAAGTTGAAAGATCATGAGAATAATAAAAAAAAAAACTTCAAACTTTAATTTTCTTGTCACTATTAGAACACACAGTTTTAGTCCATAGGCAGAGTCTTATTTTAGCCACACCCCTGTGTTTTAGAGCAGGAAGTGAGACTGCATCCCTGTTTCTCATGGCCACCTGGTGAGTACTTAGATCCTGTTGCCTTGAAGTAAATGTGTCCCAAAGTCTGAAAACCAGGGTGTAACATTAAGAACTGTCACTACTGAAATCCATATTTTATGCAATTAAATGAACTTCTTGTATTTTAATGACACATAAGTAGGTTACCCATGTCATGAACACTAATACACCCCCATATCATGACAGACACTGGCTTTTAAACTTTACACTGGTAACAATCTGGATGGTCCTTCTCTTTTTTGGCCCAGAGAACACAACATCCATTATTTCTAGAAACAGTGTTAAAGGTTGACCTGTTTTGTGATATATGTGACATATGCCTTAAGCCATGCATAATACAGTCTTAACTTCTTTTTGTGGATGCAGTGACAAATGGTGATTATTAACATATTCCCAATATATTCCCAAGGCCCTGTGTTGGTATCCATCACCATGCCGTCTGAGGGATTAAAAGTAATGAGCATTCATGTGTGGTTTTCAGCTTTGCCAGAGATTTCTCCAGATTCCATGAATCTTTTGATAATATTATGCACAGTACTGGGTGAAATACCTAAAATCCTGCAATTGCTTGTTGAGGAATGTTATTCTTAAACCATTTTGTATTATTTGCTTATGCATTGTTTGGCAAAGTGGTGAGTCTTGACCTACCCTTGTTCATAAAAGACTAGGCCCTTCCTGGATGCTCATTTTATATCCAAGCATGATTGCAGCCCCTGTTTAAGATGCTTTTTGAACATTTCACTACATTGCTAGTCTTTCCCAACTTTTTTAGAATGTGTTGCAGGCATCAGTTTCAGAATGATCATCTATTTACAAACAGCAATGAATTGGATAAGGTAAAATATTAATTATCTAATCTTTGTTCTATTTTTTGTTTAAATACAGGTGAAAGTTCCTTAACAAATCACTGCTTTCTGTTTTTAAGGCATTTCACATACTGGCCCAACTTTTTTGTAAGTAATGTTTGTATAGAGGTAAATCCCAAGAACTTCATTTAGTCCCCAAACTTGAAGTGCTTGGAAAGCATTCTGACACTCTGACACATGATTTATTACTTGTGAAAATATGAAACTTTCGTGTGTGAAACACAGAACTTTGGGTGCATACAACTAATCGTTCAGCACCGAAAATATAGTCTATAATGGTTATCTGCATGCCTGAGGGTAAAGTAAGTGCATGCTTGACATTGAGGGGACACTTAGACATTCCTGGGATGGTTTATGTCTGGTTTACAAACTCATCTCCATCATTTTTCTTTTATCTGATCCTCCAGGCTAGGTCTACTGAATTCCTCATTAGTCCATCAGTCAAAGCTAGGAGCCAAATGCATGTTTTGTCAGTCAAGGTTCAAATGAGAAGGCTTTATGTATTGATTTTTTTCAGTTAAGCGTGACCTGAGTGGGTGTAGTGCTAAAAAGCAGTTTAGAAGTTTGCAACTTTTTGATTAATACTTCATCATTAATGAAGAAGCTAAAAGATTAAGCATGTCAGAGTGGATCCTTAGAGTTATTGCTATCAGTCTGCTCTCATTTTTTGTTTTCCCTTTAGCAACTTGAAGAATTATTTCCTAACCAGTTACTATTCTATATCAACAGATTAAGTTATGCACTTATACTAATCATTATTTATAAAGCACTTTTAGATAACAAATCTTTAAAAAATGCTTTACACAGGGAGATAAGTAAAGTACAAGCAAACACTTTTCACAGAATTACTTGTCTTGTTTCAGTGATATACGTGTGGGGAAAATATTAACAAAATGTAAGAAAATTAATTTAAAGGGCTCAAATCATTTTGAAATAAAAGAGTTTGATGTATTCTGTAAACATTGTTAAAGCCTCAAAACATACTATTCACTCCTCAGTTCATACAGTCTACCTATGGAAACTAAGTTGCAAAAACAGCTGCAAAACACCTGTTTTGAATTTGGTGTTTTTGTGATGTCAGTAACTTAAGCTTGAAATTAACATTTTCATAAGATTAACATCCAGAGTGAAGTTATAATAGAATTAATATCCTGACTGAAGTTATAATAAGACAAATATATATATAATAACCTTAGTCTATTATTACTCTATTATTATGATGTAATAATAAAATTAATATCCTTAATTAAATGATATAATGGATGTCCAGTATTTATATTAACATTAGAATGCATTTCAAATGTAGTGATCAAATCTCACTGCAGATAACTTTACAAAAATAACTGCAAATAGATAATCACGGTATATTATTTATCATGTAATATCTTCTTGCTGTATTTATTAATGCATTTTGGTATACATTTATAGTATGTAAAACTAAATTGTCAGAAGTTCCCAACCCTGCCCTGCATATTTTTGAGTTTTCCTGCCAAAACACACTCACTTCAACTAAGGAAGCGTTTGGTAATTAGAGCATTAGCTGGATCAGGTGTGTTGGGAACAGAGAAAACACTAAAATGTGCAGGGTAGGGGGTCCTCCAGGACCAGGGTTGGGAACCTAATGACTCAAACAATGTAGTTTTGCATACTATAAATAGGGTTGGGAACCACTGGTATGAGTTATTACTGCAGTTAATAACATGACAAGTGATTCCAAACTTTGAAACAATGGTGTATATCCAGTATATGATGAATGATAATACAAAAACATATTTAGTTTTTATCCTCAAATCAGAAATCTCACTGGCCTATTTGCCTCTGTCCATGTCTGTGTGTTGTTATAGTGTTCAGTGTCGTCGTCTGTTGGCTATAAGTAAATAGACCTGTTTCCTCAGTAGTCTAGTTAAATGTGTTGGGACAGATGGAAGTTTAAAGTGCTGTTTATCTCTGACTGCTCCTGCTAAGAGCTTTGATGTCAGACACCTTCTGCATACGACCTCAGTGACTTCTGACCCTGAGATGCTGCATTTAGCTCACAGAATTGATCCCAGTGGACACATTTCTCACTACACTGTGTGTTTGCTGTGATGAAAACATCCAGAGTTGAGGCTGATGATGATGGATCCAGTGTTAGCAACGCTTCTAGACCCATGGAAACTGATAAGTAATTGCTCATGTATGCATTTTAAAGTACCAATCAGGATGTTTTAGAGGTTAAAACATCAATGAAACAGTTCGTCAGTGGAATAAAGTAAACAGAGATCAAAATTATGTCCTGTATTACTATGACCATCATTAACACTGGAATTTCTTGCAGATGCACAATTACAATTAGAGATGGATATAGAAACCAAGCTGCAACAACAAGCCATTTTGAACTGACTGTTATAATGTCACCAAAAAAATGCAATTACATATATTTGCCTATTCAGCAAATTTAGATAAGTGTACATTACAAAATACAATATAAAAAATAGTAAAGTTAATTAGTTGAAACATTAACTTCTTGTCTAATCTTGTCTTTGCACTGCTATCAGTTGAATATAGGTAAAAAATTTGCAAATCATTGCTGTCTGTTTTTATTTACATTTTTCTTACTGTTAGCAATAGAAAGTTAAATTAGCTAACTAATGAGCTTACTCAGACCAACCTAGCTGAGGGCAAATGTGTCCCTTTTGAAAAATCTGTGAGTGGCTACTTGTGTAATGTAGGTTCTATTAAGCTGCAAGGCCTGTGGAAAAAATTTAAACGGAGAATAAAACTGACATGTCAGTCAGCAGTGAGGCAAAGTAAAGCGCAGGTGTGAGAAATGATGTGATCTGTTTAGTATGAGCGAATGGAAAATGTAATTCAGTCCTCAGCAAGATCGGACTTACTGAAGGTGCTCAGATGTTCTTCAGGAGTTCACTAGCAGCATGCTGAGCTCATGCTGAGAAAAGAGGAACAAGTTAAAGTCCTGTACATCACATATTGACAGTTTATGTACTCATGAAACTCTGAATGCATGCTCTAGATTTTGTGAATGGATGCATTCGGAAATAATTACACGCATCTGTAGGTGTTTTCGCATGTCATCTTCAGGAATTTATGTTTCCATCCAAAACTCACCTTCAGAGCTTATCCAGATGTCTTCCTCTCAATTAATACTCGGCATTTCCAGATACATGAAAGTGCTGTTCTATCCTCAGATCATGCAGCTGAATAGAGTGGATCATGGGGCATTATTCTGTTTTCCTTTAGCTGTTCATCATGCTCTTCTATGCTGAAGCGTTCTCTGGCAACATGTGGCTGTATATCAGAGCATGTTGGCACAGAGCGAGTTGGAACATCAGCAGAAGGAGCTGAATCATGTCAGAAATTCCTTACTGCTGGCTCACCTCAGCCTTTCAAGTGCCATTTATAGTAACAGAAGATTCTGAGAGTCAAGTATAATTAATAGACTACTATTGCTAACTACTACTATTATTATCAAGTTATTTCAATATTTTCTATTAATATCCCACCATGCTCTGCAGCATGTATAAAAATACTAAGCAGCCTCAGCTGGTCTCAATTCTGGATCAAGATAGCAAGAGGAAAAGATAAAAGTGGCTTTGAAAGAGGGTTCACTATTAGGTTATGGAAGGCAGAAGCTCTAGTCACAAAGACTGCTCAACTGGTTAGTGTTTCAATAAGAACAGTGACTAAAGTGACATCTGCATTTAAATCTATGGAAAAGATATCAGTACATGGGGTTGGAAATGGATGTTTAAAGTGCTGATTCAACGATGGTGCAAAAAATCATGGGCACTGACCTACAGAAATGTGAAAAAAGTGACATGGTCAGATGAGTCATCCTTCAAAATATTCTCCACAAGTGGGTGAGTGCATGTGTGACAGACATGCATAGTACAGGCCTGAATGCTTGGGTCTGGTGGTTCTGTTATGTAGTGGAGGGCATTTTGTTGGCATAGTGTAGGTCCACGTGGCCCCTAAAGCTGGGCATACACCAGTGGGTAATCGGGACAATTCCCAGTGGGCTGATATTGTTTTGGGTTGGTAACTGTAAACTAATGCATAAACTCACATAGGTTTATACATGCTCAGACAAACTATAACTGTCACATCCATGTGCATCCAAGAGTCTTACCTGTTTCATTCAGTATAATGTCCTATTGTAAAGATATCAAAAAACAAGATATGGTTTGAGTTGTAAACGAACAAGTCAAATCATGGGTTGACAGCTATATTGATGTCTGTTCCGTTCAGAACTTCGGCTTAGGGTTGCCAGATTGCTTCTATAGTTTCCAGTTAAAAATTGTTCTAAACCTGCCAAAATGCACAGAGCTTGCACAAAGTCATCAATGTTTTCAGAGTATTAAGATTGTTTTAATATGTTTTATATGATAGGACCCCTGATCCCTCACAGTCAGAGAGGCTAATGAATAGCAATAATATTACAAGCATAACTATTCCTTATACACATTTTTAAAACTTGCTTACTTTTGTAGGCTTTATTGTTTATTCCAGTTTACTACTGTTGCAGAATTTTGTACTGTCAGTTATGCCATGTGAACAGGATAATCATTGTATTAGGCCAGTTTGCACATCCATTACATCAATAATAAACTGGGTATGTTAACCACTGATGTCAACTGTAAACGATGTGGATGGGTGGGGCAACAGCCTCCTCTCAACAGTGGTGACTAAAATGTATATCAAAGTTTTCATAACTCAATGTATTTGGAGAGAATTTAGACCTATCCAAATTTCAGTTGCATTATTAAGTAATGTAGTTAATAATTTTATGTACATTTCTAAAACCCACCAAAATTACAGTAAAACGGGCCAAATTTTGTCCACCTCCAAAGCCCTTTTCCCCCACAGAATCCAACCAAAATCCATCCAACTGGGTGGGAACCGGCCCAATCTACACTCAGCTATAGAGGTATGTGTCATTGCAAATCAATACAGTGTTAGTCTGAATGATCTTCTTTATCCTATGGGGAATCCTGACGGGGTGTTCTCTAAGGTATGTTGGTCTGTTTATACATTACTATGGTTCTTCAGTCAAAGGTGTGTCAGAACCTGTTCAAAGTCAATAAAAAACACACCTTGCTTACAGTATAAGAATGAATAACATTCTTCACTACACTCTCCATAATGAATTGCTTTTATAAGCTGATTTCTTCATTGTATGACATACTGTTTCTATAGAAAATGCTATACAAAGGCACGTCACATAGTTGAAAAAAGTATTAGCAGCCATTGTAAAGCCCATTTTTTTGCCATACTTTTGTCTGCATTTACAGATAACAGGATGTTAACAGTTTGAGGAAAGAGTGTGATGATTT
This sequence comes from Colossoma macropomum, assembly GCF_904425465.1. Taxonomy (NCBI): domain Eukaryota; kingdom Metazoa; phylum Chordata; class Actinopteri; order Characiformes; family Serrasalmidae; genus Colossoma; species Colossoma macropomum. The sequence continues at coordinate 45,518,458 of NW_023494789.1, forward strand.
AGGTTTGCAGTTTTCACAACGCTAATTGGTGGCCTTTGTTATTGAATGCCAATAAATATATCGATGCAAAGCAAAATTTTAGATGAACAAAATAAATTTTTACATGTATTCAAATCTCAAAAAGCTCTGTTCTATTTTTTACAGTGTAGAATAAAAATGTAGAAGACAAATGGCATATGCTGATGGCTGAAGTAATGGAGGAAACTAAAAGACCCAAAGTATTGCCTTTTAGTTACTAATGTTAGGGTTAGGCAATGGTGTACCATTACTCAGCTACAGTATTCCACAAGTCGATGGAGGTCCTTAAAAATGCTTGTGTGTGTGTGCATGCATGTGTAAGCGTCAGTAAGCCAGCAGATGTGCCATACACTGGTTTAACCTCCGTCCCACCTCTCTCTCTCTTTCTCTTCTTTCTCTCCCTGAGCTTGGAGTCTCTCCTATATCTCATCTTGTGTTTATTGGGTTTTTTCTCTCACACGCAATGTTAACAGGGAGAGCAGAGAACGTTTTGTAGCGTCTGATCTTGTGTCAGCTTTATTTCTGCATTTCTGCTGAAAGTTCATATATCTAGTACAGCATCACAAGAGGTGAGTAGCAAGAGTCTAAATGTGTTATTGATTAAACATTATGTAATTTTTGCTATTAATTATCAACTTTAATTATTCACAGGCATATTATGCAGACTCTTATATCTTAAGGCTTAGTACTGTTGAATCCTTACTATGAATTATTCTGTAACAGATGAATTATTCAGTATCTACTATGACACTAATGTGTAATTTCTGCATTTATGTCAATGTTTAACCTTTGTTCATGATCACAGTTTTGTTTGCATTTTATCAAGTATTTATTTTTGATTGTAGTTTTATTGATATGTAGTTATTTTTATTTTTAGTTAATCACTTTCTTTATGGGCTTGGGTCTCTTGAGTGGAGTTGCCAAGTTAATTTATTAGGTATTCTGGTTTTTGTTTTCCACTGAGTAGTTATTAGGATTTGTTTGTGACTCTGAGTGCAGTTTTTAATAATGAATTTTTCTAAGTTAAGAGCAGGTTATTTCTACTACTTCATCATGCATGTTTTTGTGTGTGTGTAGGCTCAATGCGGCTGTGTGTGCGCTTGCTGGTTTTGCTGTTCGGGCTGCAGTGTGTTTGGACTCAGCAGGAAGAGTATGATGAAGAATATGAAAATGAAGGAGAAGAAGAAGAAGAAGTGAGGAATGGCAGGAGCAGAGGCAAAAGCAAACTCGTGACAACCAGCATAACACCGAAAAACAATGCACAATGTAAGAGAAATACCACTTATCAAAAAATCAAGCATATCACATCTAAACCTCATAATGAAGCGTAATCAGCTAAACTGTTTCGAACAGTGTCTGTGTACTGATGAAACTACAGCTCTGCTGCTGTGTCCTAATTAACCTATTCATCCTCCTCCCATTCTTTCATAACTACTGTTGCAAGGTTGGATTGCTGACTGAAATTCTTTTCAGTTTAATGAGAAATTGTAGACTTTGTAGACTCTTCATCAACATGCATAAATGCAAAGTGCATTACTGATTTTAAATGTTCTTTACTTTGTATCTGAAAGATTATACTGTTAGGATAAATGGTGTAACCTTTTGCTGCTACAAATTAGTTGTCATTTCCAATCTACCAAGTTTTGATTAGCTACAACAATATAATCCACCTCTGTAGCATACAGTAGCAATGTTATGTGGCTAATCTAAACTCCAGCCCAAATTCATTGGTTTAACTGGCAACATTCTACTAAACTTCAAAATATCAACTGTATGAAAAACAGCATTTGTGGGCAGAGCATGGATAGGTCAGTTGCATACTAAACAATAATTCTCACTGACTTTGAGCATGTAGTATATTGCATATTCACAAGTGCCAAAAAACTTCAGTATGGATACACAGAGTCAGTTGATTTTTGAGTCCAGAGTACTCCATGATGCAACGTGAAGCATAAAGTGTGGGGCTACTCTCAGCTCTCAGCAAAACATGTATAAAAAGAATGTTTAATGACAATCAAAAATTAATGAATGAGTCTTCAACATAATGTTTTTTACTCAGTCGGAGCTCCAAGGTAGCTTAAGCTTGCAAATTGATATATGTTGACATAGCAACATCTTGATATCACTGTTAGTTTTGCATGCTAACATGCCAGAATCTTACAGTTGGTACAAAGTATATAAATTATAGTGTTAGTGTTTAGTATAGAATTAGGATACAGTATACAGTCATATGCAAAAGTTTTGTCAATTTATTATTTTTTAAATTTATTTTCTGAGTGAAAACAACACATCCTTTAGAGGGAATGAATTAGACATTTTTAGGGCACAATTTCTATGTTGGACACACTGATAAAAAATAATGCATATAATATTAAATGTGCTGTTACTTTTGCACAGGCCACATTTTGTTTTTCTTTCCAGTATGTTGAATTCCTCAAATAAATATTACTTAGCATTACAATGGTCAAAAGCATGTTCTCTTTGGAGAATGTGTTAACTTCTTTTCAAAATAAACAAAACATTTTGAATAAACATTTACATATGACTGTATATTTAATAAAGCTTCAGCTGTCATTGTAAATGCTCCAAAGCACAACTAAAGCTCTTAGTCCAGATCATATGTGGTAATGCTTGAAGGTGCTTTTACCAGCTCTGTGTAATTATCACCTCTGGATTATGGGGCGTGTAGGATGCTGATTAAACTGTGGAATTTCTAGCCTGTGCAAGTCACTGGAAATGGCCAGAAGAGTTGATTTTATCTACACGGCTTCTTGTTTCTCCTGCTTTCCAAGGCTTATGAGTTTTATTCATGTTTCTCTGCCCTGGGGGTAGTTTCCTGACTGCCATGTGCATGCTCCGTCATATATGTGATTTATTGAAGCCTGTAGTTCATTTACCCACTCCTGCAGTGAGTGTGCTATATTACATGATACATCTTACTGCAGCCTAGATATTAAAGAGCATTTGGAGGTCACTGCTTTAGCCCAGAGGTTTGAACTTCGTTTTGGGTTCATCCAGCTGCCTTGTCACTTTAATGGCTGCACAGGATCTGATTCAAGCAGTAGTAAATCATAAATCCAGCGTGTTTCTTGTTTTATTTGATCTGTCTTCAGCACCTGTGGATGAGGACTGCTCTCTGGAGCTGGCATTTTTGTTGGACAGTTCAGAGAGTGCCAAGGACAACCACGGCCAGGAGAAGCAGTTTGTAGCTGACGTGATCGAACGTGTCCAGAACATTCGGCTCCAGACTGGACGTGGTTTGAGTTTTAGGTCCGCCCTCCTCCAGTATAGCAGCCATGTGATCCAAGAGCAAACCTTCAGCCAATGGAGAGGTGTGGCCAACTTCAAAGCTAACATTGCTCCAATGTCCTACATTGGGCAAGGGACATATTTGACGTATGCCATCACAAACCTCACTAATTTGTACCTGAAAGAGTCAGAGGCAGGCAGTGTGAAGGTAGCCATTTTACTGTACGATGGCCAGTCACATCCAAAAAACCCTGATATATTCTCTGCTGCGGCTGATGCTAAGAACCAAGGTGTTCGATTTTTTGCCATTGGTGTCACACCTGCGGCCAATGAACCTCCAAAAATGGCCCAGTTGAGGCTTCTGGCCAGTTCACCCTCATTGCGCTATCTACATAACCTCCAGGACAAGGGCATCGTGGAGAAGATCATCAAAGAGCTGGTGAGTACCATGAAGGCTCAATAAGTGTTAACCCTTAAACACTTACTACGCACTTATTAATCTTAAGGCTTCAGAAACTACTATGAAAATAATGTGTAAGTTTTGCACTTATGAGATTAAGAAATTAAAGTGTGGATCCACATACATACCCTGAGAGGGGTTAAAGGAATAGTCTGGCAGGAAAAATCTAATTTATCCAATTTTCCCCCTTATTCCAAAAATAGTCAATCAGCAAAGACTAGTTTTGTGTCTAAAGTTTGTATCTTTGTATCTCCAGTTTTGTACTGGAGCTAACGAGTAACAGAAACTTACACTCACCAATTAGCAGTGTGCTAACTGCATGTATCATGTATAAATCATTGCACTTAAACTAGAGGTGTAACAATGCACAAATTTACCAATACAATACATGCTGTTTTTGCATGATACAATATACACAATACAGAAGTAGAAAACAAATGCTAACATAACTTTTATATAACTTTTTCTTTTCTGTTTATTTTTTTTCTACTTATCAAGTTTGTCTCTTTTTGATTTTCTATGATGGCTTAATCACTCCCGGCAAACTGTGTGATCTAGAACTCTCTGCAACTGAGTGTTGCTGCAAATCAGAAGCTATAAGCATCTCTGTAGAGTTATTTCTTTCGCCAGCTCAGAATCAGCACCGGGGTCGGGCAAAATACTTTGAAAAAGTAATGATAGGTGAATACTGAATGGTTGACAGTTTTCTTCATTGTATTATTCTGGTAATTCATTTCATAACAACAAACAAAAAAACAAAAAAAAATTGTAACATTTTTCTCTCTCTCACTGCTTGCTTCAATCCACTGCTGCTCCCATAATCCCCCGAGCATATACAGTACAAATACAACACCGATGCTAAACGTAGCACTTGCAAACATGTCCACTACTGAGAAGATTATTAATTTAATCATTCCTTTAAAAGTGCTCAGTATAACCGAGATTAATAACTGATCATCACAGTGATTTATCAGTCTACTCAGGCTTTAGAAGGAATTTCAGTGTTTGTAAAGAAGTGCCTGGTGGGATTGTCTGATGGAAAAAGTTTCAGCTAGTGGGGAAAATTAGTAAAAAACATACATTCTTCATTATTTGCAATGTTTACCTTTACCTTATTGTTATGTTAACTGAGATGCAGAACTAAAAACTGCAAGTCAGGAGAGCTTTTGGATAACTAAAAAGTTTGAGGTGAGTGAATTCTAGTATCCCTAAGTTGTGTTATCTTAAGAAAAACAGTGTAATCAGTTACCTTAGAATTTTAAGTTGAACTGACTTTGATATTTACCAGTGTTTGCAACATCTGACTTTTCACCAAAACTGTTCTTTTAGGGTAGGTATGTCAAACTAGGTTTCTTCCAGACCACAGTTCTGCTTAGATTACTATTTTCCCTCATCTAACTCTCTAAATTCAGTTCACGAAGGTTAAGTAACTGATTTGAATCAGGTGTGCTTAATGAGGCAGAACACTGAAGTCTGCAGTGCTGTGTCCCATGAGGACTGGAGTCTGACACATGCATTGAGGGGTTTCACTAGCCTGAACAGAGAGGATGTTTTTGTGAGATGTGGGATTCTCTTATAGGGCATTAATAAATCACACTCTCATGGTAGTTTGGTACATAAGGTCTAGTTGCATATTTAGGTGTTTGGCCTTTTCAGCCAGGCTCAAATGTTGACCTTACCTTGGGCCGTGTGTAAGGTTTCACAAAATGCCACCATGGGAGATCGTTGAAAGTGTTAGCACAGCTGCTGAATTTTCTACTTTGTTATGTCATAAGGGAAGCATTACAAGATTTTACTACTGTTTTCTTGCTTTGAAGGGGAGAAATTATTGCTGTGTTTGATTTGGAAAAGTTTGACTTGTTGTGAAGATGACTGAGGGGCTTTCTGAGGCCCAGATGTGTTTGCTTCTGGGGCGGTCCTGGAGGGTTAGGAGCACAAAGCAGGTTTTTGTGTTTTTTCTGCTCTACAACTTGGATCATCTGATAATTCTCAAGCTCTTCTTATGCTGATATGTTCCAAAATCACAGGAGGTTTGGGGCTGGAATCGAAACTCTGAGAATCTTTGGCCTCTTTGGCCTACAGTTGTCCACCAGCTAGCTTCTAAAATTGGGTGTCCATTAGTAGGATGCAGATTATTCAAAGTGAAAAATACCAGTCTCTTCCAAACCATTTGAAAATATTTTTTTTCAGTTTGTGCATTCCACTGTAATTAAACTGTATTCTGGTTCTAAAATCTGAGCCACAGTCAAAGCCGTAAATGCACACATTAAGTGAATTATGTATTATAGGGCCCGTATCCTACAATTTTCTTATATTTACTTATTTCCTTGATAGCAAATATTTGTGGTTTTATTTTCACTATAATTTGTTTTCACATAACCATTTTCCAACCTTCTTTTATCCTTTAAAATTAAACAAGCTGTTTTCGTTACTGTGCCTTTAATCATCTATGTAAATGATCTGTGTTCTGATCATTTACATTTACATTTACAGCATTTAGCAGACGCTCTTACCCAGAGGGACTTACAAAAAGTGCTTTGTCTATCTAGAGAAAGTATCTTTGCTAGTTACAAATAGGTTAGAGAGAAAGCTAGTCAGAGCTCAGATACTGTCAGAAACAAAAGTCCATGTTGATACCTAGAGAAAAGAAAAGAGTTAAACAAGGTGCAATGCAATACATCTCAATAAGTGCAGTACAATACATTACAATAAATACTTGGTGCTCACTTAAGTGCTGTATAAAGAGATGTGTCTTTAGTCTGTGTTTGAAGACAGCGAGAGACTCTGCTGTTTAGACAGCGAGTGGGAGTTCGTTCCACCACCTTGGTGCCAGGACAGAGAAAAGTCTCCATGTTACCTGATAAGAGCGACCCTCCAGATAGGACTTGAACCACTTCCATGCAGAGCCAGTGATTCCAAAGTTGGTGAGGACGTCCAGAAGGATTGTATGGTTGACTGTGTCAAAAGCTGCTGAGAGGTCAAGAAGAATCATGAAAGATGACAGTTTGGCTGATCTTACTGACTGGAGCTTCTCGGTCACTGCTATAAGAGCAGTTTCTGTTGAGTGTTGAGAATTTTTGAAAGGAAAGAAAGATACCTGTCTGTAGTTGTTGACATCAGAGTTGACAAGCATGGGCTTCTTCAGGATGGGAAGTACTTTTGCAGTCTTGAAAGTTGATGGAACTTGACCTGATGACAAGGAGTTGTTTATGAGAAAAGTGATATAGGGCAGTAGATCCATGGAGATTGACTGGAGCAAAGTGGATGGGATGGGATCCAGTGGGCAGGTGGTTGGATTACTGGATTTGATCAGTTGTAGGACATCTTCTGTGGAAAGAGAAGAAAAACAGTTTAAGGGATTGAGAACAACAGGACGGGGTCTAGTGGAAGGAGTGGAGACAGAGGGAAAAGACTGGTGGATTCTATCAACCTTCTCCTCAAAGAAGGTGACAAAATCCTCGGGGGTGAGAGAAGAGGGTGGAGGGGGAGAAGGAGGGTTGAGGAGAGAGGAGAAAATGCTAAAGAACTTGCGTGGATCAGATGCTGATGCTTCCAGTTTCCTTCTGTAGAAAGATGACTTTGCAGCATTAACTCTAAGTGAGAACTTAGAAAGGAGAGATTGGTAGGAGTGAAGATCTGAGTCAAGCTGGGATTTCCTCCACCTTCTCCAGCCTTCCTTAGCTCTTGCCGGTTGCTGCGTAGGACACCTGTCAGCCAGGGGGCAGGTGGGGAGGATCTTGCTGGCCTGGAGGAGAGAGGACACAGAAAGTTAATCGCAGATGAGAGTGAAGAAAGGAAAACATCTGTAGCTGTGTCCAGTGAGAAAGAAGAAAGTGAATCAGGATGGGGAAGGGTGGTCAGGATAGTTGAAGTGAAAGACAACGGAGGAATGGAGTATAGGTTGCATCGAGTAGAACAGCACGAAGGGGTGAAATGGACAGGAGTAGCAGGGAGGGAGAGTGTGAAATATAGAAACTGGTGATCAGAGCGGTGAAGGGGAGTTACTGTGACAACCAGCGCAGAGGTAGGTCTGCTGAATATCAGGTCCAGAGCGTCAGAGGAGTCTAGTTGAGAGTGAGGGTGATCAGCTGCCCTGTATTGTGCCTCATTCAAAAAGTAGTCAGAGCTGAAACGTTACAACTTCAATGTGAATGGGCAAGATAAAATGCTGTAGGCTGAATGGGTGTAAATGTGTAAATGCATTGGTTTTCATGACATCACACAAACAGTTAATTCAGACAGGGCTGTTTTTGTTGCTTCATTTTCATATAAGGAATGCATGGATTGGTGGAGTGAACAGGAGGTTATAAAACTTAACATTTGCTGTGAGAGAGGGTGCCTAGCTATATATACATTTGCTGTGAGAGAGGGTGCCTGGTTACTTTTGCACCTCTGTTGCTTTACCAACTTTAAACATTAGCTAAAGTTAGCATTTTTTAACTATCTGTTAAATTTGTCAACATGCTAGCACAATACTCACAGTTGGGTTCTTTTGCGTTTACTTATAGACAGGTTTTCTGTATACAAATATTACTGGGTGTGCACACAGCCAGGGGCCAAAACCGATTGTTCACAAGATTGTAACATTAGTCAACTGTTGTATGTTGCAACATAGATTTTGCATTGTTTATAATTTTTAATTAATAAAATGCCTTTTAATAGTTGAATAGTTGTTTGTTTGTCTTTCTTTTGCATATTAATATAACATAGTGTAAAACATTCACTAAAAATAGTATTGGATACACACCTGGTCTCTTTAAACACCCCACTAAGTTTGTGATTTACTAAATCTCTAATAGGAGCTATCCAAATCACAAAAATCTTTACAGTTTGCTGACATGTCACGTCATGACAATTTATGCACTGTTCATTTTTAGGAGCCGTTATTTCAAGACCTGCATAGTGCACCACACAGGCAGCATGAAGCCATTTGAGATTTATCCATAATTGGCACAAACCTATGGTGAATACCTGGGCCATATGAACACGTATGGGAATCAGCTTGAGCTCCTTTTGCCAACTCTCCAGCTGCCAAATGTAACATATAGGGCCAAAATCTATAAATACTCACTGGGGTCTTAACAGCATATGTGGCCCGAGCTCCTTTTGCCAAGTGCTGAGTGTAACCCACAACTGGCCGGAGCCTGTGAATGCACACCTGGGCTGCGTCAGTACATATGGGAATCAGCCCAAGCCCCATAGGTAGAGCTCTACACAAAACTGTAGGTATGATATTTTGATAGGCCAAATCACACAAAGCTGAAGTCAGCTTCTTATTTGCTAGCTTCTTGTTCAAATTTTCCTTTTTCACCTTAAATGGTGCAACAGTTACATTCTAGCCCCTCAGGCCACTGCCCACTCAGGCACCATTTAAGGGGGAACGGGAAAATGCAAACAAGACGCTGGTGAACAGGAAGCTGACTTCAGACTCACCTAAATCACAGTGTCAGAAAATGCTACCACTATTAAAACTACAGTTTGGATGTGTTGATAGCTGATCACCCAATGAAAAAAACACTGCATTCAGATACACACAGATACTGCACAGAATTTTGCTGCCTTTGAGACCATCAGGACTTGAATCTGCCCTTTTGATGGCCTGGATCCATAATTTTCTGCAGTGTCTGTCATAGTGTTGTGATCCCCTCGGGATATTAACCATTCCCTAACCATTTTCTCTGCGGTTGGTGCAGTTTGCTGCACAACAGCTCCTTGTCATTGTTGCTTTATGAAGTGAAGGGAGCTGCTTTCTGCCATAAGGAGTGCCGCTTTCTGTTGTTTCTGCCCCCTAGTTGCGCGTGCATCTCCATGATGACGCTGCACAGAAACCTGTCTATGGAATCCTGTTGATGTTAATTTGATGACAACTAACTTTATATATGTTAGATAAAGTTTCTGCTTAAAGCTGAGCGAGTTTCACAGAAATGTTAATATTTTACCTAAAAAGCTGACGTTAATGCAATTTAAGTGCATTATAGCCAGCTAACGTTAGCTAACATTGGTTAGTCAGCCACACTCATGCCTTTTTTAAAAAAATGAGAAACTGTGAATGCACAAATGAAGGTTTGTCTTAATGGGAATATACTGTTGCTTACACAGTAGGTTAGAGAGAATACATATACAGAATTATACAGTATATAATGTATTTGTGCCTTGAGGAAGATCATTAACATTAAAGAGAAATTTCACTGATTCAACATTTATGCATAAATCAGTTGTTAAAATGTAAACAATCATCCACAGTGGTTTGATGTGAAATAGTTCATTGTAGTGATTTCTTTACAGTGTTAGTGATAGGAACTAGGGGTCATGATGTCTTCAACACAAATATAGCCATTTTATTTACTACCCAAAGTAATCAGTGAACCTACATGTGTCTTCTTGGTTTTATATGTAATGTTGATAATGGTAAAATAGTGGTAAATTAAAAAAAAAAAATCTTTGAGGACTATAGCCCAAAAGCTTACCTCAAAACTGTCATTAAACAATGTCTCAGGCATCAGGCAGTGTATTCTTAACCATTTCATGAAATAACTTACTGTGAGGCATTAAAAATTCCTATGACTTATTCATATGACCTAATTTCTATTACAAGTCCCTATCACCACTTGTGAACAACACTTTCTCTGTAAATTTATCTGGAAGATCATTTAACATCAAACCACTGTGAATGACTTTGCTAACATCTTTTGCCTTAATGGAGAAATTTTGAAAAATCAGTGAAATTCCCCTTTTGTGTACATAGCTGCAAGATACAAAATAAGGACTGGATTTCATGCGAAACATTAGTGGTGTTCACATGTTTTGTCCACAGGAAATTGAGGGCTTGTGGGGAAGGGGGTCCAATGAAACCAGTTTGGAAGTTGTGTGTGTGTGTGTGTGTGTGTGTGTGTGTGTGAAAAGGAGAGGCCTATTCTCACACGTCTCCATTATGTGTTTTCTTTATTTTACTGAATAATTACATCTATTACATCTATCAATACATTTCTGTAAGTACAGTTTTGTATATTTGAAACTTTGATAAACTTGTTAAAAAAGGTGTTTAAAAACATTTTATTTTGGAGGAGGGCAGTAAATTTGTCTGTGTCTGAAAGCAGCGGTGGCTTCCCAGGGGAGTGCTCTTGTTTGAAGTGAGTTATATGGGCTGTAGGATGTGAGATCCTTTGTTGTGGTGAGTTGTGACCTTTTAAAAGCACACAGCACATGCTGAGGAAACTGCTGCTGAGCGAATATTGGCCACTAACATCTCTTTCCAGAACTTTCTTCTAATCTGCAATAATAAAAACCACAAACCATCTGTGGATTCATCACAACTGTTTTTGTCAGTTCACTTTGGGCTTTGATTTCAGCCCCAGAGATAGATCTGAGGAGACAGATAAGTTGTTAATCTCATTATGTATTCATTTGCAACTTTGAATAAATCAGCGCTATAAATCTGAGCCAGTTTATTCTTGGACAACTAAGCAACATTTTAATGAGCCATGTAACTACAGTCCGAATCATATAATATGGAGAGTACCTGGAGAATCACAAGGGTTTTTTACTATTGAGTACAGTAGCTGTAAATGGGAAGAGATGTGTATTATGGTGTGTTGAGTTGGAGAAATGCTGTGCAGCCAGTGTGATCCTTCATGCTAAACCCAAAAGCTCAATTGGTTGTCTGCACATTAGCCATGCAAAAAGAGCTGTTGATGCAGGTGTTTAACATCAGGGCACAATCAAAAAGTTGATTAAAACCCTTGAACGTTGATCCACCTGTTCATATGTCAGCAGTGCACACTGGGTACTCACTCTGTATGTTCATGACAGGCCAAAAGTGTGTAACCAAGGAAAGATTTAAAAAATGTTATACTATTTACTTAATTTGAAAAACTGGCAACTTTTTTGCTGAGTGCCAAAAAACATCACAGCTGACCAATCAGTATTGAGTAAGTCTTCCTTCTAGTCACCGAAGAAGGAAAAGCTAGCTTTGGCTGTTATCCAGAGCTGTACAACGCTCATCACAACGATTAACACAAACTGAACTTGAAAAAAGCATTTTCACTTAATTTTTTACAATTCATTTTCAAGAGGTTTTTCACTCATCTCAGCATTATGTGCTCCCTCAAATTGCTCTCTCATGTTTATCTACTTATCAATTAAATGCATAAATTATAAAATTGAGTGGGGCTAGAGGGGTCCCAGACCTCCCATAAGAGTAAAGGAACCCCCCCTCCACAACAGAGACAAAATTGAGCTTGGAGGGCCTTATTTCCTTCAATAAAATGTGATTTTTCTGCCAAAATAAATGCCCTTACTTGACATGACCATCGCTACAGTGCTCTATATATTTTCACACGTGAATCATGAGGAGATGGACAGCAGCAGCAAGAACTGCAAAGAATTAAGATGGCACCAAGAAGAAATGAATGAAAAGGCTTAAGGGGAAGAGGATATATCCAAGCAGGTGGACGGCAGCAAATGCTGACCTTAACTTACTTAACATGGCTTAGTTTGTAGGACACTGACTGTCATTATTGTCAAATATAAGATAAAATCTTTTGCCAATTTTCTTTTAATCACTGGCTGACCACTTCGGTTTGGTCTGCATCGTGTAACTTCCAGTCTGAAAACAAGTCTCAAGCACTGTTGCATCCTATCACCACAAATAAATAATAATATAAATATACGTATTTTTTTGTTAAAGAATATGATTTTCATGTTTAGTTTGAAACAATTCATGTTGCTTCCAAACCTTTGGCCTGTGGTATCTCTCTCTCTCTCTCGCTCTCTCTCTCTCTCTCTCTCTCTCTCTCCCATTCTGCCGCAATAAATCTTTCCCCTTTTCCAGATTAAAAAGAGGAGTCGTTGCGTAAATCTACTGTATAGCCAAGGTTACCTGGGTGCACTGTGAAGAGAGCTGTTGTATTTTTACACTAAAGCCTGTGTGTAGATTTCCTTTGTTCTCTGATAGTGATGTGTAATGTCTGACTTAGTACCATCTGCAATTCATCAGTGTTTGGTCACGCAGACACTCTCCTCTCTGGTAACCAGGTGCTTTCATTTAAACTCTTCCTTTCTCTCTTTAGTTCTCCTGGTTTCAGTAAGCACAGCTGAATGTTCAGGTACAGTAAGGGACATGGCAGAGGTGCCATCTTAAAAAAGGATAGATTGGAAGGCATGTTTTGTCCATTTTACCCATTAAAATTTGTATTTGGTTATAATGAAAGCATGGTTTGATTCAGTTTCAGTTATTTCTGACAGCTCATTGCCAAACCACATTTGTGTTTGTGAATAGTAGAGGAGATCTTTTGTTATGATTTGAATTTGATGAAAAATTATTGTTGTATTTAGAGTCTTGTTTTGTGGAACTATGGCCATTTCATTTTTTGACATCGGAATGTGGTACAGACTAAACCTTGTTCATGCAGAATGCAAATTGATGGAAATTTACTGTATTATTTATTATGTGATCAAATTTGACATTTGAATTACAGTATTGAATATTGCTATAGATTTAAGTTATAATTCTCATCTAAGGGTTAATATATAACAGTACATCATACAGTGTCAGAAACCACATAAAAAGCCCATTTCAGATGACTTACCAACTTGACGTGTTTTGCACAGTGCTAACTGGCTTGCATTTAAGTTTTAATTATTTGTTAGCTATGTTAAGCTACACTTTCGCTTGCACTTTTTCTCACCACAGTCTGCCGCATCAGCTTTGTCAGCTCACCGCTCTTGGGCGTTTCCACATTGATTTGGAGATGAAGGAGGCATATGGCAGTAAACAATTTGATATGCTGTTTTATTTTTGCATCGAAGCTCACAATGAGACCAAAATACAGATGTGTGCTTTTTATGCTTCTATAATTTTAAGAATGCATTAGTCAGGGTGTAAATGTGCTGGAACACACAGGAAACCTTGTACTGGAAGTAAAAGTTGGGAGGGAATGGCGTTCTGGCTTGGATTTTGAAAATTTCAGTAACTATTTTCATGGGGAAACTGCGTATAGTTGTTCGACTGTTGAATGCACTTTGGGTTCAGCCTGCTGCCCCTTTAGCCAATGGGAAATCATGATGAAGCCTACTCACCTACTCAGTCTCAGTGGTAACACATGTGATGTGTATAGTATGTAAACATAGGCAAGAATTGATAGCTCTGCAATCACCAAGAAAAGTGTAGCTTTGCTATCTAATTTCGACAAACCTTGACGACATTTACTTGGGTTTCTAATCTCGATTTAATTAATATTTTTGGTAATTCATGTGTTTTTAGTTAGAAATTTCAATCAGTTAGCTCAGTTTAAAATGGTAAATTAGCATTAGCCAATGTGACTTGAGTGAAATTATCACTGACACTGAACTAATATGCCTGCTAATGTCAGCCATTCATTACAAGGGAGCTGGGTATCTAAGTAAACCAGTGAGCTCATCTAACATAAACTTAACTGAACACTGGAAGTTTCTTACAAACTAGATCATGCAATGAAAGAGGTAGCTGTTTTAACAAGTGCCATTACTTTTTAAGAGATTTTTTCCTGTGGCGCTATTAGTTTAACTTTTAGAAAATGTCTACACAGTTTGCTTAGTTTATGAACCAATTCACTGTTTTTGAACATTTAAAGAGCCAGATTTTGTTCCCTTTTCCAGACTATTCTTTTCCTGCTCTTCATAGAAATGGTATCGTCTGTATTTAAGAAAAATATACGTTTTAAGGACTGAAGTTTAAGTTACAATTACACTGTTTTGTGTGGGTAAATTCTTGACATTTAATCAAAGCTTTGATGTTTAAAAGGTCTGAAATTAAGATATCTAGGCTGGAAATGCAGAAAGTGAGTGTTTGTGCTCTTTCATCTCCAACAACAAAGATTATTTTTTAGAGTATATTTCAATGTGAGAATGTTCCTTTGACAAATACCACTGACACTAATGTGCTGAACCCCTCAGAACAGAAGGCCCTCAGAGACTCTCTGTATAACATTCAACATTGCATGTGGTTTACATTTCCCTGGAATTTCAGTCTTTTCTTTCTATATCCATGTCTGCCTTTCATGTACAGAAGAAAAACAATGCAACAGCAGAGAGAAGCTGTAAAGTAGTGGATCTTTCTCAGGCAGTGTTATGGAGGCTACTTTATCACATGGGCCAACGGTGGCACCACAGAGGAATTTAGCGAAGGGGTCTGCCATTTGCTTCTGAAGTATCTAATAATCACAGAGACCCAACAAGGCACGATTTACTGCTTTTTACATTCATGCAATAGTGCTGTAGTCAAGACCACTCTAGAGGCAAGTTCAAGTCAAGACCGAGACCAGGACACATCAAATCTGAGTCAAGACCAGGAGTGGTCAAGGCCAAGAAAAGACCAGGAACACATTAAGATTTTTTCAGAGCATAAAAATAAATATAAAAATGGGCAAAAACGGAAGCTCTTTAGTAGTTAATTGCACACTGGCTGGCTATCATTCATTATGCATGACATATATTAGTAAATATTATTATATTTTATAATATATTTTGTAAAATGTAACATTAAATAAAATATAGCCTAAAAATATTGTTCATTATTATTATATTATAGTCATTGTGCAACTTTGCATTTTAACCTTTGGAAGCAAATGATGGTTAAGGTTATTCTCTGTGCCTTCTTCTCTCAAACTTATTCTGCAGTCTCCACCAAAGTCACCTGAACTTATTAAATGAAAACCTAGCTGGGTGACAAACTGACCTATTCTAGCATGAATGTATTCCAGTAGCACTGCTAAAAGTACACAGCGCACAGTGGAAACAAGTATACTGGGCAAAATCTTTAGCCATGTGATCCATACAGAGCATGACAGCAAAACTAAAGTACTGGATTGTACTGATGTAGAAATTTATTTAGATGCTTTTAGCTTTGTTAAGGTTTGTCCAGCGTTCTCCCCTGTCTGCTCAGCAAAGTAGTTTATCACAGCAAGCTATACTGATTATTAAGTGCAGTGTCATTAGACTCTCACAACTGATTGGCACCGGCATTGATGGCAAAGCATAACCATTCGCTCAGGGTAGGTTGGACACCTTTTCTCTGGTGACTGCTTTACTGATGATGGCTGACCCTCATTTTGTTTGACTGAGGTTTTTGTTTGACCGACTGGCCATCCCCTTGGTTACCCCCCCTGTCCAATACTACAGAGAAACTGAACCAGATTCAAAGGTATGGTGGTTCAGACTTCGGTGCCCAGCATGTATCTAAATTCAATTCAGTGTAATTAAATTAAATTAATTTTATTCAGTTAATTTTGGTTCAGTTCAGTTGTATTTTTTGGGGATTGCATTCCACAACCCTGCAAAGATGTATAATATTGTCTGAAAATCTCCTGCAAAATCCAGCCTGTTTCCTCTCACTTTTATATTTTTATTTCAGGCTTACATAGCAAAGCTTTAACTATATCTATCATGTAATTTCAGGCAGTAAAAATGCTTGTCAGGTATATTTTACCATCTAAAATAGTGATCCTTGAAGTTTTGTTCCAGAGCCACTAATGAGCATCACTGAGGGACACAGCGTCAAGAAAAACTCCCTAAGAGCACGAGGAAGTAATATAGATAAACCAAGATTCAAAAGAACTACTCCCTAGGAGTATGATGAAAAAACACTGAGAGAAGCCAAAACTGAAATGGGAACTCATGCTCCTGTGGATCGCACCAGATTAGTTAGAATACTTCAGCACCAGATGATGTTGTTCCTACGCAGTCAATCCACTCACATATTATTACACATATATGATCTGATGGGTGTAGTATATTCATGATATAATTTGGTTAATATTAATCTTTTTTTTCCTTTTTAGACGGAGTTGGCAGATGAAGCGGTAAGTGGATATTTGAATGACAGAGAAACATGAGTGTTTTAATATGACTTGCTGTGAATACGTCAGTGTCAATCATCTTGTGGACCATTTTGGGTGTGTTTACAGTGTCCCTTGAATAAGAGGTGTGTGTGTGAGAAAGGAGAGAGAGGACCCAGTGGCCCTGCTGTGAGTACCCATGTTTTCCACTTCATTTCTTCAAACCCAATGACCACTGCAAAACAACACTTATAATCACTCCAGTTACTCCATGTAGTACTACAAGTTGTGATAATGTTGTGAAATGGGCCAAAGAGAGGTTTCAGTGGAGATGTAGTTTCTCTTTGTCCTGACAAAGCTCCCTCTGTTGTGTATCCTTCCATGCACAATTGTGTAATTCTACATGTTTATGAAGTTTTGCAAAGTGGATGAAATTCAGTATACAGCTACACTATGTAAGATTTGGAGACCTCTCTGGTCTGGTGGGCTTCAGACTCCTTCCCCAAGTGGGTGAACCTGATGATTGAAAGTGTGTGGAAGGAATATTCGAAGAGAACTCAGTCAAAACTTGATGAAGGGTGTGTCTTTTGAGGATGTAAGTCAATGATCTACCATTGGTATCATGTCTTTATCAGTTTAATGTTGATTGTGCATTTGAGCCTGTGTGTGTGGCATTAATACGTAAAGACCTATGACATATTTGGAGAAATTTCCCTGTGAATGAACAAATAGTAAAGAGACATATGCAGTTCAAGTTACAGAAAACATCAGCTTATATAGGACATTTCTGGGTTAACATGCCAGAACTCAATGCTAAATTGTTAAATGTAATCACCCTGTATGGCTCATTCTATCAAACTGGTTCCCATTTTGGACTTGAACTTTAGACTAAAATCCTTTTGCTTTGAATGACACTATACTTTAATTAGGTTTTTTTTTTACTAAAATAATTGTTTAAATTTTCTGTTTTGTCACTACAAAAACAATCAGAACACTACTGAAACATTAGCAAATGTGTCAGTAGTGACTATTTCGGTAGTGACAATTATTACTAGCCAGTACCTGACTTGCAAACACAGCTTTGAAAAGTTGTTGAACAGTTGAACAGTTATACACACAGCTTATTACTATCTCTGTTAATGCCTTGTATTTAAATAGATCATAACATAATCCTTATAAATATCTAAGGTCTGAATACTTAATTGTTTTTAAATAGTTGTTTTTTATCTTTACAGTTTGAGCTAATTCAGTAGAATAGTCCATATGGAAACCTTCAAAAACAGAAAAACATCTCTGTTTGCTTATCAACCATGTTAAACGCCTTTTTTTGGAATTCTCATGAAAACTGCTGCCAGCCTCATGCAGCATCTTCTTCTTTGTGTTGATCACTTCCAACACATCTGATTATCTCTTGTTTTTCCCCAAAAAATGGAAACTACTCTTTCCTGTTTTGCTCCACTACTGTGTTTTCGCTGGAATATGCCCTTGAACACACCTCCTAATGATTGAAATTAGGGATTTCAGCCATACCCACTGCTCACAGGTGTATAAGATCAAGCCATGCAATTTTCTTAGACAAACACTGGCAGTAGAATGTGTCATGCTGAAGAGCTCAGTGACTTTAAACATAGCACTGTCATCTTTGCCACAAATTGGTTCATGAAAGTTCTGCCCTGCTAGATCTGCCTCAGTCAACTGTAAGTGCTGTAAGAGCCACAAAGCAGAAGACCAAGCAAACTCACAGAGTGGGGCCGCTGAGTTCTGAAATGCGTAAAGCATAAGAATCACCTGTCCTTCTGTTGCATCACTCACTACAATGTTCTAAACTGCCTCTGGAAGCAACATCAGCGTCAGGAGCTTCATGAAATGGATTTCCATGGCCGAGCAGCTGCACACAAGCCTATGATCACTATGCATAGTTTCAAGTGTTGACTGGACGGGTGTAAAGCACGCTGCCACTGGACTCTGGAGCAGTGGAAACATTCTCCGGAGTGATCAGTCAAGCTTCACTATCTGAGAGTCCGATCTGGATCTGGGTCTGACATATGCCAGCAAAAAGCTACCTTCCAGAATGCATAATGCCAATAGTAAAGTTTGGTGGAGGAGGAATAATGGTCTCAGGCTGTTTTTCAGGGATTCGGCTCAGCCCCTTAGTTCCAGTGAAGCGTAATGTTAATACTGCAGCATACAAAGACATTTTAGACAATTATTTCCTTTCAACTTGTGGCAACAGTTTGGGGAAGGCCGTCTCTTTTTCCAGCTTACTGTGCTCTTGTGCACAAAGCAAGGTCCATAGAGATGTGGTTTGATGAATTTGGCATGGAGGAACTCCAGTGGCCTGAGTCCTGACCTCAAGCCCACTGGGATGAATTAGAACGTCAGTTGCGAGCCAGACCTTCTCATCCAACATCAGTGTTTGACCTCATAAAAGCTCTTTTGACTAAATGAGCATAAATTCCTACAGACACACTACAAAATCTTGCAGAAAGCCTTACCAGAATGGTTGAGGCTGTTAGAGCTGCAGAGGTGGGGCCGACTCCATATTAATGCCCATGGTTTTGGAATAGGATGTCCAACAAGCTTATATAGGTTTGATGGTCAAGTGGTCCACATATTTTTGACCATATATCATAGCTCCCTACATACTATAGTTTGGATACTTTTATAGCCTAAGTCACCTTTTCAGAGGACAAGTAATAACATTAAGCTGAGTATGTATAATACACTTAAAGTAAGGCTGAATTACTGTTCAAAACATAATAAAGCATTAGAAAAACTAAGCTACTACACTATACAAGTGATATGCACATGCAATGTAGGACCACTTAATGGATAGGAGAAATAATAATGAACTTCTTCCAATAAGCGACAGTTGCCATAAAGACTGCTTTTGTCATCTTCCATGTCAAGTTGACATAATGTCAAGTGAATGTTGCTGACAGTAGGTGTGTCATAACACTTTCTGGGATAAAATATCATGACATTATGACAGGTGATCTTGTAGCTCAGTGTGTTTTTGGTATGTCAAATACATAATGATGATTATGTTACACAGTTTCACAATTTGACAAGAGCAAGTGGGTGCAAAATCAAAGGTAAGTACATCTAAAATATGCTTTGGCACTTTGTGCTAACTCTGAAATAAAAACATAATGTATTGTAGTTATACTGTGAAGGTTTTGGTACTTATACTCTGTTATGACAGCCGTGGCATCTCTGCCACAAAAAGTCTGGTGGGGCACAATAAACTGTAGGGGCAGCAGCCAACTTGTCAACACACACAAACCTGATCCAAACACAAATGCACTCCATCAATGAAATCACAAATCCACAAATTAACATAAGGAGTTGGTGGAAGTGGAAACAGGAATATGAGTGTTATGATAATGACATTAGATCTCACAAAACCTTGTTAAACAGCATCGCATTACAAATCCAAAGTCTAGCAGTGTATGATCATTGTGGTCTGCAAATACATATCCAAAGCAACATATCAGAGCAGGGAAACACACTGCTTTCTGGGCATTAGGGATAATATCCCTTGTAATAAAGAATTGTAAGAATGACTCATGATATTCACTGCTCGAAAAGAAAATATGCACGACGATCTTTCATCTTGGCACAATTGTCAAATGTTTTCTTTCCACCAATCCATGAATGAATTCAAGTGATACCATAGCAAGGGCAGGCAAGCAGAAAAGTGTTTGCTAAATGTTCTGGCACTCAAAACGATGATTCATAGAGTCAGATCTTTTTACCTTTATAACAGCTGCTGCTTATTGCAATAAGCCTTAATAAATGTTCATGTAGGTTTATGTCAGCTGTTGTGAAAGGCTTAGATAATTTTCATGTCATTTGGATGAATCATGAACCTGACCTACAGTAAAGTGTTACCAAGTAAAGTTTCTCATATTGTTTTACTGATTACTGAGTTGTGTGGAAGACACAAAATGCAGAGAGCCTGGAGGGATTAGTTTTGACCTAGTTCCAATTAAGCCTCAAAGTTAGATTTTTGTTAGTTTTGTTAGTTTGTTTTTATTCATTGATTCATATAAAACATATAACAGATGTTATCAAAATATGTTTTGATTTTATCGTTCTGAAATTTACTGTTCTACTTTGTGGTCAAAAATAAATTGGCTTAACAAAGCATTTTTTCACATATTTTCTTACTGCATATATTTTTTGTATTTAGGTTGGAAAGCTTGCTTTACAGCAACTGTCACAACCAGCCCCTCACTCTGTCACAATTAACCCTGTCATATAGCTTTCAGCTGAGTTGTTCATAGACAATAGGTGCTTGCAACAAAGATACAGTCATATGCAAAAGTTTGGGGGCCTCAGGCAAATCACACTTTGCTGATTTGATTTAATTTGATTTGATAACAAGTACCCATTCTGCACCCCTACTTCTCCAGTTTTCTCACTCACACACAGAGATAATTGAGTGCGTGTACCTTCAGCAATCGCCTCAAGCACTGCAACTCCAGAGAAGATTAACTGCAAGCTAAAACACATTCACAGAATTCCTTTACTTTCTGCTTAATGTCAAGTCATTTATTCATTTGCAGGGTTGTACCAGGACAGCTGCAGAAGTGTAAGAATGTTCTTGCACATACATGGAAAAACTGTGCATACAGCGTCTATTGGTACCACCTAAATGCAAAACTAGATTCATTCTCTGTAGTTCACACCTCAAGACCATTAAGGAATAAATATTCTTCATATTCCCAGTGATCAATCAAATAAGGCTTGCAGATGTGAGACAGTTTAGCCAGTTTGTGTAGCAAGTTCATTTCACAGACCTATTGACAACCTAACCAGCATTAGGCAGGTGGACCTGATAGCTACATAAGAATGCTTACCTTTATGCTATAAAAGAAATGTGGAATGCATAATGCCAACAGCTTTTTTCAGGGTTTTTCAGGGTTTGGGCAAGGCCCCTTAGTTCCACTGGGGATTCAAGTGCAACTAATTTCACAACTAAGTTTTTTCACAGCTATTATTTTCTTTGTTTATTTGGTAGCTCAGATTTCTTGTGTATTTTTTGGTAAATCTTCAGTAACTGTGGTCAGGTAGTCCGCTATACTGTACTGTCTTATTAGCACCAAATAGCTTTGCATTTTACAGTATGACTTGCAGTTTTTCTTTCTCTCTTTCTGTATGGCAGGGGAAGAAAGGTCGGCCGGGTGAAGATGGAAGTCCAGGGCCAAAAGGGCAGAAGGTCAGAAATGTACTTTGTTGTATCTCTTGTCTTCTTTGTAAGGGTCAAAGTCTCTGACATGCAGCCTCCTGCTCACTGTAGGGAGAAAGCGGCCATCAAGGACTTCCAGGTCGAGAGGGGTCAGAGGTGAGTGTTGATGCTTAGTCTGTTTGTTTGTTTGTTTGTTTGTTTGGTTGGAAGCTTGATTGACACTGGCTTATGCTTTTTTACCAATATGTAATTCAGCTTTATTGCTTTTTGCAGTAGCATTTTTTTTTTAAATCAGCATGTTTCTTTATATATTTAAGCGCAACGCCCAATAATGATGAAAATGATTTGACGAAGAAAAAGCTAGGACTATTAATAATTGTTATGACATAAGTCAGCAAATGACCAGTAAAGTACAGTAAAGAAGTGTAGAAAATGATTCCAGGGCAGGTTAGTGTTTCTTTCTTTGGGTCATTACTATCTATTTATTGTCATTATACATTATACCATTCTTAATATGATTGATCATATAAAACACATTTGTTCTGTTTAGTATTAAAGCTCAGATTAAGCTATTTATCATCACAGAAACTTGCAATTACTATGTTTATCATAATAACTGAAATTACACAGTCAAAAGTTTACATACCCTCATATGCTGGACCTGTTAATACACATTCAAGTACACCTGTGCCTTGTCTGATTGTAAGCGGTGTATGTGTATAAGTCTGTTTGTGTCTTAGTTCTCAGGGAAAAACTTGTGTATTTTGTGTATGCCTGCACTGATGACTGGATACTAAAATATGTGAAAAGCAAAAGTAACTGAAAGAAAAAGTAATTCAAAAATATAAATTAGTAAAAGTTATCCACAAGTGTTGCTGTCCATTGTCCACTGTGAGAAGACAACCTCAACACTATGGGTCTGAAAGGGTGTGTAGCTGTCAGGAAGGTGTTAATAAGAAAAGGAGATAAACAAAAAGAAGAACATCTGCAAATCAAACAAAGAAGCTGCGGGTGTTTTCAGTGGGCAATGGACTGACCATCCCAGAATCCAGACCTTAACAATATTAAATGTGTTTGGGATTAGATTGGTCATGAGGAGCGAAAAATTCAACCAATTTCTAAGACTGAACTTCTGAGGTGTTTACAAGAAGCATGGTAAAATATGAAAAACTAAAGGCCTGAGTAAAATGAAAGATCTTAATTTTGCTTTTAAAAGACAGTTTTGAAATTGCTGCTAAAATTCCTTTGTTCTTTGGTCATCAGGGCAAACCTGGGTATAAAGGAGAGAAGGTAAGAGCTCGTGGGATTGTTCCAAACGTTTTGTTATAGATTGTCTCTGCATCTGTATGGTTTTGTATCTGCTTATCTTCATGTAGTTGTTGGTGTTTCAGTAAAAACTCATCCTCTATGTTTTCTTGTTTATCCCGCTGCCAGGGAGAGAGAGGAGAGTGTGGAATGCCTGGAGTAAAGGGAGACAGAGTATGTCTTATCCACTGAACAGTATTTGAGTTCATCCTCATATAGACCTTGTTTGAATTTATTACAAACAATAGATATATCATTTGCTCCTAACAGGGACCTGAGGGTCCAGTGGGCACTAGAGGAAGCCGTGGGCTGCAGGTATGAGCTTTATCAGGATAAGTATACTTTATTGGCCAATAAATTTACATGAGGTGGAAATTCTTCTTTACTGCTGGTAATTAATACGCTACACTACACAAATACACAACAAAGCACAATATTTAAACATTTAAATGAAGAGTGAAGAAAGCTTATTGGCTTAGAACAAATAGCTATATGCTTAATGGTTGTTTTCTGTGCAAATGCAGGGATTGCCTGGACCTAATGGTGATGTTGGCCCTGAGGGTCCACCAGGGAAAAAAGTGAGTCACTTGCAACATCAGTCGAACACAAGATCTTACCCATCACTGTTTTCAGTCCAGGATTTCTAAGGTGGTCAAGCAGAAGAACATGAATATAACTCTCTGTACTCTGGAGCAGAAATAGCACAAATCTGTCCCTTTATAAAGACTCAGCCTAGTGCGTTATATACACTGATTGGAGTGCACAGTATAGACTAAGTTTAATACATTACATAATGTTGATTCTAGTGCTCTATATAGACTATTGCTATTACACTATGTAAACTTTGTTCAATACAGTACATAAAAAGATTGTAGAGAACTACATAGACTAAGACTTTTCCATTGTGTAGACTAATTGCAGTGCACTAAATTGACTGATTCTAGACATAGACTGTGTATGGTGTACTGTACAGACTAAGTCTAGTGTGCTGTATAGACTGTCTAGACTGTCTAGGGCAGTGTACTGTATAGACTGCGTGTAATGTACTGTATAGACCGATAGTAGTGTACTGTACTGTCTTGTGTACTGCATAGACAGTCTTGTGTACTGTAAAGACTGTGTATAATGTACTATATATGTATACTGAGTATAGTGTAGTGTGTAGATGGAGCCTAGTGTAGTGTATAGTAAAGTAAGGTTTTAGTTTACGTTTGTGCCTGAAAAATGAAATGATCTGACATCAGAATGATGCTGAAAATGCTTTTAAATGATATTACACAACATTTACAAGAAGCCATCTTTGTTATTTCAGTGTGTGATAGTCTTTGACATTCATCAGCTCTCGGCAATTCTTAGTGATTGCACAGGAGCTCCGAAGGACAAGGCAAAGCTTAATTATTTTTCAGGAATGTTCTTTAGACCCTTAGAAGGCTGTCATGCATCAGCTGAGCAGTAGGCTACTGTCTGGACTTGCTAAAGGATGGTGGGGTTCTCAGAGAGCTGTAGATGGAACTTAATTTGAGGAGTAGAAGAGATTTACAGGGGTGTACAGTGGGACAGTTGTGCTTGTATTTGTGATTAAGTGTTAAGGTACTCGCACTTATGCCATCCTTTGCATTGCTCTCATTAAG
Organism: Colossoma macropomum; assembly: GCF_904425465.1. NCBI lineage: Eukaryota > Metazoa > Chordata > Actinopteri > Characiformes > Serrasalmidae > Colossoma > Colossoma macropomum. The sequence continues at coordinate 45,543,127 of NW_023494789.1, forward strand.
ATTTGCTAAAAGACCATGTGAAAAAGATACAAGTGCTATTCACCCTATAACACTGTTCTGGTTGGCACCAGTCTTAGCTGTAGCATTAGCTTACCTTAAGGAGCAGCCTCCACCACTTAAGCAAATTAGTAAAATCAAAAATAATGTGTAAGAGAACAAAGGGGCACCTTAATGATGAACTCAGCAGTTTGCAGTGAAATTACATGTGTTTGTGTGTGTTTTGTGATGCACATTAAGGGTGAGAGAGGCCTTCCTGGTCCACCAGGACTTCAGGGTGAAATTGGAATAGGGCTTCCTGGGCCAAAGGTAAGGAGTTACAAAACAATACTACATATAAACAAGTCATTCTAAATAACATCTTAAGACCAGTTTGTAAATCGAGCCATTGTGTATATAATAAACTAATAATAAACTAATTCAGAAAAGCAAGCTAACTAATCACTGATCAAAGGCTAGAGGATGACAAAACTGATAAAGTCAAACACAGTGAAAAGACTGCACAAGGAAAAAAGAACAGTTTGTGGGGCTAGAGAAGAGGTTGCTGCCTAACTGTATGTGTGTGTGTCTCTGTGTGTGTAGGGTGAGATGGGACTCCAGGGCAGAATGGGGCCTCCTGGCCCACCTGGGCTTGGTGAACCTGGCTTACCAGTAATTATATACTTCATTCATTCATTCATTCATTCAGCCAGTCAGTAATTCAGTCAGTCAGTCAATCAATCAATCAATCAGTCCTGCAGTCAGACATTCAGTCAGTAATTCCATCAGTCAGTCAGCCAGTCATATATTCAAACACAAATAATAAATACATGACTTGTTCTTTGTATGTTCTTACTTGTTGTGTAGGGACCTCAGGGGCCACAAGGTGTGCAAGGGGAGAAAGGGCCTGCAGGAGAGGGCTTTCCTGGACCAAAGGTATATGCACGTGTATTACTGTCTCTAGTCTACGACGTGAAAAGTGTATGTGGGTGTCAGTTCAGCCTTGAGTGTTTTACACCTCAGTACTGTGCTGTATACATATGTTTGATTTCCGTGTTTGGTGTGTAAAGTTTGCTTCATTATTCTTGTACTGACACTGCAGGGCTAACATGTAGTGGAAGTAACACAATGTAGCTAACAAGTAATGGAAGCTTATGGCCCACCAAGTTGCACTGTGCAAACCATGTGCCTAAATCATCAGACACTTGCCTCAAAATAGACTGACAACTTTGATGCACAACTTTGATGAATAAGGGCCAGTAGACTTTCTGAATTCTGACACTGATGACATGTTATAGCTAGCTATAGCAGAGGCAACAGTAGCCAGATTTATGTGCTTTTGTCAAATTTTAAAAAAGACGACTTCCTGTAAGACAGAGCTTCCACTGTTTTACGTGTGAATGCTATTTAAATTAACTCCTTGCTCTGATGTCAAAGATCTAAATCTGTTTGAGTTAAACTAGGAATCTGTGTGAGTCACTGTATGGGCATGTTGCCATCTGATAATCAGCTGTGATCAGAGAGCATCACACTTTCCTCTGAGACAGAGAGAGGAAAATGAGAGAGGAAGAACATACATCAAGAGCTGATGGCTGACAGATGCTGGGCCTAAAAGTGTCTAAATGCAGAACAGTCTAGCAGACAACATCTTTCTCTCTCTCTCTCTCTCTCTCTCTCTCTCTCTCTCTCTCTCTCTGTATATACAGTCATTTCTTAGAAAGAAAAATGTATATACAAAGCTATTTATCAGGGCAGCAAGCATTGATTTGTTTACAAAAATGCTAACATTAGAATAAATATATTTTTTAAAAATCCATTGTGACTTTTTGTGAGTGTGTAGCTTAACCATTTTCAAAGTTCTCCTCAAGTAGTTCCTGTATTTACTGTTACTGTCTAATACCTGCTTCAGCTGAGCTATCCTTAGATGTGCTGCTAATAGAAATTAAACCAATACATGATGAGTGTAGTGAGAAGTCAGGAACCAAACTTGTGTTCTTCTAACCAAGATATTAATTACTCAGACAATTTATGTTGCGTTTTACTGTATTTAGGTTTATGTGTATTTATTCTAATGTTATATAATAGGGGTGTACATCACATTGCAAAGCTGTGAGAACAAACATTCTATTAATTATGCCATCTAAAGCACTGATTGAATGAGAGTTTAGCACCAATCAAACACTCACTCCAGCACTTCTCCTGCCTCCTAGCTATAGTTTCATTAGTAAACTGTACAATAACATGATTATAGTCATCATCGTTATTAATTCGTATTTTATTCAAAATATTGTGAGAGTGAAGACAAACCCAGCATGCATGTTCACATCATTCCACTACTGTTGTGTAGTGTTTTAGCTGTGAAGATAAATTGTTTTGAACACCTGCAAAAAAAATTCGAAATCTAGCGTTATAGTACTCAAGTCCAGTCTTAAAGCCATAAATTCATGGTCTTTTCTTGCATCGGTCTAGACATCATTTGGACTCTTGGTCTTTTTAGGGCATATATGTAGTTAAATTTCACACTTTGTTTTGGAGAAGAAAGTACAGAGAATAACCTCACCATCATTTGCTTTCAAAAGTTACAATACAAAGTTGGATTAAGACTATGATATAATAATATTTTCAAGCTATGTATTATTTAATGTTACATTTTACACATCATAATTTGTATTATTTGTTATTATATGTCATGTATATTGAATGATAATGAATTTACAATGAACCACAAATGAATTTCATTTTCTGAAAAAAGATCTTAATCTTGTATAAGTCTTGACACAGACTCGACTGCTAAAAAGTCTCAGTTTTGAATCAGACTCGATATATTCAGGTCTTGATCTTGACTCGGATTTGCCTTGTATGGTCTTGACTACAACACAGGAAAAAAGATTCCTAATTAATATAGTTAACGTAATTCATGCAATTAAATCATTCTGGACCATTTCTATTGATCCATTCTCTGTGAAATTTTCATACAATGTAAAGAGTACCTGGTGCTATTAAAGTATGTCAAAAAAAAACAAAAAAAACAAAAAAAAATGAAGATACAAAGTTTTGTCCTGATATAGATACAGTTGTATGCAAAAATATGGGCACCCCTGGCCAAATGACATATATTGTGGATTTTTGAGGTTAAAAAAACACAGCCTCTGTAGCAGAGGTTAAAACAATCCTCAAATGGTAATGCTCTATTACTTTTTATTTGATTAACTTAGTAAAAGAAAAGAATAAAATAAATAACTGTGGCATTGCCAAGTTTTACACCTTACTAAGTCAGTACTTGGTATCACCTCCATAGGCAGGTATTGCAAACACTTTTTGTAGCCACCTAGGATTTTCTCTTCTTGTTTTAGGAATTTCACCCACTCTTCCTTACATAATACTTCTACTTTTGCAATATTCTTGGTCTGTCTTGTATGCACAGAATGTTTAACATCTACCCACAAATTTTCAATTACATTCAAGTCAACAATGAGAGCCATTACAAAAGCTTCATAGTGGATTTCATAGTAGTTCATAGTGGATTTTGAGGTATGTTTTGGACCTGTTGTAGAAGCCAGCCTGTTTTAGGCTTCAGTATCTTGACTCACTTGTGTCACATCTCTAGTATTGGCTGATATTTAGTAGAATCCATTCTTCCATCTATCAGTGCAATTGCAAGGTGTTTTAACTTAAGTCTTTCCTTGCACACACCACAGAGTCAGACTTTCAGCATTATAGACAAAGAGAGTTACTGCAAATCCTGTCTCTGTATAGTTACATACATAACTCTTATGCCTGAGGGGTTATAGAGTTCTTAAAGCACTAGTTAGTTTTGATTGTGAGTCATGCACCATCACAGCTCTGTGGCTTTCACTGGACCTTGGCAGTCTGCTGTTCTTACATGTAACATTCCTCACAGACACTGCTAACAACACCTTTAATATGATCTCTAAGAGGGGACAACACAATCATACAAGCAGAAGCTGAAAAATGCTTCTAATATCCAATACAATATGAGGACCAACATAATGAAAATGTCCATATTTTATTTCTTACAACTAAATGGGCAGTGTCTTCTTGGTTCTTGAGGTTAAGGATAAATTTAGGTTAAAATTTCCTTGCATATTTCCTTGCATATTCTTACATAAGTGACATATTTTTATTACATACATACACTTACAGACTAGAGAAGCATGGAAGGAAACGAAGACTGATTTAAAAAGATTGTGTGTGGAATCACTCTAGAGTGCTTTATAACTCATGTATCAGTTCACTATATTGATACATACACATATGCCATACTACGTAGTGTAAAGTGAATGACTTAACAAGTGAATGAAACATAGTGATAGAGTGATACAAACATTTTTTTTTGTTACACAGGGAGAGAGAGGCCCTGAGGGACCAAGAGGACAAAGGGGGCCAACAGGACCTGGCATTAAAGGAGACAAGGTAACACATACATGCATCACGGCCATGAAAATGGGCTCTTCATTCTTCTAAACATCATACTCAGTGTGCTTACAATCAGAGAACCTTTTCACACTTCAGTATTTCATGCATCAGAAAACATCATAGAAGTAAAAACATTACGGTGACTGCACTAATAAACAAGAATATCAAGGGCGCACATATATTGACAGGGGCTACAAGCTTTTTTTTTAATGTTAATGTCGTACAGTGTCCAGTGTTGTAAATGGCCAGGTTGTAGACAGTGTCCCTATGTCAGCTAACCGATATCACAATGTTAATTACTTCAGTGTTTGGGCAGTAACATCACTAACATTAACGTTTACTATTAAAAAAATGGAATGAAAACATACTGATTAACACAATCTCTGCAAATAGTCCACTGTATAGTTGACTGAATAGTCCACAATAGCTGATGTTGACACCACAGATAGTGAACTTAAAAAGACCACATAATTTCCTGGTGCATCTATCCAATGTTAAATAAAGTGTTACTAAGGTAACGCCCCCATTTTTATTTTATTTATAGATAATGTCACATATTCTCTCTCCTGTCCACAGACTGTTTACGTTTGTTAAATCCATACCACTCCCTTATCCAGTGCCAAAGCAACAGGTGTCAGTAGCCTCAGATGGTCTGTTAATCACAGTTTGCTATCTGGGTTGTTTGTGCTTGTGTGTTTGTCAGTCAGTGAGAGCAGACACACTCACTCACGCATAGAAAGTCATCACAGATTTAACGGCTTTGTTATGTAAGTGCCTCACTATGCTTATGAGACCACGAGCTACGGCATGTTTGCTGCAGATTATCCAGCCTGCGGCCAAAATCATGTGCAAACAGCACAGTTCCTAGCCTTAGCTCCTAATTATGTCTCACTTGGTCATGTGCCAGAGGCTTGTGGTTTTGTTGCTACAGTATCTTTTAGGTGATATCTGCAAATTCCAGAAATGTAACTGATAACAACTTATGTCCTTAGCATGCCAGAACCTGATGAGAGGCCCTATCATACAACATTGTTCTCTACAGTTTTATTGTGCATAATGTATGTGTTTGTTTAGGGTGACATCGGACCTCCTGGGTTACCCGGACCACTCGGCCTTCCTGGACTGGGCATACAGGGAGAAAAGGTGCTGGCAGATGAAGCACTGAATCTTTAGCTTAAGCCAAACACCTCACAATGCTTTAACTGTGGTGGGCAGTTGAAGAACATATGTATGAAGAACCAACTGGCATTATACAACCCCATTTCCAAAACAGTTGTGACGCTGTGCAAAATGTAAATAAAAACAAAATGCAATGATATGCAAGTCATTTAAACCCTATATTTAATTCAAAATAGTACAGACAACATATCAAATGTTGAAACTGAGAAATTGTATTGCTTTTTAAAAAATATATGCCCATTTTCAATTTGATGCGAACAACACATTCCAAAAAATGTTGGGACAGGGGGCAGCAAAAGGCTGGTAAAAAGTTGTGTAATGCTAAAAAAACACCTGATGGTTAATTGGCAACAGGTCAGTAATGTGATTGAATATAAAAAGAGAATCCCAGAGAGGCTGAGTCTTTCAGGAGTAAAGATGATTAGGGGTTCACCACTCTGTGAAAGACTGCACAGGCAAATAGTGCAAAATTCAAGAATAATGTTTCTCAACATAAAATAGCAAAGGACTTTGGCTTTTCATCATCTACAGTACATAATCTCACTAAAAGATTCAGAGACTCTGGATAAATCTCTGTATAAATGCAAGTTAAAACTTGATAAAAAATATATATAAACAGGATCCAGAAACCCCGCCGCCTTCTCTGGGCTCATTTAAAATGGACTGAGGGGAAAAGTGTCCTGGGGTCTGACAAATCAACATTTGAAATTGTTTTTGAAAATCATGGACACTGTGTCCTCTGGGCTTATATATACGTATATATACATTTTGGCAACATATGCTGCCGTCCAGATGATGTGTTTTTATGAGTTTCTGGGTGTAGCAATGATATGTTGATTTGATTATTAATTATTGTGGGGTTTTTTGTCAGGGAGTGGAGGGGCCACGTGGCCCTCCTGGGGTCAGGGGCCTGCCGGGCGAGGGTTACCCAGGACCAAAGGTAAAAGCATCCCATCGCTACTTTGTGTACAATACGATTGATGCTAATTTATTAGAAACTGTATCACATGGCAGCCACATTATGCTCAAGTTCATTCAACACAGAGCCTTACATTAAAAGAGAAATGCCAGACATGAAAGCGGGATACAGGAAAGGCAGAGGGACAAGAGAGATCATTGCTGATGCACACTTGATTATTGAAACATCCAAGGAGTTTAAGGGGGAAGTCAACATGTTTCAGTGACTACAGCAAAGCCTTCGACTGTGTTGACTATGTAAAACTATGTCTTCAGGGAAATGGGAATACCGCAGCATCTAACATACTGATCTCTACATGATCATGATAGAAAATGGACAAACAGATTGGTTCCACACTGGAAAAGGCATAAGATAAGGCTGTATACTATCAACATACATGTTCAACCTATATGTAGAACATATAAGGAGAGAAGCAGGACTGGAGGAAGATGTCACAAATTCAAGATTGGTGGAAGAAACCTCAATAACCTTTGAAGTGAAAGATACAGCACTCATAGCAGAAAATCTGGAAGACCTAAAGGCCCTTATAAGGAAGGTTAAAGAACAGAGGAAAAAGATGGGACTGCAAATCTATATAAGACTAAGGTTATGACAACAGGAAAGACCACTAACTGCCATTGATGGAGAAGATGTGGAAATTGTAGACACATTTTGCCTACTCGAATTAATTATTTACAACAAAGGATCCAGCATTCAAGTAATATGACACCGCTTGGCAGAACAAGGATGAAGGAGCTTGAAAAGTTCTTCCAATGCAATGATTTGTCTCTACAGACAATGATCTTAATTGTCCAAGCTATGGTCTTCACTGGGGTTCTTTATGAATGTGAAACCTGGACAATAAACAAGTGAGACAGGAAAAATATTGATGGTGTTGGCGAAGACTTTTGAGAGTATATCTCTCAAACAAAAATAAAACAAATAAAATGGACCCTTAACCAAACCAGCTTTACCTCTCACTTGAAACCCAGATAACCAAACTGAAGCTCTCTTATTTTGAACATATTCTCAGAAGAACCAATACATTTGGAAAATAATAATTGAAAGTAGAGGACAACCAGAAGACAGGATATTCTGGAGAAACATGATCCACATGGTCATCAGGAATCGGCAGCACTTAACAAGATTAGAAACTCTTCCTTGTAGCTTCACCTTGCTGGTGTACAGTTAGAGACCGCTGTGCCAAGAACAGTCCACTACCAGAATAATATCTGGTTCAACAGCAGTGCTGTCATCAGAAACTGACCAAAGATGGGGTAGAGGCTGGCAAGTGGATGGTGACTTTATATGAAAAATGAATGTGTATCTGTATGTGCTTTCAAAGGGTGATCAAGGGTTACCAGGAGAGTCCGGAGCACCGGGAGAGAGAGGTTTGGGAGAACCAGGACCAAAGGTCAGCATGAAGAATTATGTGGGAAAAAATGCATTAAAGAATTTTGGTTAGGTTTTTATGTAGAAGTGGATTTGTATGTTCAGTTTACTGCAAGACTTATGTGTAGTAGTAACAGCACTTGAATGAAGTGACTCTTTCTTATCCACAGGGTGAACCAGGAGCACCTGGGTTGTCAGGGTTGCCAGGTCTACCTGGAGAGGATGGAGCTCCAGGGCAAAAGGTAATAGTTGGCATAAACAGATAAATATGCTGTGTTCACGACAACTGTGAGTTTTTTCCATCTTGGAAGTTCTGAGGGCATTTTCTCAATTTTTGCATATCTTCTTAAATTCGCCTTTAAAGCCACCTACGCATAATAATATCCATCTTTTTCATATCAATATGCTCCATTATCTTCGTTGCTACTTTCCAAAACCATTGCAGCAACGTACGTGGCAGTAAACTCTTTGCACTCCATTTCACATGTGTCTCCGATGTCGACTGAATGAAGAATGAAGGGATTCCAGCATGATGGATAAGACCTTAGTGATTTCCTGTGTGTCCATTGGTCAGTTTCACACAAATTGTAGACAGACACAAGAATCCACCAATTACACATGGTGAACAGCAGATGATGTGCATCGCAATCCCTCTTCATAGCCTCATAACTCACTTTACAGATTCAGGAAATGTTGGAACCATATTTCTAAGCTTTTATATCTTAAGGACAGAGAAACATTTACAGAAACATAAAATTTGACACGCAGACAAGTTCATGGAGTTTCAAAATGGTTACAAGACAATTGAACAGCACATGATAACACACAATGTGTGATGAGAATACTTTGACTGTGGGGTGATCATGTCTATGGCTCTGGAGAAGAGTATGTCAACGTAATTCGGATGTGGGGTAAGTGTTTATGTTTGTGTATTTTAGGGGGAACCTGGTGTTCCAGGTTTAAGAGGACCAGAGGGAGCACCTGGGGTTGGCACTCAGGGTGAAAAAGTAAGATCTCTTTCTCCTCCTCTTTGCTCTAAATTGAGTGGCCACCAACACTCTTCTTCCTTTAGAAATCATTCTGTGCTCTAGTTGTATTACAAAAATATATAGTTGCATTGTATCAATCATTACAGAGAGAGAAGACTAACAAGAGAAAAGATATGCACTACTGAGGAATTATGTACTGCGTTGTTTGGTTTGAAGATTCATGCAAAACTTCTCTGAGTAGGATTAGCGAGCCAAGCTACAATGGCAGCATCTCTATAGACCTCTCTTCAGACCTGTTACAGATGTAGAAAATTCTTCTCATGTGCGCAGTTAAACGCAGTGGTTATAGTGGACTGGTGGCACGACATTTATAGTGTTCATGTGATGGAATCTGCTGTCGCAAACTTGTATGACATGATGTTTACTACCATCACAAATTATGTTCCCTATAATAGTATTATAATATAGTGATCCAAATTTGATTAAGGGACCATATTGGACATGACAAAAGTCATTCAGAGTGTTTTGATATGAAATTTTTCATTGTACAGTATCTTGCCAACTTTCTTTACAGTAGTGGTGATAGGAAGCAGGGGTTGCAATGTCTTCAACAAATATAAGCACTATTATAGAGGTATATTTACTATCCAAAGCCACCATATTTTTTATGTGTTTTGTTGATATTAGTTAAATAGTGGTAATTGGGGACTATTTTTTCCTTATAGTGCATAGAGTAGTGCATTTCACATCAAACCACTCTGAATGAATTTGTTTACATCTTGATCATTTAACTATGCAGAACTTTTGGGGGAAAACTGGAATATCCTTTTAACTAGCTAGCTAGCACTTAACTTTTGCCATGTTTATAAAGTCTGCTTGTATGAGAGGCTCCTCCCTTTTTAATTGCATTATGGGACAACAGTGTCCACCAACACTATGCTCAATAATAAATCCACTGAAGTATGCATGTTGGACATTGGCATATATTCAGTCCTATATGCTTAAAAACCTCTTAGAATTCATGTTCTGTATACTCTCAATCTCAGAATAGTAAAGCCAACACTTAGATGGTTGTGCTGGTTGTATCAGTGCTGGTTGTATCAGTTGTAGCAGATTAGGACTAAACTAAACTCATAGGGAGTAGAGTTGTTGACCATCAATATTCAATGTATACTATAAAGCCAGTAGAGTGCAGTTGTGGTGTAATGCATTGGTTGTTATGCTGTTGTGTAGGGTGACCAGGGCCAGAGAGGAATCCGTGGCTTAGCTGGACCTCCAGGAATCGCTGGACCATCGGGAGCAAAGGTGAGCAAAGGCCAATAAAATAAGAACTCATTTCAAGATTCACAGCTTCCAAACAAAACCTTATATATTGGTGAGGAAAGTGATACAGTATATTCATCTATACTTGTGTATGTTGTTTCTTACACGGCTTACCATCTGCAAAAGACATGGTTCTGAAAACAGCTAAAAGCCCATAAAGCATTACTTGTCCATAGGGTCTTTGTTGTGAGTGATGTGTTTTGTCCTTCTGTAGGGTGAGCCAGGATCACCAGGGCGGCTGGGCTTACCAGGGCTACCAGGACGTGCACTAGCAGGACCGAAGGTATAAAAGATTACACGTGCAATATCCAGAAAGCCTCGTGTTTGGAAAAGTATGACAAAATCTAAAAGAAGTAATGACTTCTTGTTGTTCCCAGAATACTTTGACTATTGAATAAAACATTAATAAAACAATAAAACAAACTATCTTAAGGTCTCATAATATTTCAGTCTACATTGTAAAGTTAAGTCAAATCCAGGTTTGTTTATAAGAGTGCATTTAAAACAACAAATGCATTTAAAACAGCAAAGTGCTGTCATGCCTTAAAAGCACATAATTTAACCTATTCTAAATTTAATAGGGAGCCTGTGAAAAGATATTGTTGATGTCCCTTTTCCACATGGCAGTCAGAAGTTGTATTAATATGACATGATTCCAAACGTTTGAAAAGTAGTGTATGTGTGCAGACAAACATAACCACATATAAAATAGCTCTGCATTGAAGTACTTATGAATAATTTCACAATGCTGTGATTTATTACAGACATGTTTTTATGTTTCTTTTTTACAGGGTGACATAGGTCCACCAGGTCCTCCTGGCCCCTTGGGGGAAACAGGCTATGGCCTTCCTGGACCAAAGGTAATTCAAAGTAATATTTACTTACTAGAAAGCTTATGCTTCACAAATCTGCATTAACTGTTATCCAGAACCAGAATCTGTCTGATTCTTGTTGTCTCTTTCTGTTTTGTCTCTCAGGGTGACCGTGGAGACCCAGGTCCTTCTGGTCCATTTGGGCCAAAAGGAGATGGCTATCCTGGACCAGCAGTATGTTGGAACAGACTGTACTCTTTCTTAGCTCTGTTAACTTTTCAGAAATTAGACCTATGTATGATTATATTCATTAGTAATGATTTTTTTAATGTATGTGTGCATGTGTCTGTGTTCATTATTATCAGGGTCCTCCTGGGCTTCCTGGGCTTCCAGGAGAGCCTGGTCCAGAGGGATTTGGTATCCAAGGACCAAAGGTATCCACTTTAACCCATCCTGCGGTGTGTGTGTGTGTTTGTGTTTGTGTGAGGATATGCTGAGGATGGATATGAAGTGTGTATCTGTACATCTCAGGGTGACATTGGGTTCAGAGGGTTGCCAGGACTACCAGGACCTCCAGGAGAAGGGCTACAAGGACCACCGGTATGTCACATCAACAGAAAAAAAAAAAGTCAAATTCAAATGAGGATAGACACAAACACAACCTCTGCACTTTATATACTGCATACTTTATACTTTGATTAGCATTTGATTAGCATAAATATATCCCTGTAAGTCAAGTCAAGTCCCTGCACTTACTGAATAATAAGCCTTAATATGTAGTAAGTCTGGAATATTAAGGGGTTAATTTGCAAGGCCTTAATTGACTTGTTAGGGCTGGTGAAGAAGTGAAGAAGTGCATTAAAATTTGTCAACTGATGACAAGTCCAGAGTGTAATAAATTCTCTCTCTCAAACTCAAATTCAAATTTGTGCTAACGCTCAACCATGATATCCTCTAATCAGCTAGCTGAGGATCTGAAAATCAAGCTAATTGATGCCTAATAAGCAGGGGAAGGCTATAAAAAAATAAGTGCTTCCAATTTCCACTGTCCAAAATGTCATTAAGAAGTCAAGGCATTATGTAGAGGACCAAGACACAGGAGTGCAGCGTTGCTTGCATAAGTATGATCCACATAGAAAAGTCATCAAAAGGAAACCGCATCTGAGACAAAAATGAACTTCTGACGTATGCAAAAACATCTAGATTAGCCAGAGGCATTTTGGAAACAAGTGCTGTGGACTGATGAGGTATAAATAAAACTCATTGGACACAAATATATAACCGTAATCTCTTTTACCAGAATATGTGGTATCATTTTGCACAAGACGTCCAAACATGGGGCTATGTGAATTACATACACAGTAAGGCAACTTGGCAGAGAAGCTTTTGAACTTGAGTATACACATGCTGGACCCACCAGTGACTCGCCAGATATATCTGCGACTCCGAGTATGACAGAAATAGGGTTTAATTGTGGAAACTTCCTTAACTTCACTATTTCATACACACCTATAGACCATAGTATAAATAGTTTATAATATAAATCTACACTATATCCTTCATGTTTTGATGGAAATTAATCTATAAATTTTCATATGTACCAAATGTGGGCACTAAAGTTCAATTAACCGTTTGACTCATGTATTAAATTACAGAGCATACTGTATCCAGGCTCAGCATAATCTATCATCCAACTCAGCCTAAGCCTGAGTGACTACCGTATACCATATCTTTAACATGATACCATTTCCATGTTCATACAGGCATCTACACATGTTTCATATGCAGTGAAACAAATCCAGTCAGTCCACCTGTAAAACATAAAAACTCCAGATACACAGCAGTCATCTTAGGACACGCAGATACTAATCCACTGAGGCTAAATCCTAACCCTTCCTTATAAACTGCCTTTTCAAATGTTTAAGTTAAGCATCCTTTCGAAAATCTCTAGGGCAACTCTGGAAGACCAGGACCTCCAGGTGCTCCAGGACCACCAGGACAGGGAGTACAAGGGCCAAAGGTAACACACACACACACAAGCATATCAACTCTGTCCAAACAAAAACATCTCCAAGTAACTTTAGTAAATACATACTTGGCTAATAGATTATTCTGGTTCTGATTCTGACATACATGCATAGACTCCAACAGACTGTGCAGTACTGTATATGTGTAAACAAACCTGTTATTATTTTGTTTTTATGTTTTTTCAGGGTGAGCATGGATCTCAGGGCATGACTGGGCCAAGAGGACCACCTGGCGATGGCTTCGCAGGGCCAAAGGTGAAAGTTCAACCCAGCTGTGTCAATGTAGAAAAGCTCAGTATATACAGTGTGAATGGATTTTTTTCTAGAAAATGTCTAAAAGCTTTTTACTTTCTCTCCACCTCTTTATCTAGGGTGACCGTGGTTCTAAAGGTGAAAAAGGTATAAAAGGGAACAAAGGTGACATAGGAGATCCTGGTAATCCAGGACAACCAGTAAGTGCTGCTGTGTTATAGCATTACATGATTAGGGTTACAGCTGGGAAGACAAGGTGAAACTGTTGTACTATATATTGCATGTATGCTGTCAGAATCTTAGTATGTGATGCTTACATGTTTCTGATGTACACATTCGATGGGCATCCACAGGGTATCCATAAGGAACAGGTGCATCCACAGTCCCCATTGCATACTCAGGGAATAGGACATCCATGCAGCATTTGCATGGAACAGGGAATTTTATAGGGCACTGAACAGGACACAGGGCCCTTAATATGGCATTCATGTGGCATCGACATGGCACAGGACATTTTATAGATCTATATGGTATAGGCTATCATCAACTCATCCATAGAGCATGGGGCACTCTCAGGACATGCATGCAATACAGCACATCAATAGAGCATCCACAGAGTATCCACTGGACATCCATGAAGGATCTATAGGGGACAGGGAAAGCACGGGGCATCCACAGGGCATTGGGCATCCTCAGCACCTCCATGGAACATCCATAGATCATGCGGCATCTCCAAGACATCCAAAGGGCACAGGCTATCTATTCACATACAGAGAAGGACATACACATGCTATTAACATAGCATCAACAAGGCATACATAACACTATTTCTTCTTTCAGGGCAGACAAGGAGTGAAGGGAGAATCAGGGCTGACGGTGAGGTTTCTTTCCATTTTCTCCTGTATTACTACAGTGTTCAACATTGATGTATAAGTTATAAAAGGAAAAAACAACCACCCCTTTCTGGAGAGAACCATGAAATTGCTAATTTGTTGGTCTTGTCCAAAAGAAACTGTCGGAGGCAGTGTTGATTTAATGCATGGTTACTTGGTCTTCACTTTTGCACTTCACTGCTACTTATGTGTCATGTCTGGTATGGATACATAGTAACTCATGCTTTAAAGGGGAATTCCATTGATTTTAAAACATTTCTGCATAATCAGTCTTGTTATGTAAACAAAGTAATTGAGAGTAATTTGATGTGAAATAGTTCATTATAAGGAAACTCAGGTTTCTTTACAGATGGTGGTGACAGGAGCCAGGAGTTGCTACCACAAATATAGCCATTTTACTCACTATCCAAAATGACCAGTGAACCTACACGTCTTCTGAGTTTTTATGAGTAATGTAGGTTTTTATAACTAAGTGTAAAATAGTGAGAAATTTGAAAACATTAACTTCAAATACATTGGCTTCGACAGTTTTTCCTTTAAACGTCCTGCATATACTTTTCCACCGTAAATGGATAAAAAAAAACAGTTTAAAAAATCTTATTGCTAAGCTATTGTAAAATATCAGTCAGACATCAGGCAGTGTATTAATAATCATTTCATGTAAAAACTTTCTGTGAGGAAGCTTTTAGAAGCATTAAACTCTTCAGACATCTGGTTCCTTTCACCACTACTGTGATATCAGGCAATTGCATATTAGCAACTATCCAACAAATATGATAACCAGTTTTCAACAACTCAATCTAACATCAGTGTAATATCACTGCTATAATATGGTTTATTTATGTATTTCCAGTTTTATGTGATTTCAGCCAAATCAATTCCACATATACTCCTTTAGCTGAAATCACCCAGAGTTTTGGACACAAAACTACATTTCTGATGATTCATGTTCATATGATGTTCATTTTCAGAGAGAAGACATCATCAGAATGATTAAGGAGATCTGTGGTATGATTCTCTGTCTTCTCAAACTCTTAAATTTACAGTTATGGCTACAAATTCTATTCAAACTCTGTTTCCACTTTCCAACATCTTAAACTTCCTTTGATTGAAAACATTTCAGGCTGCGGAATCAAATGCAAAGAGCGTCCCATGGAGCTTGTGTTTGTGATTGACAGCTCAGAGAGCGTTGGCCCGGAGAACTTTGAGATCATAAAGGATTTTGTGACGGCACTGGTGGACAGAGTGACAGTGGGCCGCAATGCCACACGGATTGGAGTGGTGCTCTACAGCCTGGAGGCCAGAGTGGAATTTAATCTGGCCCGATACATGACCAAACAGGATGTCAAACAGGCCATCCGAAAGATGCCTTATATGGGTGAAGGTACATATACAGGAACTGCCATTCGAAAGGCTACACAGGAAGCTTTCTACAGTGCCCGGTCAGGTGTCAGCAAGGTCATCATTGTCATCACAGATGGACAGACGGACAAGCGGGATCCGGTGGTGCTGGACATTGCAGTCAGGGAGGCCCACGCAGCCAACATTGAGATGTATGCTCTGGGTATTGTTAACATCAGCGATCCAACACAAGCAGAGTTTCTCAGTGAGCTGAATCTCATCGCTTCTCAACCTGACACTGAGCACATGTATCTGATAGATGACTTCAACACCCTGCCAGGTAAATCAGCTGCTCCACATAGCGTACAGTTCAGTTTGTAGGTGTCTATAGCGTAAGTGTAAAATTTTGACGTAAGTCAGAAAACTTTGTTTGTGTAAGTCTAAAGACTAATTCACACCAAGAGTGCTTTTGAAGTGTTTTTTTTGTCATCCATCTGATGTAACAAATACACCTCCATTTTAAAAATGTTTTAATCCATGCACACTTGTTCAACTTTTCCTACATACGTGAAGTTATATTAAAATCACACACTCCTAGGGGTGAGCAATATGGAAAAAAATGTTATATCACAATATCTAACCCCTTTCTGCAGGCCCCCTAGTATATATTTTCTCAGATATTTTAAATTGTTATGATCAATAAATACAATATACATATACTGTTGGTTCTCTGTAAAATGTTGTGGCTCTGTTGAGCCTCTAGCGAGTAATGAGGAGTGAAAAGGGATGGGTGAGAACCCTCTGCTGTGAAAAAAAACACATTTTTCTGCAAAGACAATGCAGAACCCAATAATGTAATAATTTCCCAGCAATGTAATAAGAGCCTGAAATATAATACAAATTTTTTACTCGGTCAAAAATTTGATAAAACCCAATAATAGTGTCTGACAATGTATCAAGATTTCTACTGATAATGTAATGCCTCATTACATTATTGAAAATTTATGATATTTTACATTGACCATGTGTAATACCTCTGGTTGTGTTCCAGTCACATTTGACTAATTTATTGTTTTTCTCTATTGTAAATATAATTTCTTTCATATGATTGTCATTTGACCTGATTACTTTCTCCAGAATAGGCAAGTTACAGTTGTAACCAAAAGTGGTCATACAAAAAGTCTTAAAAGTGGAGGCTTTTTCTGAAATAACGAACACTTCTAAGACTTTGTCTCGTACTTGCTCCCCTCATTCCAGGCTGGGTCGATTCCTGTGTACAGCACAAAAGCATTCTCGGAGACTTCTGGTTACTGCTCTAATACTAATAATATTACATCATCCATTTTGAAAACATATTTGAGCAAAAATGGTCAACTTACAAATGTAATACATTCCCAATAATATAATAAGGTTATACATATGGTCAATGTAAAAAATGTAATAAATGTGAAATTTTATTCAACATTTCATACTGTGTATCACTAAACCAATTAAACATGACTAATTCTGCTTTCTTTGTAATGAAACATTGCCCACTTCTACTCACACTAACTTTCTATAGCATTGTAAATGATATTTAAATTGGTAATCTACTTCGCTACTTTGATCTTGTTAGTATAGTAGTTGTGGAACAACTTAAGAGCAACCTAGTAATTGCACTGTTTCTGGAGGGTACTGATATTATCAGGACAGGTCAAAATAATTAGAATACTCAAATATTTGTTCCTTATGTTGGTGTTTGCTTCTATATTAAGTATTTAGAAGCTTTTTTGTTAATATATGGAAAATGTTTAAAAAAATAACAATTTAAATTCTAGCTGGTTATGTTGATTGCATCATAAATTTATGCTAGGCCTCCACGTCAGCTTGTCTCAGTGTGCACCAAACTACACTGTTCCACTGAAGCAAAAGTGTAAAGATGCCCAAGAAATCAGATGTGGGAGCGTTTTATTTTATTGGACAATAAGAAAGATACTTAGTGCAAAAGTTGCAATAAGAGATGAGTACATCATGGCAGCATGAAAAATCTGATAAATCATTTCAAAGATGTATGTATAGTGATACTTGTGCAAATACTGCTTGTCTAGACTACATGCCCTACATCACAGCTGATTTCAGTTCATTTGTGCCATATACACTATTAATACATCGCTGACACCTACTGGATATATTTCGAATTACAATGACAAACCTACTTGAAATTATGCTTGATTATGAGATTGTTTTTGAGAGTGGTTTCGAGAATGAGTATTCAGGTGCTCATTCTGAAACACCATGAGTATTCAAAGCTTGTAAAATGTCATTCAGCCCTAGGTCCTAAGAAAGGCCTTTTATCATTCAACAACAGGAATAAAAACTTATGATTGTGATTTTAATAAAAACAGATCTGCTGTTTGTGCAGTCTAGGTTTAAAACTGCTGTAAAACACTTTCTAAAAAAAAGAAAAGTAAATGAAAAGAACTGATACCTAAAGCAGTCATGTAATGGTGCTGATTCAGATTCAGTGTGGGCTGGACGCATGGTCATTTGGGCTTCACTCTCTGTGTGAACGTAATGTCATGTCTAGTTTGAATTTGGGGTAACTGATGCTTTAATATTACACAATTGGTTAATGACTGAAAACAGTTTTCAACATAGTCAACAAATGTGTTTCTCACTCCGTAGTATTGTTCAAGAAGGGGTTGATAATAAGCAGTGGTAAACCGTGACTATTGGAACTAGACCTTCAGCCATTGGTCAAAACATGAGGAAAAAACTTACCTGAACAATGATGCTAACATCTGCTAGCCTACATATAGGATTCTAGTAGTTTGTTAGTGCTAAGCTAACTGTGGTACACATGTACACTTTCTGATGAGGCTGAAGTTACCTTCTTTATCAAACGTTCCATTCCACCTTAAACAGTGCAGCAGTTACATTCTGCTGCAATTAGGTACTAGAATGTAACTGCTGCAGGGTTTGAGGTGGGATGGATTAAGATTAAGCACAGATATTCGAAGCTTCTAAAAGACATTACATGTTTTACTTTAAGCTTGTGACAGACATATTAGCATATAGTTTACCTTGTAGCAGTTTCAGTAGTGAGCCCTGGTATGGAGCTTCCACTGCTGTTTTCTCTTTCTAATAACCCACTGATTAACCTGTATCTCGTATTCACAGTCAAGGACATATCTAGGATATTCTGAAGGCTACGTTTCCATCCTTAACTTAACAATGAAACAAGATTAGTACTGTAATATTTGAGTGTAAATAAAAACATGATCATGAATCATCAGGCCTTTTCTGAAGACCTAGAAGGCCCTGAGGGTTACCCTCCGATAATTAGCTAATGATATGGCTCAGGCTTTTTAGATAAGGGAAACACAAAACTGTACAGCGCAGGGGACAGTCCAGGACTGGAGATGGGAAACACTGGTCTATGGCATCCCTTTAGTAGAGGTCACTCACAGCTGGGAGCATAATTAGATTGATTTTTGGTTGAGTTATTAAAACATGACCACTGCATTTACTGGATATGTTGACAACCGTGCTTTCAACCAATTGCCAACCAAGCTTCTAATTCTGGGGGTCAGGAGGGGGTCACAAAATATTTTAAATCCCAAAAAGAGTCACACTGTTAAAAAGCTTAGGAACTGCTGTTGGTAAACCCTGCTTAATTTCTGCGATAAATCTAAATTCATCATTGCAACATGTTGACTCATCCTGACAATAAGAACAATGTATCTTATAGATGAATTAACTGCCAGGTAACTCAACCATTCCACATTCAGCAGAGTTTGGGATGTAGGCATTTGTGGCAATCATTTACCTGAAACTACTCTCTGTTTGGAGCATGACCTTGTTATGAAAACTGAAAATTGATTGTCCTGCCAGCTGCTATTTTCTAATCATAAGGCCAGAGTTTTAAAAACAAAGTGTGCTGACCTCTTGTAAAATCCAGTTCAATGATAATTCATATTCAACATTGTTGACAAATGCTTGGACAAATTGCGGTATTATTACACACTGTATGTCCAAAGGTATCCAGACACCCTTTATAATTAGTGAGCTTTACCTATTAGTGAGGTTACCTATTATTGTCACTGGCGTACAACTGCGCACACACAGTTCATATAATGTCCATAGAAAAGCATTGCCAATAGAATTAGACATCCTGGAGCAGCTGCACCTGACTATAAGGTCATAATGCCCAATGCCAAGCATCAGCTAAAGGGGAATAAAGCCCTGCTGCATTGGGCAGTGGATCAGTGCAGTTGCATTCTCTGGAGTGATGAAGCACCATCTAATACTTTTGGGATAAGCTGGAGTCACTATCTGACTATCTAAAGCCTTTACCTAAAGGCTTCCCAGAAGAGCAGAAGCTTTTACTGCAGCAAAGAGTGGAACAATCCTGTTAATACTGTTAATAAAGCTGAGTTGAATATGTTTATTCAACTCAAAGATCCTGTTTGATGGGATCTTTGAGTCTGAAATCATCAAAATAAAGTTATGTAAACATTTATACTGTCTATCACATTAAGCCACACATTAGCAGTCTTCAAAACCAACCCATTTTTTGCCTGTATGTATTTGCATGTAAGGTCAAGTTAAATAAAAATAGTGAATATAATACATTTAAATAAAGTTACCTCAACTCAAAATATGCTGAAAAAAACAATCTTACTCAAAATGACTGAGTTACTATCTCAACTATTCATTTTTGAGTTAATTTGCGTTTTTCACATTAAATTACTCCACATTTCTGTAGTATTTAAGTTGTATTAACTTAATTCTTTCATTAAGATGTGCAGTGAGTTTTACAGTGCAGGTGTCTACACGCTTTTAGACATGTAGTGTAGGTCAAAACTAAAAGACATGTTAAAAGAATCTCAAAACTAAAAAAAATCCATGTTTGTAGATTTATGAAGTCTACAAGACTGATAACACATGTTTCTCTCTTCCCTTCTCTCTAGCTTTGGAATCTAAACTAGTCAGTCAGTTCTGCGAGGATGAGAATGGAGCTCCATTTTTTAATCGCATCAATGGTAATGGATTTGGTAACCATGCCAACCGCATCAACAATTACCCATATGGATTTGGTCACAATGGCAACCGGATTGGCAGTTACGGGAACAACGTGTACGAGAGCAACCGAGGAGAAACACACACAGGAACTCATGCTGGGACACACAGTGAAACACACACCAGAACTCATACTGCGACATCCACTGGCAGAGGGGACAGTTTGCCTGCACCAGTTACTCCAGATGTGAGTATAGTACACACTGTAAAAAAAAATTAGAAGTCAGGTCAACTTAAGTTTTAGGTCAACCATCCCCATAGCTTTTTTTTCATTTTTATTTTTCTTACTGCATCTAAGTTAGGTGTACAAAAAAAGTTGAGCTTACTCACAATGAATCTGGTTGCTTACAAGCTGAAGTTGCTTCCTTTTCTTGTTGGATGTTTATTCTGTTCCTCCCCAGTTTAGTCATTACCAGTTCCCACCCACAGGCTACAACTCACCCTATCATACAGTATCCCCAGCCTGGGGGAGTCAGAGCTTACCTGTCTCAGACTTGTGACCACAGAGGGCTAAGGCATCTCTGGGATTCAAACTCATGATCTCCTGTCTCCTGATGATCTGGCATCTGGCATTAGACAGTCATGCCACAGTCATGTGTGCTTTAGCTAAACACAGAATATGCTCTCAATTTAAGCACAGGTCACAATGATCAGAGTTAATTTATTGTTTGAATGGACACAAAAATTTGTGCTTTGTGGTTCCTGAGAGTCACAACTGTCCCACTGCCTATTCATCAAGAGATTATGAGTTTGAATTCTGGTGATGGCACAGCCCTCCATGGTTAGATGTCTAAGAGGAGGAAGCCCATAGCCTTGGGGCACTGTATGACAGTGGGAGTTGTAGACTGTAGCTGGAAATTAACAATAATAAAATTAGACAATTTTAACCTATAAGTAAGCCACCTCATTTATTTATATTTTGAGTAAGCTCAAATTGTTAAGCTGACCTAAGATGCAGTACTAGAACTTTTGACTAAACTAAGTTGAGAAAAATTTTGCTATGCAGAAGATCGACTTAAAATTTCAAGTTGACTTCACTTTTGATTTTTTAGTGTTGCATGCATTAATTGATGTTTACAAAATTCTGTTTTGAACCTTTGCTCAAATAGTTAATACCTAAAAATGTTTTTTTCCCTTGTAAGGTCCCTCGAGAGCCACACACAGCAGATACTTACACACACTCCATATCAGAGCACAGCAGCAGTGTAGACATTCCAACAGGCAACAGAACATCTTCACACGACAGGGCTTCATCAGGATCCTCCTCCTCCTCCTCCTCCACCTCATCATCATCATCGTCGTCATCATCATCATCATCAACAACTGTAATAACATCATCCAGTTCAGTGCATTATGTCCCTGCCCCACGGCCACCTTTACCTAAAGGTAAATACACACAGACACAAAAATATGCCCTCACACTTTATTCCCTCACATGCTGCATTCATGACTGAGTTGGAACTGAGATGTTTCCAACTTCTGAGAAGGAAAAACCCACTTGCTACCCAACTTCCAATTCCTGCTTATAATGGTGAATTGCCATATCCAAAATACACTTTTAAAATAAATGAAGCTGTTTTGGGGCAATTATGTGTACTGCTTAAAAGCTTTTTAAAAGATACCTCCGAGAGAGCTGTTGTTAATAAGAGCTCAGTGGACATCCCAGGACTGCTAGAGGTCTCAGAACAAACAAGTTCTGTTAGCAAGTGGTGCACGCTGCACCGAACAAACTCAAACAACATTGTCATTTTGGCCAAAAAGACATTATTTTGCTACTAAACGTAGTTTTTATCTGCAGTACACTGCCAGTTTAATCCTGGCCCTAACCTTAACCTCAACCCAAAACCTTAACCTAACCCTCATCCTGGTCTTAAACCTGGAACTAATCATAACCCTAACACGGTTGACCGTTTCACCAAATAGTTAAAAATGAAATAATCTTTGGGGGCTTTTTAAATTTTTTTCTGACATTAAACAGCTGAAGTTGAGGTGCAAAAGTAGGAATTTCAGATGTGGAAAATTTCCTGTTTCCAGGTGTCATAAATGCAGCAACATAACCCTTTCTGAATAATGTACAGTAAGTATATAATGGATGTAATGCAATGTAAGTAATATTGTATGTTGTGTCTTATCTATGGTCAGAAATTGTACCCCTGGACCCTCGCTGTGAACTGACACTAGACCAGGGTCCATGTCGTGACTATAATATCCGCTGGTATTACGACCGGCAGGCCAATGCCTGTGCCCAGTTCTGGTATGGAGGCTGTGATGGCAACCGCAACCGCTTTGACACTGAGGAGGAGTGCAAAAAGACCTGTGTGGTCTCACGAGCAGGTAAACTCTCTAACACAAAGCGATATTAAGGTGAAAAAATCTAATTCACACAATTTCCCCCTTATCTTTCCAAAAGCACATTGCATAATTTAGAGAGCAGTAGCAGTGACTAGAACTGTATTAAGGCTTCCTGAAGTCAACTTAAGATTTCTTGAAGCAGTTTGGCTAATTTCTCAAGGCTTCAAGTACTCGCTAGAGCCCCCTAACTGTCAAAAATATATAAGTATGTAAAACTATTTTGTAAGACCATGTTGTGAGTGTAAAAACTTAGACCAGCAAAAGCCAATATAAAATAAATGGCTGATGTAAGCAATTGCAATATCAGATTTCTGATAGTGTACTACATTTGTAATGTCATGTAGATGTAAACTTTAAATAATATGTGGTTCAAAACCTAATGTTGATAGAGATATGGTACAGTTCTCTGCTTTTCGTTCTGATGATAAAACTTACAATACTATTAGTTACACATCAGTTGTACTATTTTTAATTAATTAATGTAAACAGAACAGCATGCTTCAACTGAATGGTGACAGTGTCCGTTAATTTGGCAGTGAAAGGGCTCGGAAAGTGAATAAAGTTGTACACGATCAGATGGCGGTGAAGCCTGACAAAAGTAAACCCATTCTCGAAGCAATCCCTAAACAAGGCTTCATGCCATCATTAATTACATCATTCCAGGAAAACAACACAAGCATCGATATGAGCATCAGTTGATAGTGCCCTACCTTCTTGACACATGCTTTAAAGCTCCAGTACCCAGTATAACATCACTACTGATAGGTACATATATATATAATCACATTTTTTTTCTTACAGGAGGATGAGGAACAAAGAAGATTTTTATAATAGACTGTTATATACTGGGTTAATACCTGTAATACCTCAAGTGTCAATCTCACTGAGAGATGTGCACATAACAGCTGAAATACATATTTCATATAGTTAACATCTTACTGTTTCTGTGATTTGTTGTGTAAATAATTTCTGTACCTGCTTAAATCAATTAAACTATATTTTAGCACTAGTTGTATTTTAGCTGTATTTTTGTAATAGCTGTATTAAGTTCCAAAGAGCCATTCCAGTGTCTATCAGTGAATAATAATGGTAGCTTAGTAGCTTAGTAATTAAAAGAATGTTCATTTTTCAGCTTAGTCTCCCACAAACATCAATTTCCAGAACAGAACGTTGACTCAACACTCAAAATAAAAGCAAACGAGCAGTTGCTCTCTCTCTCTCTCTCTCTCTTTCATATATATACTTCTGCAGTGGCCATGAGTAAAGCCTAAACCCTAAATTGATCCACAAATGTTTGCAGTACCTGTAAAAGCAAAGCATACATGTGTTTAAGAACAGTAGTAAACTCCTTGATCACTTCATTTGAAACACTCCCCACTTCATTCCATCTACTAATATGTCCACTATATAGGTGTACAGTTAGCCCATTTGTTGCTGCACAGTTTATCCCCACCCCTCTATCATTATTCATCATTGATCAGTTTCCAGTTACAACCATAGTTGATCAGATCATATTTGGGTGGTTGATCATTTTCAACAAAGCACTGACACTGACATGGTAGTGTGTGTGGTGCTAGTATAAGTGTATCAGGTACAGGGTTGTTAGTTTATGAGTGGTCCACTAGGATATCCAGACAAGAGCAGCTCTGTGGTCAGAAATTGACCATTGATGGAGGTTTAAAGAATGGCTAAAAAACTGTGCATCAGCTGATGGGACACAGTCTGTATCTGTACACCATCTACAAGGGAGGGGTTTCCAATAAAGTGGACACTGGGTGCACATATGCTATGGGTGCTTTATGTCATGTGTATCTGAGGCTGATTAAGAGCCATAACGACAATAGCTGTGAACAATCAGTATTGTATAATTAACACTGTCAATGTAATGTTGCAATGTCCTCATTTCAATTTTAAGACATACTTTTTTGACAATTTTGGTGTAATATTGTTTGTCTTATCCCAGGTTTTTTTTTTAATAAAACAAAAATTATTACAATAATAAGATCTGAAGTTTTTCATTCTTGCACATTCTCAGCTTATTTGAACACCACCCTCTGTGAATGTTTTACCCCCATCTGATGTCAGGTTGCATTAAGGTTGCAGAATGTTGATGAGATGTCTGCTCAGAATTAGGCAGATGTTGACGTTTTATGTTCAGTTTATGGGGATAATTTATGTCTGAACACCAGCAAGTGCTCTTTAAAGCCTGTTTTCTGCTGCTTTCTTCTACAATGAGGACAGTTTGAGTTATTGGGTTCTTAGGCCATGGACTTGCAAGCTGCCATCACCTGGACACAAGTCAAAGACTATGTTTCATTTATTATTTCCAATCAAAAACGCAAGTATAAAGTATATAATGCAAAGTATACGTTGTTAATTTTTCAGGAGATATTTCTGAGATGATTACATGTAAGATTATACACTTTAATAAGGAAAAGTCAAAGGAAAATATGTGAAAAAATTCTAATAAAAGACAGAAAATGGGACTCCTACTAACCGTGCAAGACCTTGTCACCATCAGATAAACAGTGCCTAAACCTTTCTTTAAGAGACACAAAAAAAATCGACCTTCACTCTTATACAGGTCTGAAAAAATGTACAGAGGTCAAGAAGCCATTACTGAGGAAAGGAACACTTGCAAATCAAACAAAGAAGCTGCTGGTGTTCTCAGAACACCCTAGAGTCTAGACCACAGCATCACTGAATGTGTTATGGTTTACTTTGATCGTGAGAAGCAAAATGCAACCAACTTCTAAGACTGAACTTTGGAAGTGTGAAAAAATATCCCTACAGATTTCTTTATATAAAAACAGAATGTATAAAAACAGAAAAAATGTTTTCACAGAACTGGATCTGGAAAGGGATTTTTGAAATGCTAGAAAAAAAGCAATTTTAACCCTTGAGTGGTGTTCAGGTGTGTGGGACCCACTTTCAATGTTTACCAAAAGAAGAACTGATACAATTTATTATTATTTCAACCTCAGACTCCTTGGCCTTTGCTAAGGAAAATACAAAATAACACATTTTCAATGACTTCACACTGTACACCACCCACACTTTTATATTACACACATGGTGTTGGGGTGAACCCGCGGAGAATAAAAGTGTGGAGGTGCTGTATCCCTTCACTCTGTTCTCCTCCTACATGGCCTGCTGTTAGTGTGTGTGTGTGTATGTGTTTGTATATGTGTACATGTGTGTGAGAGGGTGGACAACATGGACAGGCTGCTGACTGGCTACAGATGCTAAAGGAGAACCCTACACTGGCCACTTGTGATATTTTAAACATCTGCTATTTTTACATAAATTGTTGTGGCTGTATTGTAAAAAAAACAATAATGCGGTGGGTCCACCAGACCCACTGAGTAACAAAAACACAAACACCAAACAAAGGGCTAAGCTATGTGATGAGTTATTTATTGATGACTGACTGATTTGTCAATACAACAGTGCTTTCAGAATACAAAATTCCAAGCCACTAGACCTTTAATTATGTTCATTTAATTATGATCTTCTGATGTTCAGTCTCTAAAACAATTGATTTCATTGTACTATAGCACAGCAATGTCCAGCAAAGAATAATAGCATCAACATGTAAATAGGCACAATGTAGGTGTTGTCTGTTCAACTGTTGCTTTTAGAAACTATTTGTTTTGGTTAACACCTTTGCATGTTTGGCTAAGCTTATTTATTCACATGTTCAGACTGTTATCCACTGTGTGGTCGCTAACAGGATAAACTGTCATTCACCCCCATACACCCCCCTACTAGATATCATTCTGTGTCTGTGTGTGTGTTTGACACGTACCCCCTCTGTCTGTCACTCTTTTGACTTAAGTTACACCTACACTACCCACACACACGATCCTAGCCTCTTTTAATTATGGTACTATTTCTAACGTAACACAGCCTTCTCTTATGAGCTGTTTTTAAACTGCAGGCCCTGCACACATCAGTAATATGGTTAGAACACTTTTTTCACATGCTCTGTTTGACCTGTTAAGTTATAATTTCATCAAATCATATGTAGGTTAAAATAAGAATGGTACTGTGGTTACAAACTGTGTTTGTAATATCTCCAAAATGGTAAGTTTACAGGAGAAGGCAAAAGCATTCTTTACATTCAATGTTAGTAAATGTAAATAGATTTTATTCCATGCAATCTTGGAGCATTTCTATTGGTCCATTCATCATGAAATCTTCTCACAATGTAACTTGCAGCTACTGAGCTCAAATGATGTAGGAAAGTAAAAATCGACAAAAATGGAGATACATGTTTTTCTTTGGACAGTAATAATATACAAATAAAGCTAAATGCAGTAAAAAGTAACAAGAAGATCCTTGTGAACTGGTTAAGAGAAAACAAAGGTTTGGTGCCGAATTTCTCCTTGACACCTTCAGCCATCACATAGATTTGTTAAATTTCAACATCAGCACATATGAGCTCAAGCAGCACTCTGTAAAGCCTGAGGTCTCCAAACCCCCATATTTTACATAGTGCAACTTTAACATTTTACTTAAAATGAATTAAATGTAAAAAATGAAGGATGGTCTCTAACTTTTGCACAGTACTGCTGAAAAACAGAAAAACCGGTGTGCGTTTTTCAGAGAACTGGATCTGGAAAGGGATTTTTGAAATATTCAGAATATAAAGCCACTAAATAAAGCCACTAGACCACGGGTGTCCAACCTTATCCGCAGAGGACTGGTGAAACTGAAGAGTTTCATTTTGTAAGTAAAAAAACAGTACTGTCCCATGTTTTTGTGTCACTAATGAGAGTTTTAGTCCAAAGGCGTAGCTTTATTTTAGCTACACCCCTGCATTTTATGACAGGAAGTGAGACTGCATCCCTGTCCCTCATGGCCTCATGGTGAGCAGATCCCATTGTTTTGAATTAAAAATGTCCCAAAGTCTGAAAATCAGTGTGTAACATTAAGAACTGTCACTACTGAAACACGTTTTCTGTGGTTAATAAAACTTGTCATTTATTGAGAATATTGTACAATATATAGTGTATTATAGTGTGTACAACTGTTCAAAGCTGTGCTTGCTGGTCATGTTCTGGCTAGCATTTTTGATTACGTAATTAGTATTGATTATTGATTATTTTTGTGTTAGGCTCAAAATTAGCTTAAATGGTCACTATTGTTACTACTGAAACATTTGGTAAAGTTTTGGTAGTGTTATGATCATTTTGATAGTGACAAAATGAAAAGTTTTAATAATTTCAATTTAATTCATTTGTTTTAATAAAATAAGCATAATTAAGATATAGGATCTTTCAAAGCAAACAGACTGAAGTTGAAAGTCCAAGTCAATTAAAAGTCTAAAATTTGACTTTGAACAAATTTGGTAGAATGATCCATATCAATATCACACCCTATTTTATCAGATCATAAGTAGATTCAAAATAGGTCCTGTACTGCAGTTACAAACAGTTTTAAATGTCAGCTGTGATGTGTTATTTCCATTTAGTTCAGATTTCTAACAGTCAGTGGCAATTTTGATATGTACTTTATAATGTTCATGCTAATTTTCACTCTCTATCTCTCTAACCATTAAACCATAAAGCATTAAGGAAAGAACAATAAGGTTCCAGTCACTCTAAACATGGTGATCAGCTTGAAGTGTTATGTGTAGTGGGGTGGTGTGTTAAGTGTGTCCATATGTGTGTGTTGGGGGGTATCACCTGTTGTAGCAGCTGCTTCACTCACTGTCACTCTGATCTGAGACGTGTTAGAATTCTGTCTCTCTCTTTCTTTCTCTCTCTCTCTCTCTCTCTCTCTCTCTCACACACACACACACACACACACACACAACCACACACTACCAATAAAATATACATCCACACAACAAAACACGCTCACAATATTACAGCATCAACACTCGTTTATTCTGATTTGCGTGCAAAAGTTTGGGCACCTCTGCTTAAAGTGTATTTTTATTGACCTTACACATCTTACACATCCTCTGCAGAGAACACACTTCTGCAAATTGTAATGTACAATTACTGTGCAGAACAACATGCAAAAAACAAACATTAAATGGGGCGTATGCAAAATTTCTGGCACATTTTATATTTTGTGTTTTTAATAAACAAATACAAACTGTGCACTAAAATATGCAGAAAAATGCCATATTTGAGTGTGTTCTCTGTAGAGCATGTGTTAACTTATTTTCACTTAGAAAATTGACAAAATATGTAATTTGACTGGGGATATTCAACATTTTCATCCAGCTGTATGCTGTAAATGTAAATTCATAATTTGTAGAATTTGTAATTTGTAACTCATTGAAATAAGTGGAGACATTTTGTGGAAAGAGCAGATTCTAAACTTTGAACCCACACAAGATTTGAGTTTGTAAGTAGAAGAAAAGATATTTTATTATTAGTTAAATTTGAGAAAAAGTAAAGTCTCCTTTACATTTTAGTTTTTCATGGCAAAAACTATATATAATTCTTTGTCACTATTAGCATTTAATACTGAAAAAGATGGAAAAAAACAGAAGACCCGAATTGAAGCTGTCGATATAGAATGTAAAATGAATTATGAACCTAGGTATTTGATGATATAAATACATCTTTACATACAAATAATTATATAATATACATTGAATACCTAGCAAAATGACAGTAATGACTATGAACATCTAAGGATTAAGCATGTCCTGGAATTTAGAAGAACAAAACATTTGCTGGTCTGGTTCAGTCCTGGTTGGTAATCTATTTCAAAACAACGTAATTAGTTATTTAATTACATTGAGTAGTGTAGAAAAATGAGAATAATAAATGTAGACTACTGAGGGTTAAATCTCACATAGGTCTTTGCCTGTTTTACTGTGACAGCTGCTGTCATTGCACTCCCCCTCCTCATAGAAGGATTGGGGGACAGCAGAGGGGAGGAGGGTCAAGCCCAGTTTAAATTTAGAAAGCCCAGATTAAATGACAGCCTCTTCAGACTGCGACTCTTTTCTCTGCCCTGTCCTTTTCCAGCCAGGACTGTGTGGCAAGCAGAATCTCAGCCACCTTCTCTCCTCTCTTTCTTCCTTCCTTTTTTTGTTCTCCGCAACTTACCTCCACCTACCGCCATGGATCCGAAAGCGCTGAAGGAAGAACTCCGCTTGTTCCAAAGCACACTGCTGCAGGATGGCCTGAAAGAGCTGCTGAATGAGAACAAGTTTGTGGACTGCACTTTAAAAGTGGGAGACCGCTGCCTTCCATGCCATCGCCTCATTCTGGCCGCATGCAGCCCCTATTTCAGGGAGATATTCTTCTCTGAAGACGGAAAGGTCAAAGAAGACCTCAAAGAGGTTGCTTTAGACGATGTTGACCCAGACATCCTGGACATGATCATCAAATACCTCTACTCTGCTGAAATTGAGCTGACAGATGATAACGTTCAAGAGATCTTTGCAGTAGCCAACCGCTTTCAGATTCCATCTGTGTTTACAGTTTGTGTGAACTATCTGCAGAAGAAGTTGTCCATGGCCAACTGTCTGGCCATCTTTAGGCTTGGCCTGGTCCTCAATGTGCCCAGGCTAGCCATAGCTGCCCGAGATTTTATAGCAGACCGTTTTGAAAGCCTGGTGAATGAAGAGGAATTCTTGCAGCTAGCACCTCATGAGCTCTTTGCCCTGATCGGTGGAGACATGCTGAATGTAGAAAAGGAGGAAGTGGTGTTTGAGTCACTGATGAAATGGGTGCGAAGCGACAAAGAAAAACGCGCCAAAGCCCTTAGTGAAGCTTTTAACTACATCCGCTTCCGTCTGCTTCCGGAAAAGTACGTCCGGGAGAAGGTGGAGACCGATGACATCATCAAGGCTGACCCAGAGCTCCTAAAGAAACTGCAGGTCATCAAAGATGCTTTCAAAGGAAAACTTCCAGAGAAGACAAAAAAGGAGAAGAAGGAAGGAGAGGTGAATGGAGAAGCAGGAGGAGAGGAGGATGAGGAAGAGCTGTTGCCAGGGTACCTGAATGATAACCGTAGGCTGGGGATGTACGGGCGGAATCTGATCGTCATGATAAACGACAAGGCGGCGGTGGCGTACGACGTTGGAGAAAACGAATGCTTCCTGGCGGCCATGGCTGAACAAGTGCCCAAAAACCACATAAGCCTCTGCTCCAAGAAGAATGAACTTTTCATCCTTGGTGGTCTGTTTGTGGATGAAGACAACAAAGAAGCACCACTTCAATGCTACTTCTACCAGGTTGGTGACCACTTAAACTCCCTGACAAAAAAGTGATGCATTGCAATTTTTAATTCAAATGTGTACCTCAATAACACATGAATGCAATGTAAAATATTATATTAACACAAGTTTGTCTTTTAGTTTACTTCACATTGTGTTGATATAACATATTTTATTAATGTGGAAATTATGTGCATATTTAAATACACTAAATTCAATGCAGTGCTTATTTCAATACACTCATCAATAATGAATGAGGTACACACTAATCTCTGTATTTACAGTGGTTCCTCAAGGGTTCTTTAGTAAAGGTAATGGTTATATACAGACCTGTGACTCACAGAACCATTTGAATGCATAATGCTTCTTTGCATGGTAAAATGTTCTCTTTTGTGTAATAGCACCAAAAGTGTTCTGCTATTGTTACAAATTAAAGAGCATTTTTGATACTATTAGTGTGATACGTATTAGTTTCATAGTAGTTACTGAATAATTCAAAGTAGATACTGAATAATACAGTTAAAGTTTAATTAACAGTTAGTACATTTTCAGTTTTATTCCATTCAGTGTTGCACTATTTAAATCTTTAAAGGCTACAATGAGCACATTTTTAAACTAAATTTTGGGTGAAATAACAATTATGCCATACTCACAGTGTATATTAGTGAAATAGCCCTAGCATTCTGAATGAATAGGAGCCATTTGAGATTTTGTTTGGCCTGGAAAGTAACAAATCTCTGACTTATCTGTGAAGTCCTTCATGCTAAGAGCACATTTAATGCCAGAAAGTACTATGTTTTCAGTAAAAAAAAAAAAAATAAAAATAATAATAATAATAATAATAATAATAATAATAATAGATAAACAGTGATTGTAATTATTTGTTGTTTTATTTCAGTTGGACAGCCTTACTGCTGATTGGCTGGCCCTGCCGCCCATGCCAAGCCCCAGATGTCTCTTCGCTTTGGGTGAAAGTAACAATTTGCTGTTTGCTATCGCTGGCAAAGACTTGCAGACCAACGAATCCCTTGATTCTGTCATGTGTTATGATATTGAGTGAGTAATGACAATTCTTATATCACTCAGCCTTTCTCTCAGCATGCTACAAAAAAATGGTATCTTATATATAGGCAATAAATCCTGTCTATACACTGCTAAACATGATTAATACAGGCAAAAAATCTATTATTTGATCTAGAACTTTGCGCCAATGACTCAACAAAAATGTACAGCACCGTTTGTACAAGCAATTCATAGTGCTTTAATGATTCACATAGACTACAGTTAAGCACAGTCTGCAGATTAGATCATTCAGCCTACTTTCAGACTTTTTTAAAGCAATCTTGCGTATCTTTCTTCAGTGGTCCATAACTTTTACTTCATAAAAAACATCCTAAATATATTCAGATATAAGGCACTGTTGCAGTGTTTCAGTATTCCTGATCCGTCTTTTTATGCTTTACATAAGAATCTAATCACATGTCATTATTTACAGGAAGATGAGATGGAGTGAGACAAAGAAACTTCCTCTCCACATACATGGCCACGCTGTAATCTCACATAACGGCATGATTTACTGCATCGGAGGAAAGACTGATGATAAGTGAGTCTGTGTGTGTGTGTGTGTGTGTGTGTGTGTGTGTGTGTGTGTGTGTGTGTGTGTGTGTCTGTCTGTGTGTGTTGCAGCTGTCTGTGCTCTGTCAGCATTAGGGGGGGTGTAGTGATGCCTCACTAGGCCCATACTAAACATAGTGCTTTTCAACCTCTGCATGGTAGTTATTTCCATGTTTCTGTTTCTGGACAGAAATGACAAAAAAGTATTTTAACAGAAATGGAGCTAAATATATCGGTGTAAACAAGATGGTGATATTATGAAGGCTGTGGAACTGTGAAAGTGAAATGTTTCTTTCTCTGTCTCTCAGTAAAGCTATAAACAAGATGTTTGTGTATAACCACAAGCAGTCAGAGTGGAGAGAACTGGCTGGTATGAAGACAGCCAGAGCGATGTTTGGAGCTGTTGCTCACAACGGGAAAATCATTGTAACTGGAGGAGTGAATGAGGAAGGTCTGACGGCTGCATCTGAAATCTACGATTTTGGAACAAACAAGTATGTACAAAGATATAGATTTAGATTTTATATTCCAGTTATATTCCTCTGATATGAGTGTCTATGATCATGCTTCTTAAAATCGAATACTTAAATATTATATTGTGGCCCTGGGATGAGGGCTACCCAGAATGTTTTGGACCTTTGATTTGTGTCACCTCTTTTGCTTCTTATTTCTCATTGTTCTCTTCATAAAAAAATAAAAAAGTTTGAATGTATTATAACGTTATTCTCATGTTAAAGTTTAGGTTTTGGGTGCCAAAGTTTTTACTACATTAGCGGAAGACTTGAGTTAAATGTATTATCAGCAATTTCATCAGCTGAAACCTATAACTCTACAGCACGCTAATATCAGCCAATGAATATGTCTGTTGGTCTCCACAACAAATGTACTGCAAGTGACATGTGGCAACATAATTTCTAGATTTCTTTTGTCTACATGCTTTTCCAAGTAAATTGTATTAAATTATAAGTTATTAATAATTAAATTATATTTCTAAGAATTTATTTTAATCCCTCTTCCTGTGTCTATTGCAGTGACACAGCAACCAGCAGCTGTGACACTGGAAAATGTCACAATGTGTTCTGTCAGAAAATTTCCAAATTATAAAAACATTATATTGTCCAATATTTCTGGATCCCTCTGTGGATCACATTTGTCTTGACGTGTGGAAGTATGGCATGACCATATTACAGTGGATCTAATCGTTTTATGCTCTTATCTTGCTGTCTAGATGGGACACATTCACAGAGTTCCCTCAGGAACGCAGCTCAGTGAACCTCGTGAGCAGTGAAGGAAAACTCTATGCTGTCGGAGGCTTTGCCATCATGGAGTTAGAGAACAAAGAATTCGGACCCTCAGAAATCACAGATGTTTGGCAGTAAGTTATCAAGTCTTAAACAGTTACACTGTCTGAGTTTTCTAAAGTCCAGTTTACTTTAGCCTATTTCAGCATGTTTTCAACTAGGACTGTGGTCTAGGACTGGGCTATATTACCAAATATTTTGTCTCGAGATATTTTCTATAAATTTAATACTGATAATTAACACTAATTATTATATGCATTTGGTAATAATCAGTGTTAAGTCTGGGTAATATTGCCAACCTTTAAGGAAACATAACACTCATTCTAGTGTTATATACACGAATAGATCATTTTTTCCTAAGTAAAAATAAGTTAACACATTTCTGCATATTTAACGTGCAATTATTGTTTATTTGCTGAATTGAACATATTGTGGAAGAAAAATGTTATCTGTAAAAAAGCTATCGCAGATTTTATGTTTCCAAAATGTTAAATGCAGCAAATATATAGAATTTGTGCACTAAGATTTGCAGAAAAATGCCATATTCATGTTTAGAAGATGAACAAAAACATGTAATCTGGCCAAGTATGTGATGTTCAAACTTTTGCTTACAACTATATATATGTATATATATATATATTATATATATATATATATATATATATATATATAAAAGCTAATAGCTAAGCTAATAGCTAATAGCTAAGCTAAGAGAAGCTAATTCTCTTCACTTTGTCTACTTAGTAAAACACTGACAATAAAATAATATTAATAGACGATAAGTAAAATTGACGTATAAAATTCCATGGTCTATATGACAGAACAGCACAATTACAAACTTCAGGAAAAAAGAGACCAAATGTTCTAGGCATACACTAGTCTAAACAAATATTTAATCTGGATTCAAAAACATCTATCGAGCTTGCCTTTTACTCATTCCTAATGTTCTATAGGATGCTATCCCAGAGTTTAGGACCTATATAAGAAAAGGATTATCAGGCATTTCTAAAATAGTGGCCTTACTAAGCATGTTCAGTATTTATAAGTGGACAGCAGATGCAGGCTGTGTTTTAAGTGCTTTCCCTTTGTGTTTGTTCTCAGGTATGATGATGGGAAGAAGCAGTGGAGCGGTATGTTGAGAGATTTGCCCTATGCGTCCGGAGCCTCTTGTGTTGCAATGCGTCTCAATGCTGCCCGGATGCCCAAACTCTAAATTCAGCAACTCTTTTCAACTGTCTTGTCCTTATGACCCCAGAGTCCATCTTCAGAATCCACCCAATTATGTGCCTAGACTAATCTAAACTAAGCTTAAATGTCCTACATTTTTCAGTTTCTGAAGAAGAAACAAAGCATTTGTGTAATGAATGTATGAATGAGTATATGTATGTGTTTTATGTACATTTGACATACGCTACATTTCTGTTCATTTTGGGACTTTCTAGTAACCCTTCACTACTTCATTCAAGTCTCAGGTTGTTCACATAAAAATAACTGTTGCACACATTTGGCCTAGTTATTCGTTGCTATTTGTGTTCTATTTTGTAAATTAAATATTTTTAAATCGTACATTTTGATTCTTCCTTTTGGCTTGTTTATTTTCCCAAACTAATAAGTGCTCTCAGTCAAGTCAATCTTTTACTGAAATGTGTGACTGAATGGGTCACAGTCTAAAGTGGTTTCCCTTGTAACAAAAAGTTTTTTTTTTAACTTTGCCATACATTTTAACCAGGGCTTTCTGTATTTTATGTCCTAGATTTTGTCCCGTGCAATACGACAGACCCCTCTTTTCTTTATATGAGCTGGTACATTGCTTGAAACCACAGCTGCTGAATTTGTCAAAACAACAAAGACTATAAAAAATATTAAAATCTAGAAATAGACCTAAAAATAGATAATAGTGTGTGGTGATCAAGAACCAGGATCCCTCCCAACGCTAACTGTTTATGCAAATAATAACATGCTAATTTGGAGTGTGTTAAATTAGCGCAAGCTGTTAATGATAAATTACTCCACATTAAATTCCTGTTTTGTTATTTTAAAAGCTGACGTAAGTTATCTTGGGTAGCTAAATTGACCAAGACCAGCTGACATTAACATAATCATAATTATTAGTTTAATGATGAGGAATGGCTAGTTGAACATAGTTAAACCCTGCAGGGTTCTACTGGGAGATTCACTCGAAAGAGGCCCTGAATATTCTGTTGTAACGCCCGTTAGGATGAAGCAATCTGAACAAAAAATACGCTACCTACCTTGACGTATGTGTAATCGATTGCATTACTTGCGATGCTGGAAGTGATCCTCCGTTTTCTGCCAGACACATGAAATGGGTACAGGTGTATGCACCCCGAAGTTGCAAACGGAGGTTAAACGTCGCGACAGCTGTCCGGCGCCTACCTCATCGCCCCAATGCAGGGGCATCCCGGCATGTTCGAAGCTCCATATACTGAGGAGCACATTGCACGTTGTTTCGTTCAGATTGCTTCGTCCTAGCGAGAGTTATAACAGAATATTCGGGGCCTCTTTCGAGTGAACCTCCCTGTAGTTTCATACAGATTTAAAATTGGTTCCTGCTATTTTAGAGAACATTTTCGTCAGACCTTGCCACAAAAAGCTTTCTAAAAAGAGTAAGGAAAAATATGGTATTTGGTTCAGGCATCTTAATGACGCTATAGGCCTTGTTTCCAGCATCTTAATGACACTAGACCTTAAGCTGTTGCTAGGCCTAAGGAGGTAGCAACTACTTACATTTACTCACAAGTACTTCAGTGAAAAACTGATGAATTTGTTGAGTTATATGAGCATAAGAAAATGGACATAGTAAGTAAGACATTGTACATCCATTAGAATTGTACACAAAAAGCTCATATATATGGAGCTGTGAAAGTAGCCAGGCCTTGCCCATTTGTGGTTAGCAGCACCAGCTACTTTTCCAGTTATGTCGCTGTCGGAATAAAACCTTGTATTTCTATTTCTTTTCTTTTTTCTTACAAAATTTGAAAACAAGCTGATTACATTTTTACAAAAGCCGCTTTTCCACTGCATGGTAACTGCTGTCTGTGAGCTTTCCGACGTCTGAAACTATCAGCTCTCAGCTCCGTCACGCCGCCTCTCGCGCTCTCTCCGCGCGCTCTAGTGTGTCGTTTCAACGAGTTGTCTCTTTTAGGTGGTTGTTGGGAGCCAGCTCGCATTTAAGATGCTTTTTTTCCTCCCCTTATTATTAACACCTTTGGTTTTGCTCGTGAGGGTTTCATGTAATCCTTTGTGTGCCTCGTTGGTGCTTCTTTTTAAAACTCTACCCGCCTTTGCTGTTTGATAACTGGCTGATGACGATGATCAATCCTGCCTCCCAAAATTCATCCAGTGAAACTTACCAACGTCTGACTTATTCTGTTTTTGAAGAGCCAACATAATGCAAGTGTTGGGAGTTAGTTTATTAGAAGCCAGACTAAGGTTTATTGAAAATTAAATGATATATAAGATCGTTAACTTGGTTCATTTTGAGAACAAAAAACTGGCAATGCTACAGAATGAAAAGCTGCTTTGGCGAAAGAGCCGATTGATGTGAGCCGGAACGATCATCACTAGCGCTCTCGTGCTGGAGGGGGCGGGGGTTTATTACCCACAATGCACCGCCGCCCTTCAGAGCGCCATCTTCTGAAAGCCGCGCTAAAGCCGAGCCAGTTTCCATTCTGCAGTTTTACTGCGTTTTATATATTTGCTCTTTTTATTTCAGCTCCAGCCACTGGTTAAACGCTGGTAAGTGCGAATCCTGATTTCCAAACACCTCTTTGTCGTCAGTGAAAATGTGTGTGAGTTTTAGTTTCATTTTTGGCCAAACGAAGGCCTCGGCGGAGGAACTTGCTCGGTTAGCATTAGCACTAGCACTAGCGCAAGACTAACATCTCTGTAATTATCTTTACCGAGTGTTTCAGTTCAGAAACACTAGAAGAATGTGTCTTGTGGTATATATTTACTCAGCACTCGGCGAGCAGAAAGAACAGGCGTCAGTATAAAGTGGTGTTTTGTCAGGGATTAGCTGGTGAGCCAAGCGTGTGTGGAAGCTGCGAGTGAAATTGAATGGAACAACGTGAACTCACTGAGAGTGAAGCAGCTGCTTTGTTTTCTGTTTTATCTAATAGCTCACGTAGTTAACTCACTTAAAAAATACAATTAGCAGCGTGCAACGCGATTTAAGCTACGATCACCTGGAATACGTTTATTAGTCCGCCAACTAGGAACTAACATAACCTTACAGTGACAGAATTTGTCTCGGAAATCTGAACACAGGCATTTTACATTGCTATTTGTTGGTGTATTTATTATATTCTGGAAGAGCTTAATGTTTAAGTGATGCTGGGCTTCTGCGTTAAAACATCTGAATTTTATTCATTTTAATACATTTGAAACTCTACAAATAATTCTCACATCTCTAATGGTAATTAAGGTGGTTCTAGTCACAAGTTCTGCATTTTAGAAATGTTTGTCTTGCACTCAACATATGTACGAGAAAAATATTAGATATTGGCATGAGCTTACAATTCACATCAGTGCATTTCTAGTTGTTTCTGTGTTGTGTTTCACAAAACACAACTAACTTAAAAATTGGAATGACCAATTTATTGTTGGTTTGGCAAGGAAATATAGATAAAGCAGAATTAATTGCCTGAATTTGCTTGATGGACCATACAAGGCTTTGTTGTGAATGTACTTGATTTAGAATTGCTAACTAACTGTCATTCGTTTGTGTTTATCAGAACTATGGGGGTGAAGGTGCAGCGTCCTCGCTGCTTCTTTGACATTGGTATCAGCAATACACTTGGTAAGAATGCACATACTAATAGAAAGCAGGGAAGATAAATTACTAACTTTGAAGGAGTTCACATTGCCTTGTATTATATTTATTTATTTATTATTTTATTTTATTTAAAGCTGGACGAGTGGTCTTTGAGCTTTTCTCGGATGTATGTCCCAAGACGTGTGAAAACTTCCGCTGTCTCTGTACAGGTTAGTTAGCAATGCATTTTGCATACATTTAACCAATTTTGCAAATTTTGTGATTTTTATAATTTGATATACATTCAGAGCAACTTTGAATCAACAATGTAAAAACAGCACTATTTCTTGTTTTTTAAGGTGAAAAGGGGATTGGCAAAACTACCCAAAAACCTTTGCACTACAAGGGATGTCTGTTCCACAGGATAGTGAAGGACTTTATGATACAAGGAGGAGACTTTAGTGAAGGTACTGTGTACATTGTAAACTCTGCGCTGTAGACTTATCAGTTTACATGAAATATTACTCTGTATTGTACGCTTGTCTATAAAAATTAGAATGCTGTTGCTGCTATATAATTAAAGATATAAATGTTTCTCCTTTAGGAAATGGCAGAGGAGGTGAATCCATATATGGAGGCTTCTTCGAAGGTACAGGTTTAATTAATCACTTTTGAAGACATTTTCTTAATATTCTAATGTTCACTTATCTTCTGATTTCCCAAAAATGCTTTGTGTAAGGATTGGCCAGTATGATATTACAGTATCATCTAAATTGTGCTTTTATGAGTTGGCATTGCAGTAGTGAATATCGACAGAACTGTGTTTCATGAAAAAGAATTAAACAGAGCTATTTCTGTTATTGGGAAATAATGAGTTTGATTTCCAGCGATGCTGGGGGCCCCAGATAGATTAATCGGGCTTGCTTAACAGGGTGTAGTAATGTGTTGGAAGGGAAACACGGAAGAAAAATACTTATAGTTTTAGATTAAATACTTAAGTGTAACACCAATGTTTTTTCTGATGTGTTTCAACATGTAGTTGGGCAATATGACAATACTTATTGTGATGAGTGACCATTACTGTTTGTCACAATGTGTTATTCTCAGTGTACCATGGATATCGTCAGTACTTAAAAACGCTTCCCAACTGCGTATTTGATCACAAAGAGCACAGTTTGCTCTGTTTTATTGGATTTAGTGAAGCATAGTATGTAAAATATGGAATACAAGTCATTGTATTCATAGTTTTTGATTGTATTTTTTTTATGTCAGCACTGTTTTCTCAAATTTACAAAAATATATTGTAACGTGTCATGAAAGCTTAAAGTATCATTTTTGCCATATTGTCCACTTCTATTTCAATGTATCGGAGCCCTCTAAAAAAAATACTGTGAAATTGTATCTTTGCCATATTGCCCACCCCTTCTTCACATGTACAATTTGTAAATTGCAGGACCAGAACAGCACCTGCTTAAAAGTTAAACATATTAGCTTTAAGATGATTATTTTCTAATATTGTCTCTCTTGTTTCCTAGACGAGAGCTTCTCTGTCAAACATAATAAGGAGTTCCTGCTGTCTATGGCGAACAGAGGCAAAGACACCAATGGCTCACAGTTTTTTATGTGAGTCAGGAGTTGAGTAACGGGCCACTCTTATGAGTATTTATACTGCCTTCTGACTTCACTTCACATATTGGTTAAAAATGCTCTAAGTTATGTTTGCTTTTTAAATTTATTATGTAGAATGTTGAATGAGCTCTACAAGTGTATGGCCATTGTGAATTGCTTATGATCATGCTGTGAATGAGCTGTATATGTGCATTAATCACTGTTTTTGTGTTTGTTAGATTTGTATTTACATTCTGCCTCACTGTTTTGTGTCCCTGACCATAGAACTACAAAACCTGCTCCTCATCTCGACGGGTAAGGGATTGTCTGTGTGTATGAGCAAATCTAAGTGTAATGGATTACATAGCAGTGTAGATTTGTCTGTAAGTTCTTTAATGCATGTTGTGCACCACATATTAGCCTAGTTATAACAATTTTTTGTGGAATATGTACCAGGCCTGCTTACAGTGCTTTAAAATAACTTCTCATCTCCATCTTTCCAGAATTCATGTGGTGTTTGGTCAGGTGATCTCAGGCCAGGACGTGATCCGGACGATTGAGGCCCAGAAGACAGACACCAGCAGCCGACCCTACGCAGAAGTCAAGGTGCTCAACTGTGGAGAGCTCATCCCCAAATCCAAAGGTGCTTTAGTTTTGTTTTTGTTTTTTTGTTTTGTTTTGTTTTGTTTTTGTATCTTTTAAGCTTTGTATGTGTTTTGGTTAAGATGAGTATTTAAAGATGTAAAGATTTACTTGGATCTTTACATGTGTTTTTCTTTTTGTTTTTTTTTGTTTTTTTTTGGTAATGCTTTATCCACATCATCTTTTGTGCTCATAAAATGGCTTACAGAAAAACAAGACAATGACTTGTTTTGCCACTAAAAAACCCATTGAAAACTTTTGGACAAAAGTTTTATGTGTAAAGGAATTTTCAGATAAAGATGTTTTCACATGAACCCTTGATTATTTATTGAAGTTGTTATTAAGAACATAGATGTACCTGGAATATTTTTAAGTCAACATCAATATAATTAACAAGAGCAAAGCCTGGAAGTTATTACAGTTAATAGTAGAGCTATTTTTAGATTTTTCTTGGAAGTTAGAAAGCTTACTGCAATGCCAATTTAAACTTTTTTTGCTGTTTGTGTCTGTAGCTTTGTCTGACTTTACTTCATGATATGTTCTTCTACCAGATATTTCAGGCTAGACTTGTTACCACATAAGACTGGAGTTTGTGTTTTTAATCCTCTGATATCTGGGTATCAGAGCAGATACACTAGATGAGTATCAGATTGGTGCAATCTCCAATTTTAACAAACAAGACTAGTGTGCTTAAGTTCATGTCCACAGTTTGGTGATCTCCCTGCTCACCCACAGCTACTAAACCTGGTAATTAACAAAAGAGTAATGTGTGTCGGAGCAGGAAATCACCAGACTGTGCTGTACACTGGCTCCCCAGAACAGGATTTGAAGAATCCTGGACTAGACTATTCTGTTCAGTAGTACAAATGGTCATGTATCCAAACACATTCCTTATGAAATTGATTCTAAAAGAATGTGTCTGTGTGCCCTTACGAAGTCCTGTTTTTTTTTCTTTTGGGTGTATTAGCTAAGAAAGAGAAGAAAAAGAAACAGCAGTCATCTAGCGAGAGCAGCGACGATTCATCTTCCTCCTCAGAATCCTCATCTGAATCTGAAGAGACAGACAAGGAGGAAAAGAAGCAGAAGAAGAAACGTAAGAAGGAGCAAAAGAAGAAAAAGAAGGAACAGAAACACAAGAAGAAAAAGGAGAAGGGGTTCGTATGTGATCTATGCATCTTTGACTCCGCCTTTACACCTGGTCATTTCATGCATCTCGAGTATCAGAATTATATTTGGATAAGGCCAAGCCACATAAAAATGCAAGTGTAAATGCACCCAAGACACATGTAAAATGGATACATATCCTTGGAGATGGATATGAGTGCCGCCGTCTCCCCAAGACACATTCAACAACCCAAACCCCTCCCAGGATAATCGTAACTCGTACATGTGTGTAGAAGGAAAATACTCATGGAGGACGCACATGGTTGGGGACCAGACAATGCACAGGCATTGCTGTGCAAAACAAACTGCAGATGACCTTAGAGTAACCATGGCTTGAGAACATGGTTGCAGTGTCAACGGAAGATAAAGAACCTGGAGCAAATATAGAGGAAAGCCAAAGACAGCAACAGTAAAAGTGGCTGGGTGCTGAACGGATAAATAATTGATAGTTGTTATTCCGTCCCTCAAAGCATTGAATTGACCAACTGGAGACACATTTGATTACCAATTGTAAAAGTATGTAGCTGAAGTCTTATTAGGATACACATTAGATACTAGTCACATGAAGTGACCATGTGTAAACGGGGTCTTTGTATAGTTGCTATCATAGGACCACTTATCGCTAAAACAGAGCTTTATAGGTTTTTAAAAAAACTTCATGTGAACATAGATTCATTTTTATTAATTTGTTATTAATTAAAAGTTGACACAATTTAAAAGGCAGCTAGCGTTTTTTTTTATAGTGTAAAAGGGAACAAAGAAAAGCCGGGGGGGCCTGTCAGCAATGATATACATAATTTTAATGTGGTTTCTGATTTGGTATTAAGTGATTCCTGACGTACTAATTAACTCACTTTTTCCCCGTTTTCTGTTTTTCCTTCTTAGTTCTGATAATGAAGAGGTAGAGGAGGCAGAGCCTCAACAGCCTGTTTCCTCCATCCGTCCAGAGGAAGTCCCGCCCATTCCAGAGAATCGCTTCCTTATGCGACGTAGTCCCCAGCAGCAGCAGCAGCAGCAGCAGCCCAAAGAGGAGCAAGAAAAGGAAAAACACAAAGAGGATTCTGGAAAAGAGAGGCAAAGAGAACGGGAAAGAGACAGGGACCGAGACAGGTTAGGTGTTGTGACTTGACTTTTGCTTTTAAAATATTTATTTTATTTATTTATTTTTTTGGCATTACACCATTAACTACGGTCACACAATCCATTATTGCTGTACCTTAATGAGTGATTTTGCCTAGGAGGATATGGTTTTCACTGTGCATAGTACAGTCTTAACTTGTATTTGTGGACGCAGTGTTGAGCAGTGTTTCAACAGCGTTTTGTCAAAGTATTTCTGAAGCCCATCTGGTGATATCCATCACAGAAGCATGCTGGTTTATTAATTCTGAGAGATCAAAGGTCCCTCGCTGAAGGACGTTGTTTTTAAACTGCTCATTTGTTGTTTTTTTTGGGGTTTTTTTTTTTGTGCATTTTTGGCAAAGTAATGAGCCTCAACCCATCTATGCTCATAAAAGACTAGATCTTTCTTGGGTGCTCCTTTAAAAACCAAGCATCATTGCCCGTTTTACAATTTTTTTTACATTTTTCACAATATTGCTGTCTCAAATTGTCCCTATTCTGCTTTGGAATTTTTAGGTGCAGGTGTCAATTTAAGAATAAGCATATGTTCACAAAAAAGCACAATGAATTTGAAAAGATAAGCTAAAAAAAGACAGGATATTTATGGATTATTTTATTTTATTTTTGTTCCAATACAGATGAAATAGATTTATAAATAACTGCTTTCTGTTTTTATTTGGCTTTTAGCTGTCTGAGCTATTTTTTGGAATTGGGTTTGCTTTATTTCACTGGAAGCTCAATTAGTATTTGTATATGTCATGCAGATGTCCCTGGCAAGTTTTCTTTGACAACTTTCACACCTACCTTGTTTGATACAGACTAGTGCTGGGCAATATGGCCAAAAATATTATCATGATTAAAAAAAATTCATATCAGTTGATATTGGTACGTATCGTGATTTGTCAAATGATTTGTCAAATCTTTCTTTCAAGTTTGAAGTCTGATTTTGGCTCCTGAGTGGTTAATTGCTGTGGCAAACACTTGCCAAACGGTGGAACATTTCACAAATGGGATAGTGGGAGAAAGTTTCTGGTTAGCTATTTTTACCAGCTGGAAAAGCATGGCTGCAATTTTTGTAAT
Organism: Colossoma macropomum; assembly: GCF_904425465.1. Classification (NCBI taxonomy): domain Eukaryota; kingdom Metazoa; phylum Chordata; class Actinopteri; order Characiformes; family Serrasalmidae; genus Colossoma; species Colossoma macropomum. The sequence continues at coordinate 45,587,615 of NW_023494789.1, forward strand.
ATTCATAATTTAAGAGAGCTAAAAAAATTCTATCTGGTGACGATTGCTAAACTGTTTTTAGTTTCTCAGCAATGTCAGCTTAATACACAAACAGCAAACATTAGCTGGCTCGGTACGTCAATGATGGATCACACCGCCATACTGCCATCACTCCTACCACATCCATATCACAGTATATCACAGTATTCAAACACCAGCTAACAGACATCTGGATTTCTGTACTAGTTTCAGTCTAGTGCTCTTTCACTTCCGTTGATTGGGAATGCACTAACACTAAAATATGACTGTTTGAGCGCTGTAACAGCACTGTAGTTGTGAGGAGCAGGCGTGACTTAATGCTACTAAAGCTTGTAAGGATGTTAGAAAAGAGGTGAGTTCGCTCTAGGACTTGTACAGTTACGCCACTTATCTTGTCACTCACACTGGGTCACAGGAAGCTCCGCTTCCAACAGGGAATTTGTATATCGCCACGTTTCAGACGTTGCTAAAGTATATTTTTGGTGACATTTCACTCCTTATTCACTTCGTCAAAAAACTTGGAAGTGCGCCCTCTTGTGGCGACTTGCAGTAGAAAACGCCACCAGGGCTGTCGCTAGAATGTGGAGTGTGAGAATGCTCTGTTGTAGCGAACATTTCTTATTTCTATCGAGGAAAGTCATACCGCGATAATTATTGTTTTATCGCCCAGCCCTAGTACAGACCAATCCAAAATCATGGGTCTGTTTCCAGGTGAACTCTGTTTCAGTTTGCTGCTGGTGGAAACATGTTTACAATGGTTCACACCAGACAGTGTTTATGACAGTATATGCTGTACCATCTGCATAATTCTGCTTGTTCTAACAGTTGACTCTTAAGAGATGCTCATATTGTTCTTGCAGCACAAGTAGCTGCTGATCACTGCAGACAAGCAATAAAATAGCAAAGCAATGCATTTCACTTTGATTTAACTTGATTGGTTAAATTAATTAATTGGGTTAATAATCATAAAGATGTAGAAATCAAGTATCAAAAATATATGTGAGGGAAGGATCTGGATTTTACACAGTGATGGACAGATGTTTGTTTGTTTTGTTTTGTTTGTTTGTTTTTTGTTTTTTTGGCTTCAATGTGAAACTAACAGAGCTTGTGTATCCCATACAAAGTTCTGACCAGACACCCATGTATCTAATTTGGCCACTTCAGTCATTGCACTGTGAAACTCAGTGAAACAAATGGAAAAAGATGCAGCACAAAAACCTTAACTCTGGTTCAGATTTTAGAAAACAAACTTTGTGTCTTAAGTTTTACCTTTTTGTAATGCGGATCATGTGGCTGCTGCAACAGAGAAGTTTTAGATCATGGGTAGCTCTTAGTAAATCTGTGGGTTTAACTTCTTGTGTTTCAGACCCATGACGAACTCGAGACCGAATCGCACACGACTGGTGATGACCAGATCAGGGCGAAGAATTAAAGGAAGAGGACCCAGGGTGAGAGAAACATGCCTGTGTGTCTGTCCTCAGTATAATTCTGTTCTTACACTATTCTTTGCTCATTTTATGAGCACAGTGTGAATATGCTTAATTGAGTAAATGATGGTTTGTTTTTTTTGTTTGTTTTTGTGTAGCGTTACCGGACTCCATCCCGGTCTCGATCTCGATCGTGGGACAGATTTCGCCGCAGTGAAACCCCCCCACACTGGAGACAGGAAATGCAAAGAACACAGAAGGCCACACCGAACACACAGGCCACCCAGGACCGCTGGATAAAAGGAGACAAGTAAGGCTGGAAAAATACCTAAACCTCTGGGGAGATGTGCATGCTGAAAGTAAAATTCAACAGTTCAAACAAGTGTGGACACTAGGGGTGTGAAAATAGAGCAGTGCATCATTATTTATATATTTGAAGGTAATCCTCCCCTGTGTTGATAATTATAACTGATTATATCCTATAAAACATCTGCTCAATAACAATTGTAGCTTTAAAAAGTTTTAAAAAATGGTATTATTCTTGTGTATTTCAGTATTGTGTAAATGGTTTCTCCAGTCTGAAAACTTTCTCAAATTCTGAATCGCACAAAAATAATTTAACTGAATCATGGTGAAATTTGAGATTTCCTGTTAAGTAATTTCCTGTAGAACTGTAATCAAATTGTAAAAGTTAATGGCTTTCTGACACTGTGGGCTATATTGATTTTTGCAAGAATAAGTTTAATGTTTACAGTATTTTAAAATCATTTTAAATTATTCATGTATTACAGAGGTGACATGTCACAAGAAAAGACAGACACTGCAGAGCCCATGGAAAAAGAAAAACCCGACATAGAGCGAGAGAAGAAAAATTCTGAGAGAGAGAAGAAGGAGAGCAAGCGAAACAAATCAAGGAGTCTCTCTAAAGGTCGAGAGAGGAAGAGTGGCAGGCATCGCTCGAGAAGCAGAGAGAGAGACGGACGGAAAAAGACAGATGGAGAAACAGAAAAGAGAAAGGGGCATAGTCGCAGCAAAAGCAAAGAGAGGAAAGGAGAGCGGGAACACAAACGCAGCAAAATGGATGATGGAAAGGGCCGGTCAGGTAGCAAAGACCGAAAAGACAAGGAGAAAGATGCTAAAGAGAAGGAGAAAAAAGGGAAAGAACGTGAGAAGAGCAAAAGCAAAGAGAGGACAAAACAGACTGAAAGTGATGGAAAGGAGAAAGAAAAACATAAGGAAGATGGTAAGAAAGCTAACAGCAGAGAAGATCACCGTGAAAAATCACGAAGCCGAGAAAGAGAGCGTGATCGTGATGTCAAACAGAGGTCCAGGTCAAGGGGGCGTGGCCAGAGAGGGTCACGTGACCGAGACCGACGAGACAGGGACAGACGACAAAGCAGCAGCAGCCGAGACAGAAAGTCAAGGAAATCGAAAAGTAGAGAGAGAGAAAGGGGCAGAGAGCGGCGGAGAGAAGGAGAGGACAGGGAGAAAAGGAAGAATAATGAAGAAAGCAAGAGCAAAGAGACCAGAGGGAGAGACAGAAGCTCTAAAGACCGTTCCGGCCATAAACACAGAAGCAAAGACAGGAGTGACCAGCAGAGTGACGACAAACAGAAGCGACGGAGAAGAATGAGCAGCAAGAGCAGCGACTCGGACAGCGACAGAGATAAACGTAAGAAAAGGACAAGGAGCAAAAGCCCCAAATCCAGAGAAAAGGCTAAAGACAAATCACGCAGCCCCAGGAGAGACAGAAATCATCACAGGAATCAGAAAAAGGACTCAAGCTCCAGTGACAGCGACTAACCTCCCTGTTCACTCGCTGAAAGAAGTACTCCTCCGTTTTTCAAGCTATTGTGTGTCATATTTGTACAATATGATCAATTACTACAGAAAATAATTTCACCTCATTTACTTGTGCTTAAAAAAAAAAAAGAACAGAAAACATCTGCTCTCAGAACACCAGTGATGGCAGCCAGTGGGCAGTTGGTTTAGCAGCTGCCTTTTGATTTGTAGTCAACAAATTTTCTGTTCTTTTTCGAAATACAAGGAAATTGTAAGTAGTAATTGACTGTATGCTACAGATGCAGCAGATTAGATTGAAAAATGTTGGCGTATGATTTTAGAACACCCCTGTCCTCATTCAACATTGATCAGCTGCCCCATAAGAACATTTATGAACAAGAATGTTTCTGCTTTGCATTTACACTCTTCCTTTTATATTGACTTGTGCACACAGATTTAGTTGAACTGGAAGCAAAAAGACTGCAAATTTCTGATGGTCCTTGATCAGGAAATTTTGTGTAGTTCTTTTCTCTCTCTTGTTCTTTCCCTTTGTTCTTCCCTCCACCATGTTGTGACGCAGGCCTTTTTCCTCCCCTGCACAATCTATTTTCTTTGCCTGTTTTTGAAATAGAATTAATGTTTGGTTGCAAAATTTTTACTCAGAGAAAATGGTTAATGTTTTTGCCTTTCCCCACGTTGCTGTCTTTAGCTGTGTGGTTCTTAATCTGTAGGGAGAGATAATGGGTGGGAATCTGTATTTTGGAGTTTTATATGGGTTTTATGTTTGTAATAACATCCTGATGCAAGTGTCAGTTCAGTCAAACTTGGGAATTAAAACTGATTCTGAAATAGGAAATTGTCTTGTAAACTGTCATTTTCTTTTACGGTCATGTGTTCCTTTTTATTTTTGGAAATGACTGTTCGAAAAGGACGATTCACCTGTCCACTCTAGTCACGACTCGGACTCGAGATTTAAGGCTCACAAAATTGCAGCCAGAGGAAAAAAACGCGAACAAAACTAATTGAATCAGGATCGCTGAGCTTTGTGCGGTAATGAATAAATCCTTCTGTTCCTTATCTTACGTAGGCCTGTGTGTTTGCCTCTCAGTTCTGCTCATCTGGCGTTAACAGGTCCACTGACAAATTAAGAGTCCTGTTTGAATCGACATCAAGGTGATGTAATGACACAAATTTGTAATCGCTGTTTTTGTGGCAGCTGGGAGAGAAAGCGAATTACAAAAATGGAGCTCTTGATTTATGCTTCAAAAACCAGTTCAAAACCAGACTGCCGCAATCTAAAACTTTTTGGAGATGGGCTAATGAGAATGAAATCGGATAAATATCTCAAGGTGCTTCTGACACGGCAGTGTTTTCCGCCCTGTTGGGCATTTGTCATTCATTTGTCCTAGCCTAACGCTATTCTGTCTGCTTTGAAATGGAAGTTTTTTTTCTTTTCTAATCTAATATTGTGTGTGACGTTTTGATCTGGACTACTTTAGGAAATTATCCACCTCTGGTAAAACTAATCTAGCTCGAATAGTGCTGTAGAAGGAAACTCCCTCTGGAATTATTACTTGGCAGACTTGTAAAAACTACGGACATGACATATGTACTGGAATAAAATCCCCACTACTCTTAAGTTCCTGCAGAACAGGAGGCTGCAGTTTCCGGACCACAGATCTCATCGATAATCATCCAATTACAGCTTGTCTTCTGGTAAAACGATGCACGAAAACAAAAATTATTTCATTAATAATTTAATAATTAATGATCTCGTAATTGTATCATTGTCAGTGTTGCTATGGTCCGCCTAGATGCCTAGCTAATTCTTGCGGTCAAGTTACAAATTAAGAAAAATAGAAATAAGGAAATGAACGCACACAACAGCTCGTGTAACGTGACCCTGAATGTGAGGTTTGTGTTAATACTCCTACTACTGAACAAGACTTAGCGTTTCAACAGGTATAAAATCCGAGTACAGTTTTTTCCCCCAAATATTAACTGTGGCACGATTTTTGGAAACAACACCGAAAACTGATAATAAAGTTTGTAGACCAAAATTCCTACAAAATCATGGCATGCTGGTCAACCGGTTTAACCAGCTCGAGATGGCGAGGCTAGCTACTTATTTTTTTTCCAATGGGCCGGGCACAAGAAGAGAAGGCACGTTTTGTTTCTTTAAAACTCAGATTTAGATACGCGTTTAATTAATACTACAATATATATAAGTGTGTTTTTTCCTGTTGAGTTGAGCTACCTTCTAATTTCAGCAATGCCGCATCCTTTCTGTAGGGGGCAGTAGACGTGTTTAATTTATATTCAACCTGCCGGTTTGTTTTTCAGAGAAGAAGGTTTCTGTACTTCTGAACTGGTGAGCAGTTGTGTTTCTGAATGCTTTACTAGCTACATAAGTTACCTTTTTGATAGATGTTCTCTAGTCAGTGTTTTTTTTATTTTTTTTATTTTACGTTTAAACGCTGATCGGTAAGTGTTTTGATGGTTTCTGTTGACAGTTTGCTAGCTACCGTCCTGGTTAGTCTCAGAAGGGAGAAATGGTCACGGTTTCATGTAATAAATTTGATTTTCCCTATAACAAAGTAGAGCACCTGTCTGTTATCCGCCTTTACCGGAGAACATGGTTTCTTTCCTGTGTGTAGAGAGACGAGAGGGGGCCACGTACGATAAGTGGGGTAGTTTAGACGCCTGAATGTTGGTAAGGATGCGTATCACTGGGTATCGCTGATTTACCAAAACCCTAATCGATCCTTTTTTTCAACCTTTGTCCTCTGCGCTGTCGGGCACCAGGTCATCCAGCTCCTGGGAGTCCATGTTTCTAAAATCACAGTGAAAAGTCGATATGTTAGCATTACTGAATCATGGAGATACGGCGTATTTTGTAGCAGAGGTGTCTAAAAGCAGTAGCTACCTGAATATAGTTATTGAGCATTGACTGCCTGCAAGTTATGCCTTTACTATAATAGGTTCAACGAGTGTCCTAATTTCCTTCCGTGTAGCCTGAACTCTACCAACATTCGCCAGATTCAGGAAAAATCATGACATTTGTACAGTTCAAATGACGTAAAAATGATTAAAGGATTAAAAGCAACTTTACGAATGAGCTACTTGTAATAAAATTATACAGTAGAAATGAATTGAAGAAACATCCTATATCTGCAGAATTAAATATTTTATTACCTTATAGTCATATTCTATATATTCATAATGGTATGACAAACCGTGCACATTCTCAATTCCTTTACTAGTGTATCTCCATTATTAGTCTCTCTGAGTCTGTCAAAGGTGGAAATTGCACAGCAAATATGCGAATGTGGACACTCCCTTTATTTTACCGAATAAGGAGCTAACTTCAACATCATTGAGCCTAGTAAGACTGTGTGTGTATGTGTGTGCATATATATAATATATATGCAGAGCTCCATTTACTTTAGTTAGTATTAGGAAGAATTAAAAAACTCCTAATGACAATGGCTTTATTATAACAAGTCTATAGGTATTTAAATATAAAGCAGATCTGATTTACTGGATTTGTCGAATGTGTTTCCAGGCCAAGATGAAGACATTAGTTGTGTTCGACTTCGATCACACTCTGGTGGACGATAACAGCGACACATGGGTGGTCCGCTGTGCTCCAGAGCAGAGTTTGCCTGCCTGGCTGAAGGCCTCCTATGAAAAAGGACGCTGGACGGAGTACATGGGCCGAGTTTTGTCTTACCTCAGAGACCAGTCCATCTACCCGGACACAATCAGATCAGTTCTGGAAACGATTCCCTTCACAGATGGAATGGTAGAGCTGCTGACTTTCATTTCGCAAAACAAGCACGATATAGACTGCATTATAGTCTCTGATTCCAACACACTCTTTATAGACTGGATTTTAGAGGTGCATGGAGTGAAGGGTGCTGTTGACAGTGTGTTTACAAATCCTGCTAGCATTGATAATGGTGGTTACATAGGAGTTCAGTGCTTCCATTCACACCAGTGTGAGAACTGTCCAGTTAACCTGTGCAAACAGAAAGTTTTGAGTGACTTCAGAGAAAGTCAAGCCAACTCTGGTGTCCACTACCAGGCCATATGTTATGTTGGAGATGGAGGGAATGATTTTTGTCCTATAAAGGTTTTGGAAGAGAATGATCTAGTGATGCCACGTAAAGGTTACACACTTGAAAAACTGCTGTCCAAGGCCAGACGTGAGAATAATGCACTTAAGCCCCAAATTGCACCCTGGAGCAGTGGAAGTGAAATTCAGCACCAGTTGCTTGACCTCATCCAGCAGTAATCTGACCTTTTAATTAGGTGGTGAAGGATCTATGACAGTTTAAAAGAAATGTAACGTTTACAATATATAAAATGTGTGTGTGTGTATGTATGTATGTATGTGTGTATATATATATATATATATATAAAATGCAGTGAAGAAATTGCATTAATACACTGTTGAACCAGGGCCATTTTATAGGGCTTTATTTACAAAATATGAAGATAAGGACTAGGTAGCACAACACGCTTTGTCCAGGATTAAAGACTTGATGTGTTAATAAAGGAAAATGTAAAAAAAAAAATCAGGGTACACTTTTTTGTCATGTGTTGTAACATTAGCATGCTGTTGAGGAAGTGTTGTTTCTAACTAGCCTAATTTTGGTTAGCTACAACAAAATTGTCCAAATTAGAAGCATAGCTACAGTAGCATTATTTGTCAACATTGTGAAAAGCTTCTCCAGGCATGAATGGGTCAGTTAAGCTAATAAAAGGGTAATATGTGAAATTGTTCCATAAAACATAGGCTCGAGTTTTATTTCATAGACCTTTTTTTTACATTGTTTTCCCAACTAGCCTGGATTGTTTGAGAAGAACTGCTTGGCTATATGATATTGAAATTGATGTCAGTGGAAAGTGATAACAGTATTTCTAATAGTTCTGTACTTCCTTCCATTGAGTGACATGTAACCACGTTGTGGGTTCCTTTGATCAACTGCTATCAGCACTAATTTGTACTGTGTTTATCAGTATTTATGGGGCATTTTGATCATACAATGCAAGAATCAATATGTCATTTTTTAAAAACAGTATCTACTGTTTGTGTCTGTTGACTGAGTTTGTCAGTGAGTGGTAATCTCAGGGATAAATCTGTTGATAAACTCAGTGAACAAGTATAATGATGTTCATTAACATCTGTGTGACTGCATAAATGAAGCCAGTATGTTAAAAGTAGTTTGTGTTGTCCATTGTCCATTGTCCATTGTTCTGGTAATGTAAGTGTATTAATTACACTATTGCACTCTTTGACATTAAAATACTGTAGCTGAATTATAATTTCATTCACTATTGTGTTACTGAGGAGGTGGAAATGTTACATAAAAATACATTTTAATGTATGGTTTTTGCATATACTGACCAGCTTTTGACATATTGTACAACTGAATTGTGATTTGCTAAGAGTTTATTTTAAAGGGAAAACTCAATTTCTGCATAATTAAATTATTGAAATGTAAACAAAATGATTCAGAGTGGTTTACTGTGAAATGCTCCATTCTAGGGAAACTTGTTTAGTCAGAATAATCCACTACAGTGGTGATGGGAACCAGGCGTCCAAAAGATCTAATGCTTGTAAAAGCTACCTCACAGAAAGGGCAGCGTACCCATCTTGTAATTATATTGCCACATAGTCTGAGTACAATATGCTTTATACAATATTTCACAAACAGGAAGTGGAGTGCATATGGGAGCTTTTTATGATCTTGAGTATCACAATGGTGAATATTGCTAGAATATTTAACAAGGAATATGTGCAACCCCTAATCTATTGAGCTTGGACTGGCTACAAAGACCCTGTGTACTGAACTAAGGGGGAATGCCGCCGATTTTTCAAAATTTTTGTGTAATTCCATCGTTGCAGTATAAAAGTCTTTCAGAGTGATCTAATGTAAAATTATTTGCTGTATAGAGATACAGATTTAGATTTCTTTACAGTGGTGGTGATATGATGTCTACAAGCAGGGTTACTTAAAAATGTATTCTGTTACAGATTATTGGTTACTTGTTAAGAAATGTAATTGTAACCTAATCCAAAGCATTACTATATTAATGTAATCTGATACCTTCTGTTACTTGTGGGTTACTTGTCTTTAATTAAAGATGCATAATTAAATAAAGAAATGAGGAAAAAAAGACTTTTTTAGCAAGAATTGAACTTAACACACCAAACACAAAAATGATAGATTATAGGTGACTTCCTCACTGCCTCACAGCGAAATGGCCAAATCTAAGTGGAGCAATATAATATATATATATAATTCAAACATAAAGATGACAAATTTGCATAACAGTATAATTTGTTTGAGTTTTGACATGTATATTTACTTACATAACCCTGAAGTTTATAATCATGCTTTGCTCCCCAGGAAAAAGATTACAAAAAAATGACGAATAAATAAATAAATAGGTACACTGAGACTAAAAGCTCTTAGACTAAAACACAGGGAACAAGTAATTGATGTAGAATGATCCAGTACATTGGATCAAATGCAATATAGTTAAAAACTATACTTCTCTCCTGGGACTAACATATTAGCCTTATTTGTTAAAAATCTGTTGTTTTTCTTGCCTAAGTCAAAAGATCAATCTTATTTTGAGACCTCTCATCAACAGTAAACACAAATCAAACTGGAAACTCTGACTGGCCATCGTGTGTGTTCTCTCTGCTGAAAGGCTGTACTGGCCCATCAGGTTTCATGTTGGTGTGTCCTGCTCAGGCTTTGATGATGGTAGACGCTCCCTAATCAGCTCTCACTGGTTTCAGCAGTTCATAGAAATCAACGTGTACCACGAGTTTAAAAAGGCGTTAATTTCACATGAAAACTAAGCGGGAGCTGATCGTCTTAGTCACAAATGACTGTGATGGTGATGATTTTCGCAGACGCAGTCACCTCCCTCCACCAGTGAACATCCAGGTAACGGACATTGAGAGAGTGGACTCTTATAAGTACCTGGGTTTTCACCTCAACAATAGACTGGACTGGTCAGAAAACACAGTGCACTTATAAGAAAGGCCAGAGCAGATTCTACCTGCTCAGGAGACTGAGGTCAATTGGAGTGCAGGAGGCACTCCTGAGGACCTTCTTCAACACAGATGTGGCATCAGCTATCTTTTATGCAGTGGTCTGCTGGGGTAGCAGCATCTCAGCTGCGGGCAGAAAGAGACTTGACAGACTCATTAAGAGGGCCAGCTCTGTCCTGGGAAGCCCCCTAGACCCAGTGCAGGCGGTGGGAGACAGGAACATCCTCCTCCTCAACAGCATGCTAATGTTACAACACATGACAAAAAAGTGTACCCTGATTTTTTTTTTACATTTTCCTTTATTAACACATCAAGTTTTTAATCCTGGACAAAGCGTGTTGTGCTACCTAGTCCTTAACTTCATATTTTGTAAATAAAGCCCTATAAAATGGCCACAGTTCATCAGCGTATTAATGCAATTTCTCCACTGCATTTTATAAGACAGGAGCATCCTCCTTAGCCAGACTAACATCCATGCTGGAGAACAGCTCCCAACCCATGCATGAGACTCTGGCAGCACTGGGCAGCTCATTCAGTGACAAGCTGCTCAACCCCAAGTGTGTAAAGGAGGCTATCACAGGTCCTTCCTGCTGCTGTTAGACTGTACAACCAGCTCTGCTCCCAGTAGAACTCTCCTCCACCCCCCATTAGACCTCACACTCCTACAGAACATAAACTGTGAATTCATCACCATTTCCTGTGTGCAATATAATCAATACTCCATGTGTAATATTTTAAAAATATTTCTATAGTGTAAAGATTCTTTGTTTTTCTATTCTTAATGTTTATATTGTTAACTCCTCACACAATACTCTATGTGAAATTCAGGTAAAATATCATTACAGTGCAAATATTTTTGCCTTTATTTATTTATTTATAATTTTTTTATATTGTTATTTTTTGTGAAGGATAGAGTTTATATTTTGATCTTATTTTTTATATTTAGTATTTACATATATAGTAACAAGTAACAAACTGTAAAAACCTTGTTAAGTTATTAACTAGGTTAATTACCTGCTTGTTAATTCTCTTCTTGTTACTTTACTTTTCTTGAGTGCCTTGCTGTCCCTTTGCTGCTGTAGCACTGAGAATTTCCCTGTTGTGGCACTAATAAAGGGTTATCTTATCTTATCTTATCTTATCTATCTTATAATGATCATTTACACATATTAACATTTTTCCCCATCATTCGAAAACTACTGAAGAAAGAAACCATACACGTAAAAATGAAACTAACTTTGTAGCTCCCGAGATTTTGCTCTCTGTTAATGTTTCAGACTGTTAAAACCTGCCAGGTTATGGTTTTCAGAAGTTTACTGCCCCATCAGATCAGATCAGATCAGTCCGCTGCTGTAGAATCTGGTGGTGTGGATGATCCGCGTACATGGCTGACTCACATATCCTCAGTTCTGACAATACAAATAAAATTCTTACTAAAACTTCTAATTTGGCTGAATAGAAAAATGCGAACTGCTGTGAGAGGGATTCTTCAGAACCCTGACTTCTTCAGAGCACTGACTACAACACAAATATAGCCATTTTATTCATTGTCCAAAACCACTAGTAAACCTAAACGTGTTTTTATGTAAGTTTTTATGTACTTTATTTATGTTTATGATGGTAAAAATAGTGGAAAATCTGAAAAAATATGCTTTGTTTGGGGGGGATGGGGGGCTATTTTGCCTTACGTAAGATGTACGACACCCTACATATACCCCTCAGCCATGAACGGATTAAAACTGATCAACAAGACGTTTCAGGCCAAACCTTTATCACAAAGCTATCGCAAAATAATGTCTCAGGCACCAGGCAGCGTAATCTTAACCATTTTGTGTAATAACTTTTTTTGTAAGGGATATTTTAGAGGCATTAAATTCTTCAGAAATTTGGTTTCTATCACAACACAGTGAGCAATTATAAATCAGTAAGTTTCACATCAAACCACTCTGAATGACTGTTTACATCTGAAGTGTTGAATTATGTAGATTTTTTTTAAATGGTGGAGTTCTCCTTTAAGTATGAACTGCTAACCAATCACAGCGCAGGAAGGCCGTACATGCCGGAATACGGGTGGGGAAAAACATCGCTACCCAAATTACACAGCGTGCATGAACGTGGAGATGCAGAAACCCCGTCCGAGAGCATTTTAATTCCTGGTCTGAAGATAACACGGTAAGTTTATGGACATGAACTGTCTGGTCACATTTAAGTCTCCCCTGGTTGTGCAGGATGTTAATTTTGTTAAATCGTTGAACAGCTCTATCCTTAATTTAAACACAACACTGTGCGCTCTGGAATGTAATCAGCGAATATGAGCTCGTTTTATAAACTGCATGTAGAGCACAGCTGTTTGCGTTTTAATACGTTGTTTGGGCCATTTTTTTATTATTATCACGCTCATTTCTGTCACTTGGACTCTTATGCTGCCGTAGAAACGTGATAGCCAGCGGTGATGTTACAGGAGCTGAAATCCAATCGGTTTATTGGCGTTCGCGTCGTGCTCATATTCAGTCACAGTTAAAGCATTTTTACATCCAGTTTATTTCAGTGGCTAATTTCCCAAATACAATAGAAAATTAACCATTTAGCTAATACTGACATATGTGCTTTGTGTTGATTAATGTGTGTTGTCCATAGTAAATAAATAAACCTATAAATCAAAAGCCACATTGTGACCCACATTTGGTGAAGGTTTTGGCTCTGATTATTACAAATGACAGGCCTTGCAGAGGGTTTTACAACAGGTTCAGTCTATAAACTTTGAAGGGTAACATGACCATATCTGGTAACGTGAGCATTTGAGATGCAGTGGTAGGTATCACACTTTGATGCTTTGAAATCACTTATCTCTTATAGCCGGTTCATGAAGGGTTCTAAGGTGTTTCTTCATAAAAAATGTTCAGCTCCTGGTTGAATGCTTGCAATGGGGTGGCCAACACTGGACTCTGCTTTCTCATAGGAAAAAATACATGAATGCATCAACAGAGATTTTTTTTTCTTGTTTTTCTTGTTTGTGACTCTGCAAACAATTAATAATTGTGCATTAGAGGTGTAAAAATGCATCACTGCATCGTGATACATTGATTTGAAGATGGCAATTCAGTTGCATCAGTTTTGGAATGTTAGAATCAATTATTCTCACTATAATATATAATTATAATAATATATAGTAACAATTATAATTAAAATAATTTTCAGTCTATACTCTTCTTTGCCAAAATAAGATACTTGGGCCTCCTAAATGAATTATATGCTTTGGATGCTGGTGATCTAATGATTGCAGGGCTGTTAAAAGAGTATTCAAAAGATCTTTGACACTTGACTGGTGAAGGACGTGTCCTATGAGGATGTAAGTGTATAATCTACTATTGTCATTATTTCTTCGTTAGTACAATGTTGACTATTTCAGGGTTTACAGTGTGACTTGCAGCAGTACATGGACACCATCATTTTGATTTGCTCCTAAAGTTCTTTAGCTTTTAACCAAAAAATCTTCAAGTGCAGCTTTAGTTGAAAAGTAACTTTGAAAATAATACATTGAAATAATACATTGACAAAAGAAGACAAACCTTTGATGTGCAGTGCACATACAAGTATTCTATTGTAATAACCCTGCTTTGTGGCCTTGCAAACAACTAATAACTGTGTTTTTTTCAGGATCAAAAATGTCAAGTCAAGATCAGGAGAGTTACAGTTATGATTTCTGTGACCCATCACACCCAACGGAGATGCTCGATGCTCTTAAGGATTTTCGGGCCGAGGGGCTGTTCACAGATGTCACCTTGTTGAGTGACTCTGGACGTGTTTTTCTCTGCCATCGGATGGTGCTGGCAGCCCGGAGTCCCTTCTTTCGAGCCATGTTCACCGCAGACATGCGGGAGAAGAGGGACAAGTGTGTGCGGCTTCCAGGCGTGGACAGCGAGGTTTTGGGTGCAGTTATTGACTTTATTTACACTTCAAAAGTCACTGTAACTCAAGGCAATGTGGAGAGACTGATGGAAGCATCCAGTTTGCTGCAGCTGGGGTCAGTGAAGCAGGCTTGTGAGGCCTTTCTGATCCGCCTGCTGGACGTGGATAACTGCTTGGGCATGCGGACTTTTGCTGAGTTGCATATGTGTACAAAACTTGAGATGGAGGCCAGGAGAACCATTCTGTCAAGGTTTGAGGAGCTTGTAGGTCAAGAGGAGTTTGTGGAGCTAAGTTCTGAACGGCTAAGAGATGTGCTATCACTGCCGAACCTCACGCAGAAAGAACAGACTATGCTAGATGCACTGGTGCGCTGGGTTAGCCATGATAGCCAAGCTAGGTTAAAACACACTCAGGAATTAATGTATTGTTTGTGTTTAAATTTAGATGAGCTAAGCTTTAACTCTGCTTACAACGTGTGGGACAATTACTTATTCACAGATTCAACAACTATTCGTGCCCTGATTGCACAAATGCTAAAGCCTAGCTTAAACTCTTCCCACATGACTAGCAAAAAGCCAGCTTCCAGTATGTATGTCATTGGTGGGTACCACTGGCGCCCCCTAGCTGAAGTCCATGCCTGGGATCTGCAGACCAGAGGTGGGTAGAGTAGCCTAAAACTTATACTCAAGTTAAAGTGTTGTTACATCAATGAAAAAAAAATAACCTGTCCTAGTTGTAGTCTAACAAACAGCAACTTAAGCTGAAACATATCAGGCCCAAAACTCCTGGAGTGCAGCATATATCAGCATAGGAGCTTAAGGTTGTTAAGTATTGCCACTTGAAAATACATGCACCTTCCTGTTACAAACTCCAAACTTCTTAAGAGCTCTGCCTATCGTATAGGTCCACTATACAGGTGTACAGTTGCTGACTGTAACTCATCTGTTGATGCACAATTTATCAGCCCCCTCATTCGTTACACTAACATGGTCGTAATGTGTTCGATGCTTGTACAGGTGTTCACGAGTTGCTTCACATGAGTCAGGGTAGAGTCTTGAGTCCCTAGGGTGCTAGTCTGAGTAGAGTCTCTGGGATAAGAGTCCGAGTCTTGCGTCTTTGGTTTAGCTGTTCAGTCTTGTATTATCTAGAACCTGCTAAATATTGGCTAAATTAGTTCACAACTAAAGCTAAATTAGCTATTGCGAGTCTTCCTCTTTCCTTTAAACACCACATTTACTGCGTGTAGTGCTTCATTCTTTCCTTTAGGCTGACAGTTTTTCTGTACCGAAAGGCTTGTTATTTGAAGTCGTATCAAACATGATGTCCTAATGAATGGAATTACAGTTGTTCTGACAGTTTGTGCTACCCATCAAGTGGTTGAGTATGTTCATATTATTAGTATAGCATACTAACTTAGCGTTTTCAATGTTTTATTGTGTTTTTAATGTTAATTCAGTACAGACTTAGGCTGTCAAAATATCCTACTTATTCTTTTCATGCTGGTAACATTTTCTGTTATGGAGATTTAGGATATCAGAATATCTTATCTGTACTTTTAGCATTTTCTGGTCAGGTGATTTAGGCTATCAAATATATGTGCCCAGTGATTTGTAACGGGAATGCTTACGGACGTGTGTCCCAAGATTAGGGCCCAGTTTACATTGAGAGCAGAGAAATGTATTAGTCATTGATTGGTCATTGGAACATGATTCAAAGTGTGTACTTAGTACATGCTTAATTATGTCAATGTACAATGTCTAATTAGAAAGAAAAACAGATTTAGGTTCCCTGAGTCTTTAAGCTTGTTTCTGAGTCAAACGGTGAGTCTGTTAAGCGCAAGCACAAGTTGACTTGTAAGTCAGGTCAGTGTGCGACTTCCATCTCTGGGCACAGCTGAGGTCAGAAAGTGACCATGTTGTAGGGCTAAAAAATGGCTAACAGAAACTGTGTATCCATTGATGGCTTACAGTCTGTAACTGAGCACCAGCAAAGTGGAGTTACAAAGGAAGGGGTTCCTAATAATAATCTTTATTTATTTAGCACTTTCTAGCTCAAGGTGCTTTACAGACAGGTGATAAAGCTTAACAGTATAGAAGAAATTATGAGTATTCATTTTAAAACATACATGAAAGAAGAATATGGTCAATCATTGTACTTAGAGAAGTACAAATCCATCAAATTTTCACATTTACACATCACAAAATGTACAGGTTGCTGAGTAAAAGTAACTAGTTATTACCCACTTCTGTCCCTGCCAGACTCCTGGGTGCAGGGACAGGACATGCCTGACCACACCAGAGAAAGCTACAGCGTGACTCAGCTGGGCGCAGATGTTTATGTTACTGGTGGATACCACACAGACACCACAGAGGCTCTGGACACCGTGTGGGTGTATAACGGGGACAGAGATACGTGGACACTTGGCACTCCTATGCTGTGGGCACGGTATTATCACTGCTCCGTAGCTCTGCATGGAAGTGTTTATGTGATGGGAGGGTACAGAGGGGGTGCTCCCACTGCAGAAACAGAGTTCTTCGACCCTCTAAAGAGGAAATGGGTTCCTCTAACCAGAATGGTGCAAGGTAGGCTGACAAACATTATACCGAGGGCTGGGCGATATGGCCAAATATCTTGGCGTAATAATTCAATGTCAGTAATGATTGATGATTATTAAAAGCATGTCCTAATGTTCAGTTTTAAAGTGAACCTGAAATCAAAATGTTAGTCATAGTCATCGTGAGCTCATTCCATTTCTCTGTAATCTTTGATCGAAGTGTAGCGGTTTTTGCCTGCCTCTGAACACCGTCAGGGAATTTTTTTCTAACCATTAATATCTGTCCTATATGGACACGGACATAAGATAACTCTCCCACCCGGGTACTGTTATTCAGTTAAATAATCGATCAAACCATTCTGCCTTCTTCGTTTTCTCTCCCAGCCTCTACCATCATTAAATGTTGTTATAGCAAAACAATCGAAGCCATATCGCCTCTACACTCCTTTAGTGTCAACTGATTACTGCAGCTCTACAGTAGGCAAATGGTTGCCTGGGCAGTGGGTAGTAGCAATTTTTTTTTTGCCTTTGAAATTCACATTTGAGAAGTCCTAAGGACTAGGAATGAGAACAACTGACTAATCCTGTTCTACATCATAATAATGTCCAGGACCAGTTCTATCTTTTTGGGGGCCCTAAACCCTAGCTGATATGCTGTAAATCCAGATGCTAATAACAATGACTACCACTAGCTGTCTAAATTACGGAGATTTATAATTGGCTTCTTTGTGTATTGCAGGTGTTTTGGGTCCCAATAAGTTTCAATTTAAATGACAGATAACCCTTCTAGTATTCTAGACCCAAGGGTCTCTCTCACAATGTAGTATTTCTAGCATACCCAGCTAACTTTAAGCTTAGTTGGATCTAACCCTGGTGATGGTGGCAACGCCGTTGCTTTGTTACCATAAATGCTTTACTTTCTACATATTTGATTTCTTTTTCCTCCTTTGGCGACTCCTCCACATGTTTCAAATGATTGACTGTTCATCATAAACATAAACATTCCTTTATGTTCTCATGCATGAGGATTAATCACTGCCTGAGTATCTAAACCTGGGTCAGCAGAGAAAGTTGATAACTGCTGTTGTAAAACCACCATTATCTGTGAAGCTAAAACTTAGTCAGAAAGCCTGTCTAAGTTGAACCTGGCTTGTTAGACAGAGCCCAGATCCACTACTTCTTTTTGTCTAACTACAAGCCAAAAAATGGCATAACGTTAACACCACAAAAAAACCCAGAACAGACCATTAACTTCAAGCTTTTCCCTCTCATCTTCTCTTTTTCTTTTACATTTTCTGGTTCCAGATGTGTGCACTCTTTTTTTTTGAGACATGATCAACCAGTTGCTTTGCCAAAAAATCAGCAGAAACCAGTTAGACAGTGTGAGATACCCAGTTCTTTATAATCTGTTTGGATAACATAATGGTGCAGTAAAATATCCAGAAGCCCCCTGCCAGCCGTGGGGCCATAAGCAGCAGCTTATGTTGCTTATTAGGTAGAGCTGGCACTAATAATGTCATACTCAAGTGTGGTGTCCCTCACTGTCATTTTCTTCTGTTGTAGGTGTGGGCAACGCCACTGCATGTGCTTTATATGACACCATCTACGTTGTTGGTGGACATTATGGTTTTAAAGGGGCCTGCACTTATGAAAAGATTCAGATGTATCGAACAGATCTGAACGTGTGGAGCATTGCAACTACCTGTCCTCACCCAGGTCCTTTTCTCTGTTTTAAGATTTCAATGGTGAATCACCACTGGTATTTTAACTTTAAGAGTTAGGAGCATTTTCACACCTACCTCGTTTAGTGTGGACCTATCAAGCTTTTTCTTTAGTTCAGTCCATTTTGAAAAGTATGGACACTCCAGCTGTACTCGGTGCACTTTAATTAACTGTGGTCCAGGAGAAACCGCGGGTTTCAATCTGCTTCCAAATGAAGCCTGGTTCGGTTCGCTGCTGGTAAGAATTCATTTTTGTGATGGTCCACACCAAACAAGGGAATTCAACCTCAGAGCATGCTTTTCTGTTTCTTCTAGCAGCACGTCAGTGCAGTACTGTCCACATAATCTGTTTTAATGTCTAACCTTTCACAGGCTGACTTTTCTAAGTGAAAACAAGTTAACACATCCTCTACAGAGAACTCACTTCTGCACATTTACTTCATAATTACTGTTTATTTGCTTAATTTAACATATTTGCATAAAATGTGGCAAAAGTTACAGCACCTTTTTATATTTTATGTTTTGTTTGTTTCCAATATGTTAAACTCAGCAAATAAGTAGAAGTTGTGCAATACAATTTGCAGAAAAATACCATATTTTAATTTGTTCCATGTGAAGATGCATTAACTTATTTTCCATTTAGAAAATCTACAAAATGTCATATGACCAGCAATGTTCAAACTTTTGCATATGACTGAAAATTGCTGCTAAACAAAAACAAAAGTCATTAAGTTTATTTAGTTGTTTATTTTTATTTTGTATTTTTTGATATCTCCCACAGAATATGGTCTGTCCACCGTGACCTTGAATAATTGCCTTTATCTGGTTGGGGGACAGAACGCCACAGTGGACTGCTATGACCCAGGGAGGAATGAATGGAAAGAGCTTTCTGAAATGAAGGAGAGAAGGATGGAGTGCAGTGCTGTGGTCATTAACGGTTGTGTTTACGTAACTGGAGGTTATTCCCTCTCCAAAGGTGCATACCTAGACACGATTGAAAGGTATGATCCTGACACAGACACATGGGAGATTATTGGAAATCTCCCAGTTCCGACACGTTCTCATGGCTGTGTGTGCTTGTACAGCGTGTAAAATGTACGCTACTATCATAATGTACAAATTAATTCTTTAGCACAAGGAGGAAGGTGTAAGGCAGCTATCCATTGGAGACTTTTTGTGCCAATAAGCAATGAGCTACTGAATAGTGCCATATTTTAAAATGTATTTATTTTTAATAATCCTAATGAAGGCCATTGATATTTTAGACTTGAATGTGACTAGATTTAAAAATTGCATCCCTTTTATATTCATGTAAATCTGTTCAAAGAGCATCATTCAAGTAAAGCACAAAGGAAAACGTATCTAAAAGTGGACTGACGCCTATGCTTAGGTGAACCTATTTTCTGACAGCTCTAATTCATTTTGTAGTGTTTGGACAGAGTTTTATTTTACAGTATGCACAATAACTTAAATGCACAAAAAGCAGTTAGAAAGACATCCTTTCAGATTTGCATGTTATGCTTTATTGATGACTACAGAATGTGAAAAATAAAATGGAATGTGAAACATGAAGTAGTTTCAGTTAGTTTATACATGTAGTTATATACATTCAGTATTTTAAACATGGAAGTATAATGTGTGCTTTGTTTTGTTGTATGCAGTGGACTTTGAAAGAAGGTGTTTTGTATGATATTATAAACTAATGAATTAAGTTTCAGGCGTAACACTTTGTTTTTATTATTTACATTGTCTCTGAAGTCTTTCAAACAGCAGCACAATTGTATGATAATTATTCATAGCAAATGACTACATGTACAATTACATATAAATATGAATTATATTGCAGAATTTATGCAAAATTCAGTGTTTCAAGCATATATTTATGGGGTCTCAAAAATAGTTGTGGTTATGATGGTTGCAAAATAAAATACAGTTTAACAGACACTGAATCTGTGTTGCCATCTGTTAGCATGAAAATGTACATACCTGGTAATGACATTTTGTTCCTGCAGTCATGTTCAGCCATGTTTATCATAGCTATCAAGTCTCATGGTTTACTTGTAAAACATTTATTTATTTATTTATTTGCTGTGGCCTCACAGCTATATTAATTGTAAACCTCACAGGTTTTCACATTCTCCAATTCTTGTGCACTACTCAGTATCATAACAGTAATAGCTAACAGTAATCAGCTATATGTTTGGATTGCAACCCCCAGCGATATTGGCCAATACAGCCTTCTCACTTCTAACAACCAGAGTACTGATTTCATGTGCTGACATTTAAAGTGGCTATAAAAACTGATGCTTAGCGCAATCAAGCAGCATATGTCCTGTATAGGCAAAAATAAATTCTCCCGAATGTGGCATTTATTGCACTGAGAAGTCTGATTATGGAAAGAGTATGCATTTTGCCTAAGCATGCTGTAAAAATTGCTGTGCCATTGGTGTTTACTAGTATAAAATACTTAAAAATGCAGCATTCGTGGCAAATAAATACACAACATGCTCAGATATCTAATTGTTTGTTATTATTGAGTAGTTTGGGTTCATTAAGCAGCATCTTTATTAGGTGACTGTGCACAAAATAATACTGTAATAAGAGGATAAATGTTATGTAGGTCCAAAACAGAGAACAAAGAATTTGGGTATGAGGTGGAGGTGTTGGTTTGACTCACGGTTTTTACCAAATCCTACCCTTTTTCTATTACCCACCTCCGTATTTCAATTAAGATGAGGTTGGCTGGTATGGTTTGTCAGTACTACTAGTAAAACTATGAAAAACACTCTACGAACTCCATGTCCCAGGGTGCATCAGTGGCTCTACAAATGACGTATTTAATGCACGAACTCGCATGGATTCATGGGAAAAATCGCTCTAGCAACGTGAGTGAGAAGCGGTGCAGCTAAGAGCAGAGCAGTAAGTTCTAAAAGTAAGTGTCGTGTTTTTGAAATGTTTTTTTTTTTTTTTTAAGATTTCTGTATATGAAAATGTATGTCTGAGTGTCTGTGCAGAGCTGAGCAGGTTGTGTGTGTATGTGGGTTTGCAGGCCGCCGTATGTGTGTGTTGTCCACATGTGGCGTGGTGAAGCTCATGTCACGTTGGATCTTGTAGATCCAGCTGCACTTCGCAGTTTCATGTTTCCCTGTTCTAACGCGCTTCTTTCAGTCTCAGAAAACATCAGCCTGTGCAGTAAAGTTGCAATAAGGTTAGCTAGTTACAGCTTTGGAGCTAACCTTAGAGCAGCCTGGCCCAGAGGAATTTAGGTTAGCTGTCCAGCTGAACTGTGGCCAAGACACATCTCAATAAATCATGTCATATTTACTTACAGGACATATTATATACATATCCCTAACTTAAAAGTAGAGTTACAGTTTATATGACTCGCTCCACTGATCTGTGTAGCGTTAGCTTGGTGGCTAACTAACGTGGTCTCGCATTCTTCTGTGCAGGAAGTAGCTGGATTCATGCACACGAACGTAACAGGGGGTTTGTTGTCATAGCTTCATTGTAAAATTAACTACGCTTGTTGCTTTACCGATCTTGGAAAGTGATTTAATAAGAAATAGGGGGTTGAGTTTGAGGTTCTACAAACTAACCAGTTAGCTGGCTGTGGCCGTTTACTTTTATTTACTCTTCTTTAGTCAAACAGGTGTTAAATTTGTTCTTCTCCATTGTGTAGGCCTTACCTATTTCTTTTCTCTAATTATCATAGTATTAGAGATGGCAGAAGAACAAGAAATCTCTCCCCTGGAGAAGAAGGTGGCCGAACAGATAGAGGTAAGAATATCCAGCCTACTTCTATATTCTGTAGGCCAGTGGCTCCCAGCCCAGTCTTCAGGGACTACCAGGCGGTCCACATTTTTTGCTCCAACCCAATTTGCAAAACGTAGGGATGAAGGAAAAATGTGAACCATCCTGAAGGGCCCTGAGGACCAGTTTAGGAACCACTGCTGTATGCTTTAACATTTGTCTCACAGTTGTCCTCTGTTGCTCTTTTAGTACTATTTTGGAGACCATAATCTCCCTCGAGACAGGTTCCTGAAGGAGCAGATGCAGCTGGATGATGGCTGGATTACCCTGGAGACAATGCTCAAGTTTAACAGGTAAGTACAGTCATGCTAGGGCTGGGCGCTTTCCATGCCGACTGGAATCGACCTTGCAGTTAAATTGTTGACCTGTGATGCTCTTTTCTTGTGCCCTTCTCACACCAATTTTTCATCGCAGGCTGAAAAGTTTGACCTCGGATGCTGCGGTTATAGTCAGGTCGCTACAGAAATCCAAAACGGGGCTGCTGGAGATCAGCGAGGACCAAACCAAAATCAGACGGTGCCCAAGCAAACCTCTACCTGAGCACAATGAGGAGTACAGGGATGCTGTTAAACACAAGTCTATATATATGGTGGGTGTACATGCTGAATGATGGCACTAGGAGTGTAAAATGTAACTAAAAAGAAATCAAAATGAGTGTTTGGTTTCGAGCTTCTGCTCAGCCCAAAGTACGTACGCTTTGTGCGTACATAGACAGTACCTGTGAGTTTTATTGGTGCCCTTTAGGAGGTAGTGGCAGACTGTTGGCATTGTTGATGAATTTTGTCTATTACAGAGGAGGGGGGAAAAAAAAGAAACAGTTCAGAATAAAACTTCTTCGTTATGGCTGGCCTACTGGCATCAGTTAAGGCTACTATAACTGAGAAGGCTGATTTAGTTACTGCATTTTTCTGTTTTATGTAATATTTTGTGTTATTCTTTGTGAATTAAAAACAAAAGGAAATAAGTTGAGAATAGATATGAATCCCTTTATTGAAAGAAAAACTACTCAATCTTTTTGAATTGTTATGCTTCTAGATGGCACCTTAAGAATAGTTCTAATTCTTTCTCTTTGTTACTAATGCAAATGAAAGGCACTGTGTAAAATGTTGTGCTTTTTCTAATTCTAATGTCAGGCTTTAGCATCACCTCACACGGAACGCTGGATATTTTTGATATTAAAAGTTAATTATCCTTCCACAGAAAGGCTTTCCCTTGGACACAACCCTAGATGAGATTAAAGACTGGCTTGCTGATAAAGGAAATGTGGAGAACATTCAAATGAGGAAAGGCCTACAGAAGACCTTCAAAGTAAGACTACCAGTGCTGCCAGTGGTTTTTCATTTTTAAAGGGTAATTCCACAGATTCTACCAAAGTGCTGTATTCATCAGTTGTTGAGTAAACAAAGTAATTGAAAGTCACAGGGTGGGGTTGTAAGATGGTGCTTACATAGAAAGCAGCTGACTTTTCTGTACAGTGGTTATGGGGACCAGAGGTCAGTATAGCCAGTTTTTTTATTTTAGAATAAGCAGCGACCCTGTGTGTGAATTATTTTTATTTTTGTATTTTTATTTTTTTTTGTATAAATGTTTGTAATGGCAATAAATTGGAAGAGATGATATATACACACATTTTGGTCATCTCTTCTAATTTATTGGGCAAACAGGGAAAAGCAAAGTTTCCAAGGCATTTGTTAGCAATGCACACTGCAGTGCTGCCTCATCTCTAGAGCTGTTAAGTTTTTGGATAAGTGGAATTGGGAATTGCCAATCGTGGTAACATTCATATTCAGTTCCAGTAGACATTTGAGAATATTCGTGACTTCAAAAACTTGGCGGTGGGAATCAATTGTATTCAAGATGTTTAAAGATGCTGACTATTGCATTAAAGATGCTTTTATTTCTGAAGTAGCCAAAGCTGCATTTAAAACTGACTTATGTATTTTACGTGTTTTTATCTAGAACAGTTTACAAAGACAGGTGAATATAATGACTTTTGTTTTGAGTAGTGGTGTTTTTGATTCCTGACTCACCTGAAAGAAACAGTGCCATCCTATGGATAAAGAAAAAATGGCATCTTTTAAATCCATTAGTTCAGTGGTGTGGCTACTGCCATATTTGCATTGTGCATGTGCACCACTATCACGCATGCGTACACTGCATTGTTATCTGCACTGTTGAAAATAAAAGTACTGTGCAGGTACACCTTTTGTTTATACCTTGATGAACAAAATGTAAATGTACCCTCAAAGGTACAACAGTGGTTTTAATGGCTTTGTGCACCTTAAATAAGTTTTTCCCAGAGGAAAAGCACCTTTTGTATGTTTTCATAACCTAATGTTTTAAAACGGAACAATAAAATAAGAAGCCTGGAGATGAGACGGGGTGTGGAGTCTACACAACTTACATAATTTGTATATAATTATAATGGATCAAGGTGCAATTATGTTCCCTGACTACAGGTAGATGAGGGTACCCCGTGTACCACTCATGCATATCTTTTTATGACGTAGTATCAGTGGATTCGCTTGAGGAAATATTTCATTAGATCTGCTATGATATTTGTGAATCTTGAACAAGCATCAGCCACGCAAATCACTGTAAACCAGTGTGTAATGCAGTCTTATTCTTTTTCCTAGTTTAACGTTGCTTAGTTTGAAGTTTCTATCCTTCTAAAGGTTAAAACATTCAGATTAGAGTGCAGAGTAGTGAGAGAAATGGACAAATCTGTTCAATGGGCCTCATTCACCAACTGTTTATAAAAAAAAAATTGTTTTCGTTTTTGGGATTTGTTCTTGGGTAAAAATAGAATCTACACACACTCGAGCACAAAAGTGCCAACAGTTCTCCTGTATAAGAACGCTTCATGAATCTGATGTGGCTCCTCACTCCCTATATAGTGTGCTGCATAGGTCATGAAACTATGGCTTCTCTGCCCAAATAGTGCACTTGTGCAGCTTTGATTGAATAGAAATGGCTTTCTTCTGAACATATAATGCGCTGTTTGTGTGCATAATGCTGTAAGTTTCTCTGGAGTGGTGCATTGTGCATCAAACCGTATGAGGTAATGTTTTATAAAACTTAATTTTTAAAGGTTTCCCCCCCCTTCCCCCCTCTGCAGGGCTCCATCTTTGCGGTACTGGAGTCAGAGGATGCAGCCAAGGCCTTTGTCGCTAGAGACGATGTTAAGCAGTTCAAAGGAAACGACATGATCGTTCTGATGAAGTATGTAACTGTCAAGGACTTTGTGTAAATTTGCATAAAAGTCTTTGCTTATGTTTTACATTGTATAGTCCATTCTGGACTGGCTTATTTTCTGTGTGGAGGTGGGGTCATGCAAGTTTACCACAATGTCTGTAATGTTTCGGACTGATGCGCACAAGTTGAGAAGTCTCGGTATAAATGTGCGAGATGCCAGTGTCTGCTATGTTTACTCAATGTCTTAACTCCAGAAAAGAGGTGAAAACAATTTAACCATTGTTCTGTTTAACTTAGCCCAGTCTGTTTGGCTGACTTTAGTAAATGGCACGGTCATTAACTTGGGAATTCGCAGCCAACAGCCAACATTTACTGCGTAAAATCAGATGTTTGTCATTTTTACATTTTAATGAATGAGTTGCACACTTGAGGTAGGACAAGTATCTTTTACATGTAGGCTTGGTTTTTAGCTACAGAAAACACAAGTAAACAAGTGCTTCCATACTCCATTTCTACAGAATATGAGGGAGTTTCTTTGCATGTGATTTCTGTGGCACAGTAAAGGTACCGGCATCTTTACTGACGCCGGAGTGTGCAGTTCATAAAAATACCTCATATGGCACAGTCAGACGTTAAGTCACTGAGAAATGGCCGTTAAAAAAATACATTACCCCCCTCCTCCTCTTGTAAAACTAATTCCATGCAAATAGCATCTAAATCATATGTAGGGCCAGTTTCCCCAGTCATGGATAAAGAGGAGTTTTGGACTGAATTGCAGTGTCAGTGATCAATAGCTTTTGTAAGTCCTTTTTTAATCTAGTTTTTGGAAAGTCAGCCATTAGTGCATTGTCCAAGTCTAGGACAACTTGGTGTTAATTTGCATTGCCCGGCTGGCAGGTTTGTTGGTAGAACATATTTGTGTTTCAGCTTCTGAATGGGGACAAGTTTGAATCTGACCCCTTTATAATACAACAATGACCTGCATAAATCTCCAGAACCTTTTGCCCTGAGGGTGCTTTCACTGAAAGGAGGAGTAAAAACTATGTAAACGCAGTCCACGGGACCGAGGTGGACTGTTTAATTCCTGTATGGTCACCACTGCTCTGTGTATTGTGTTCCCTTTGCGAACACACATAATTGAACTCGAGGGATAAGGTCACCTAGGGCTGGAATTATGTCCCTTACCTAAAATTGCTGTCACTCTAGATATTAACGGTTTGCATTGCCCTACAAAATGGGCATGACCAGGGTGAGACTGGAGGATTGATTAGTGCTTCATTTATTGTTGATCTTCAGTGCTGTTGTATGAAGGACCTCTTCAGAGGTCAACACAGCTAAAGCGGTCATGCTGCTGGGAGAATTTGTATATCACAGTTCAGCTAATTTTAGCAAAGTTTTGTACGATGCTTCATTGTAACTGGAAGTCTGCGATGCAAAATCCTGCAGTGATTTTGTTTGATTTTGCTGTCAGATGTAGGGATGCTTAGTGATCTTGGAATCATATCGGTGTCGGCAGATGTCCGCTTAAATAATTAATGTTGTCGCACGTTAAGATTTGACAGATGTCATGCTGATATTTGATGACATAATAAATGTCATTTATTTTAGGCTCTGGGTTAATGTGCTAAAAAGCATTTTTTAAACCCTACAGAAATAAATGTTATTTCTCAATAATGCTAATCCAAATGGTTCCAATTTCCACATCCCTAGTCGAAAGCTAGTGTGAATGCAGTTAAAGACACACGTGTGCCCAGTAAGCATATTTGGCTCTAGCTGCGCTGACAACACTTTCTAAATACAGTAGTTACTTGTTCACCACTACAGTCAAATCTGGTATATTGACCTTTTCTGTTTTTATGAAGGGAGGACTACTTTGCTAAGAAGGCAGAGGAAAGAAAGCAGAGTCGTGCAGGTGCAAAGGCTAAAGCCAGGAGGTGAGAAACTGAATAAGTCGAACTGAAATTGGGTGTGAAAATGCTTCTGAGCTCTTCATTGACCTGGCTGAAGGTCAGATATTTGTAGAGGTTTCACATTATATGGCACAAAGCTTGTAATGTAACTGTGTAATATGTCCTGTTGCCTGTTTATCTGATAATTTAATTGTGGGGAGTCTACAACGGCTGACTTGTGTGAAAATGTGTATTTTAGTGAGAAAGAAGAAAAGCAAAAACAGGCTGAAGAGGAAGAGATGGTGAGTGGGGTTTTATTTATTTATTGTTAAAATGTAGGACACAGGCGTACATTTGTATTAATGATCGTATGTTCTTTTTAATGTTATCATATATGCTTAATTATTTTTTATTTATTTATTTACTTTCTTATTTCAGAAATCTCTGGATGAGCAGAGAGGTTGTTTGCTGAAGTTTTCTGGTGACCTGGGTCAGACTTCTCGAGAGGACTTCCATGAAATCTTCTCTGAGCATGCCCAAATCAAGTGGATTGACTTCACAAGAGGAGCCAAAGAGGTGAGGCCTGCTGTCAGCAAATAGTTTTCACCTTGGGGATAAGGGGCACCTTTTTAAAAACCATTTTTTGTCCCTCCACCAGCTTTAAAGTTAGCTAGTTGTGGGGCTCCATTTCTGGCTATATACTTTAATAGGATGATGAAATGGGGAAAAACTGTTTGAAATATTCAAAACTGTTAAACTGGAAAAGAAAGGAGATTTGATGAGAGGACAATCTGTTCTGCCAGCACTGACTTTCTGGCTATGTATTGCCAGATAAATAGTAAAATGGGAAGACTTAGTTAGCTAATGTTGGCCAGCTTGTCTCTTTGGAAGTCTTTGTGATGTGCTGATACCCTGTTGTTGGGTACAGTAAATAATAACTTAAACTACTCAAAGATTTCCACATCTAGCTTTGACCAAACTCAAGCCTGAGCTCTAAAGCTAGTGTGTATTTCTGATGTTCCAGTTTGGATTGTGTTTGCTCACAGCTTGTCTTTGTAACTCCAGGGCACTATCTTGTTCCGCTCAAATGCTAAAGAGGCCCTGCAGAAGGCCCAAGAGGCTGCAGGAGGTGCAGAGCTGAAGGTTAAAGACAAAGCAGTTCAGTGGGAGGTGCTGGAAGGAGATGTGGAGATGGAGATGCTGAAGAAGATTATAGAGAGTCAACAGGAGGCATTGAATAAACGCAAAGGAGGAAAAGGTATCTCACATTGGAGTAATATTTCTACACAACTCCAGGTTTGTCTTTAGCAGGCTGCTCTATCTGTAAATCTGTATTTATAGCAATCCCAATACTAGTTTTTGTCTGTATTGTGCAGTCAAGCAAGTATAGATTCCTTTTTGATGGATATATCATTTTTCACTGTGTTGGTAGAAAGTTCTACTGATCAGTCCCATCAAGAGCAGAAGGACACTGCCTGTTAATTTTAGGCACACTTGGCTTTCTTTTGAGTTGTTTTTTTCACTTGTTAGTTTTCATTTAATTTTCCACTCATCTCCAATGTTGTAGTTCAGCCTAGACACATCAGTTCAAATTTTGCTTCTTTAGTTTAGATCTTGAGCTACAGCGCTAATGTTACTAAAAAACTGCAATTCAGCAGTCACCCAAATAGCCCAAATCTTTTCTGTAACATCTCTCAATACACTCCACACCCAGATCTTCAATAAGGTCACACTGGCTTGCTGAAGTGGTTTAGAAAACAGTATGATGTAATGTAATGTAAGCTTTAAAATAATCAAAGTCCACCATTTCAGACAATACCAGGGCTCATATTCACAGAGCAGGATCTTGTATCAGATTTCTCCGTATTTGGATGGTCATTGTTAAATACTGATTCTAGATCAGCACTTCTACTCCTGACGTGGTTTCTGAATACAGACCCTTTGGTCTAAAGTGGCTGTCTGCAGGTTTGTTCATGTTTATAGTTTGTGGTAAGTCATATCGTGTACTAAACCACATCAAGTCTGTGCAGCCTTGACAAAGGCCAGGGGGTTATTTCACAAAGCAGGATAACTTAAGCCAAAAGTTGCAGATTGAACAGTAGGAATGTTCTTTAGCTCTACTATTGGACGGACTTGTTTTTTGGCCCAAGTTATTGGGCTACCCGAGAAGTCCCACTTTGTGAAATATCCTCTTGATGTGGTTTGAGAAGTTTTGATGATGCATTTTTACAGAAATGCTTTGGGCTGACTGCATCAGGGTTCTCTCCAAAGCATTTAAATAAGAAAAAACACCTGCAAAGGTTTTGTTAGCAAAAAACAGCTGTTTGCTAATTCTTTGCGCTTATTTGTCTTCAACACTCAGTTTCATGTTGATACAAAAAGTAGATTTTGCCTAAATAATGATTTGACTGCTGTCTTGTGGGCCACAGGTGGTTTAAACATCTGAAAGGGTTGAGTACTGATGAGTGCTGACATCACAACAAGGGACTGAAATGCTTGACATATTATTGGCATGAATATTTACATGCGATGTTTTCCTCAATATAAACCTGCTTAGTCCTTAATATGTATATTAAGTTATTGCAAACATATTTTTCTACAAGTGAAATAAAGTGGGGATCAAACATTAAGCCTTTTGCATAAACACAGTAACGACTTTTAAAGTAACCAAACGGTTTTTGAAATTCCTTTGAAGTGCTTGTGGAAAGCAGCATAATATCAGACTTGATATTTTTTTTTTCCTTTGCTCGACATGAAGCATAAGTTCAAGAGAAACTGACACCCAAAACAGAGACTGCTAGACTAGAGTCTTCATAATTTGCTTTATAAAGTCTAGGTGCCTTATGTTACTGTGTGGATCATCTTTGCATAATCTGTGTGCATAGGAGGTCACAGGGGTCGTGGCCGAGGCCGGGGCGGCCGCAGGGACAAAGGTGGGAGAGAGCATGTGCAGTTCCAGGGCAAGAAAACCAAATTTGACAGTGATGATGAAGACGGTGGTGGTGATGAAGATAATGCAGGTAAGGAGAAAATGCCAGTACAGTCCCACTTGAAAATATTTAATTCATAGACCTGCAGTGCTTGGAGGCCCCATTCAAATCACTTTTTAATGGAACATGCAGTTGGTCAGTGTTTAAATTCTTACTATACACATGATATGCTTAGAAAAGTGTATAGAAATGTAATTTGTGATAGTTATATAGCTCACCTCTAATCTGCTGTGATGCATTTGTTTTTGTTTTTTTTGTGTTTATACTATTCTGTTCCTATTTAATTCAATACCTTTCTGTTTGCATTAGTTGGGGCTGCCCAATAAATCCTGTTTTTTTTCGTTATTACTATGAGCATTTGAGAAACGTCATTAAGGGCCGTGATGACAGGAGAAATTCTCATGCACAATGTGCTGGCTGGTGGGAACATTTGAAACATTAGACCCCTGCTCTGACAAGGACAGCAAGTAACTTAAACATTTGGCTAAACAACCTGTTAAACACGGACATGCACAGTTCAAAAGCTACTCTATCCTGAACTACTAGCCTATAAAAATGCTTCGTTTGTGCTAAATCTTCTCACTCGGTGTTGTATGGTAAAGTTTGTGGAGCAGCAATGGGTACTATCACAACAAATCAGCATCCTAAAGAGCTTTCTAAGGACTGAATATATCATTGGTGTTAGGACAAAGCTTTGTATTTTCATTTTTTTTTTTGACAATTTAAAATCGCCATCAAATATCTGTGAAGACATTGTCATAATGAATGGACCAATAGAAATGCTCCAAACTGACTTGGAAAAAGTAATTTCTCCGCTACCTTTTTGAAGATATTAAATTTTATTCTGACAACGTCAATGTATTTTATTTTTGTATGCCTGTACTGAAAAAAAAATATACCATATTTATTCTTTTTTCATATTTATTGTTTGTAGACTGATTGCAAACACAAATTGAGGGGGGGAAGCAGTTTGAGGATATGTGACTTTTTTTTTTTGTTGTTTTTTTGGGTGAAGCACCACATAGGATGTCCTGACATTTCATAGGCTACAAATTCTCCACAGTGGGCATTATTAGCAGTCAAATAGCTTTTGATGCTTCATAAGAGGAGTGTTTCGCTTCAGTGTCTGTACTGGCAATTTACTGTCTAGTGGTTACAGACTGTGTAAGTATAAGACCAAGACAGTATTTGGTCTTCGCGATTTGCTGCTGTCTCGCTGCCAGTCCTCCCTTTTTAGTAGGAGCAAATACTTAAGAACCAAGAAAGGGTCATAACGTTTCACAGTGGCAGAGATAAAGCACAAAAACCCTGCTCGATTCCCATTGGTAATCGCCTCATCACTTCTCTCCTAATCTGCTCAAGTTTGTGGCATCGTCGACTCTGCCGACTTTGTGTTGGCACCACTCAGCCTTCCTTCTATCGCTTTTTCACAGTGCATAAAACGTGCTTGCAGTCCTGATGCAAGTAGCTATTTGTATTTTGTGCAATAATGGTTGGTGCCTTTGTGTGGTGGTGTGGTCATGATAGCCAACAGCTTTATCAAACGTTGTGTTTTATGTCCATATCATGCAGTCCTAGTTCTAGTTTTTATGTATCTAGCTCAGTTTAAATACAGGAATGAGGAGTTGACTGACTTTTCTCATTTTCACAGATAACACTGGTCCAAAGAAGAGAGCTCTCGAGTCCAACGGGAGAGACGCTGAAGCACCAGCACCTAAACAGGCAAAGGAGGAGAATGGTTCATAAGCAGGGAGCTGCAGCCCTGCTGTATTTGTACTGTAGATGTTCTCCTGTAAACAAGCAAAAAGCCCAGACTATTCCACTGTCCACCACTAGCCACTAACTTGAAGCCTCCCACCTAATCCTGAAGGAGCGTCATGGAGAACCCATACTGAACTGGACTTAGGGACTGAACGTAATCCTGTTGTTAAAGGCTCAATAGTCATTGACTCTTACATTTTTATTTAATTTTTTATAACCCTCTCTACTATGTGATGTTTATTTCCTTGTCTAAGCTCATCACATAAGTTACATCCTTGATGCCTTGGGGAGGGTTTTGCCATCTTGGTTATGTTCACAAATGGATGATAGATTTTCTAACATCTTTTAAGTCTAGCTTTCATTTTCTGAATGGAAGGCTTGGTCCAGCCTGATGATCAGGCTGCATTTGTGATAAGGTAATGACCTAATACAGGACCTGAATAATTCACACAGGTTTTAAGTCAATGATTAGTTTAGCATTTGCAGTCTGGTGAATGTTACTTACCAACAAGTCACAATTCTGCCTCACTCAAAGATTTAACTCATGCCTTTGTGTTTGGTTTGGCTGCATTTCCATGTGTTTCAAGTTCTCTGGTCCTGTTTTACTATTATGGCCATCTTCTCAGTCTATAACTTGGCATCTGTTGTGCTGAAATTCCTATGAATTGATTACAGCAGTGCCTAAGTCCATATTACCTGCATCAACCTCAGGGGTGCACAACTCTGGTCCTGGAGGGCCAGTGTCCAGCACAGTTTGGTGATTTACCTGTTCCAACACACCTGATTACACTTATCTGTTAATTTCCAGCTTAAGTGGGTGTGTTGGAGCAGGGAAACTGTGCTGGACACCGGCCCTCCAGGACCGGAGTTGTGCACCCCTGATCCAAGTAGTGTGAATTTGTTTTTATTGAAAACTATGAATTGAATAGAACAAGCCAGTAAATGGTAATATATATATTTTGTTTTTTTTTGTTGTTGTTTTTTGTTTTTTTTAAAACCAATAAACTCTCCCGTGTGACTGAAGCCACACCCTAAAATTTCCTAAGTGCTATTTTAATTCATCTTGGTTTGTACAAACGTCTCTGAGGATTTCAACATAAGGCACTCGGATTTTCTTTATTACTTTGTTTTTCATGTGTGATGAATTTAGCTTATTGTTTCATACATTCAATTTCAATAAAAATGGGGAAAATGAATTGGTCCAAATTTTATCCTTTCGGTTTAGCAGTATGTTGTTGCTGTTTGTCTACACTCACTTTTTGGCCAGTAGATGGCAGCATTGTTACATGTGGTCAGTATTTAATCTTGCATAATGAATACATACTGGAATGTCACCTTGTGTATAAGAGTCTCCAGCATATTGTAGGGGTTCCCCTTCTTTCACTGCACAATGAATCATCCTGTTTTCTACAACCATTAAGAACTTCAGAGTTTATACTATAGAGTATTGGACAATAACATTATTATTACATATATAACATTATACATGTTGATGTGCAAATAGATGTTTTGGATTTGTATGACCATTTTGAACATATGACACTGCCTGATCGAATATTTGCAGTAAAGAGAATAAGAACATCTTTAGTATATGCCTTTAGATGGAAGACTGTCCTTCATTGTGCAAAAACACTGGACAGAATGTCAAAATTAACCCCCACCAAACCATTCACATTCAGACGTTTGTGGTGGTGTGGATTATTGTTTTCATAGACATTCTTTTGTAATCATTGTACACTAGTTAACTGATTGGCTGTTTGGCTACATAATTGGTTATTTTGAATAGTGTTCAGTGTGTGTTTTAAAAGGCAGGTGATGGACGCTTACTTCATTCATTTGAAGTTTGTAAATGTAATAATGTGTTAAGTTTACGCTGTTTAGAAAAGTGGATTCCAATTTTATCAGCAAAAGGCAGGTGTGGTTGCCGTTTTTTTTATTCTAAACAATCCAGAGCACACCTCATTTTACTTGTTAAATCTATTGCTCAGCCTTCAAATGATCGTGTGTGCTCCCGCTTTGATGGAATGAAAACCTGTAGCCACACCAGGTCCTTTGCAGATAAGTTTAGAATGTGATTTGGTTTAAAGTGTAGGGGATGGATGTCCCCACACTGTCCCCACTGAGACTGAAACATGTCCTTGGGAAGGTTCCTATGTAGCTCAGGATATAGAGCCTCCCAGCTTCACTGTAATTAGTGCCGTGTGAGTTGTGATCAATATTTCTGAATTGGGTAATGGTTTGAGGAGCAGTGGCAATAGGAGGTGAGCTGGGTGAAGATAAAGGAGGAGGGCAGGAGCAGTGTGATAACGCAGGGGTTAATGTCTTTAGCACAGTGTTGTAGGATTCTTGACTGTTGAGTAGATCTTGATTCAGCCTGATTAAGTGTCTAAGAGCTGAAGAGAGCTAGCGTTGTGTGGCTGCGTCTGTATACCGGGTCCTCAGATGTGTGTGGGAGAGAAAATAGCAGTGTCCTCTGCTGAAGGTCAGGAAGAGAATTAGTGCAGCTTGAACGTGAGGGATCTGTCTTAGAAAGGCCCAAAAGCTCAGGAGAGGGGATCACGACTGCAGATTAGAGCAGTAGCGGAGTTTCTTTCCTAAAGCTGTCTCCTCTCCACACAGTGCTGACATGTTGACTCACTCTTTTTCCCCCTCTCTGTTCTGAAACATCGTGAATCTCCACTGGGGGTTTGTTGGCTGGGAAAGCATACGTCCCAAACGTCTCCATCAAATACCAGCAGTCTACACAAAATGCTCCAAAACAAACAACCAAAAAGTATATATAGAAATGAAATATCTTCCAGCAAACACTTTCATTTTACACCACTAACCAGTAGCATATCTAAACAAAACAATATACCAAACACCATCATTCTCCATCAACATTCTCTACACCAACATTCTCTGACCAGCACTATTCCAAACACCATCATTAACTCATTAACATTTTCCACCAAACTCCAAAGTTCTCTAACCAGCACTAATATATACCAAACACTAACATTGTCCACCAAACACCATCATTCTCCATCAACATTCTTTAACCAACATTATTATTCACCAAACACCAACATTCTCTAACCAACACTATTATGTACCAAACACTATTCTCCACCAAATATCAGCGTTCTGTAAGCAGCACTATCATATACCAAACACCAATGTTCTTCACTGATCACCATCATTCTCCATTAACATTCTCTAACCAACAATATTATACACCAAACACCAATATTCTCCACCATCCTCTGTCATCACTCTCTAATCAGAAGATAAATGAGCGGTATGATCAGTTTATCCCCCAATACATGTTGAAAACATCAAGCCTACAGCAATAACTTCTAAATTCATAATGAGTGTTTGATGGAGAACATCTGTGTGTTGGGGAAAATTAGAATTTAGGAGAATGTTGGTGTTTGTAAGAGAATGTTTGCAGGAAAATGATAATGTTGGTTAGAGAATGTTGGTTGTAGGACAATATTTAATGGAGAATAATAGTGTTAGGTGGAGAACATTGGTGTTTGGTGGAGAATGATAGGACTGGTTAGAGAACGATGGTGTTTGGTGGAGAATGATAATGTTGGCCAATAATGTTACAGCAGTAGCAAATGTTTTCATTCTTTTCATTCTTTCCAATTAGTGAGGCTAACAGCATGCAGGTGTGTAAATTCCTGTGTGTTCTGCTTCTTTCCCTGGATGAACACGAACCAAACCCATGTTCTTCAGTAAAAGGTAGATGGTAAGTAGGAGATAAACACAAATGTCACATTTAGGTTTGCAGGCGGCTAAATCTCATGTTCAGTGTATAAACTGAACATTTTGAAGACGTGTGGGGAGCAGGTGCCTTGCCTTTGCCCGTCCTTTCTGCAACAAGAGCCTGCCTGAGCCTTTGATTATATAAGACACTTGATTGCAGTTATATAACCTCATCCAGTTAACAAGAGCGAACAGATAAGACACTAAACCTGTGAAGCATCTGGGTAATACACTGAAATTAGGCCTACAGAGCTGTTACTTTTCAGAACGTTGTAATTCTAATAAGTGTATAAGCTTAATTATTTCAAAGTTCATCATTAACATAGTGCATGCTTTTTTATTTATTGCTAGTGGAAAAAAATATATTTTTAAAATATATTTTTAGTAATTACATATCCATATCAGAGAATTTACATTTCATCTTAAATATTACAAAATAAAAGTTGTATTATGATTAAACCTTTGCCTTGTTTAGATGACTATCTGTTTCCACATTGTCATATAGGGACCATTCAACTCATTCATTCAGTTAGTTCAAACTGCAGTTCCACAGTAAAAATAACTATTTACAAAGACTTAGATTTATCATGCGTTTAAATTTTAAATGAAAATAAAAATCTTTATTCAAAAATGTCCCACGTTTTCATGTCACTACCGAAACACAGAGAGTTTTAGTCGATATGTGGATCATTTTTGCCACACCCTGCATGTAAGAGCAGGAAGTGAGACTGCATCGTTAATCGTGGACACCTGGGCTGCATTCAGCCCCAACAAAACGCATACCACGCTTATTTAAACGAAAACGACGGTGCGTTGAGCACTGTTGTCTTACGTAAGTGATGCAGCTTACGGAAGCTGAGAAGGTCAGTCTTGGCATCCTTTTGGAAGAATTTTCGGAGCCTGATTGAATGGGTTTAAATACGTGTTTAATGTTTCAGCGTCTTCTACCGTCTTCAGCTGTTGTGTAGATGAAGCTGCAGCGTCCGCGTTTGTAGAAGAGTTTGTCAGAATCCACTGTGTGGCTTATACGGTTTATAAACACGCCGCTGCTTTTGTGTTTTAATGAAAATATGATGTGTAAACTGTTCAAAGCTGTGTTTGCTAGTTATGCTCTGACTAGCGCTTTGAGTTATGCTGAGAATTGGCTACAGTTGTCACTACTGAAACATTTGGTAAAGTTTTGGTAGTGTTGTGATTGTTTTGGTAGTGACAAAATGGAGTGTTTAATCATTTGTTTCAATAAAATAGACATAATTAAAGTCTAGGGTCACTCAAAGCAAAAATACTGTAGTCTAAAGTCCAAGTGTTAAAAGCGCAAAATGTATTTTGAACTTTGACTTTCAATAAATTTTACATAAATGTTTATTTATATATATTTATTATATTTATTAAGTCAAATGAATAATTATTTGTGTCCTTGAGTTTTGCATTGCCTCCCCATCACACCAGCTTATTTAGCCATAAAAAAAATGTACTGTCATATTAAGTCACATGATTAAGTGGAAGTGACATCATTTAAGTGTTATGAGGAGCTGAGCTCGAATAGCTGGTAAATTTAGCTTTTATTCAACATTGATAATTTATCGTTTTCACCGTCTTTGACAGGATCATTCAATCATATGTCTACCCCAATACACAAAGTAGACAGGAAACAATTTTGTAATGTTTTTCGCAATAATCAGAGAAAGATAATGTAATTATGAGAATAAATGGGGTTATAATAAGTTACAGTTTAAATTACAGGTAACTTCTCAGCTCTCTCGATCCAGGGGTCTGTCTCATGACACGGTATTTCTTGCTTGCACAAAACTTCAGGTTATTTGGATCTAACTCTTGTGCCAGTGGTGTCAGTACTGCTTTTTAATGTTATAAATGAGTTCATTTCTACCTGTTCAGTTAGTATGGTCTCTTTTTCCTTCTTTGTTGACTCCTCCTATGGTTCCCTCCTATGCTGCTGCTTATCTTGCTTATAGTTTTCATCTGATGTCTCTGGCCAGATGTTAAGAGGCACCCTAAAATAGCTTATATATTTAAAGTACAAAATTAGATAGATCATACACAGTAAAAAATATAGAAGAATACATAAACAAACCTACATAAAATAAACAACACATACAGACATAACAATCAAAACTGTGCTAACAGGGCATACAATAGCCAATCGTAGCTAATCTTACAAAATATTGTATGCAAACCCTAAATACACTAATAAATCCTGCAATCTAATTGTTGTTTTTTTTACTCTTATCAGGCAGTTGATATAGGACAAGCAGGAGACATAAAATGGGCTTCCCATTAAGGACGAAAAGCCTTTCAATTTGGATTCATCATACTGGAGAGACGATCCATCAATCACTACATCAGCAGTGACATGCAGGTAAATAATGTTTACTCAGTCCATTAAAATTAAATGCTATATTAATTAGTGCCTTTTTAAGAGGTCAAACAGCCATTTAGTTCACTACCTGCAAGCAGATGGCTGTCAATACAAGAGCAAAATATTCATACCCTGGTGTAAGGCACTATTAGTGGGGTTCTTTAGTTTAATAGATGTACAATAGCTAAAACTATGGGAATTTTGCATTAGAAGGTAAATTATAAAAGATGAAAACAAAATCTTATTTATTTTAGGTAAAAAAATGCTACCTCTCATTCCAAAACCTCTTATACCCAAAATGTTAACTTTAGTTTACTTGACCCTTATTCATCAATGTTTTAAAGTCACAAAGTTGTATGCAAATGTTTGGGCACCTCTGGTCAAATGACATGCTTTGTTGATTTTCTAAGTGAAAATAAGTTAACACATAGTCTACAGAGAGCACACTTTTGCACATTATGTTAAACTGAAATTAGCAGACACTGCCATATTTAAATTTGTTCTCTGCAGAGGATGTGTTAAATTATTTTCACTTAGAGAATAAGTTTTTTTTTTAGCTTATCATCAGTTTCTGTAAGTGAATTAGAGTATGCTGATTTTCCTTTAGATTAGATATT
This sequence comes from Colossoma macropomum, assembly GCF_904425465.1. Lineage (NCBI taxonomy): Eukaryota > Metazoa > Chordata > Actinopteri > Characiformes > Serrasalmidae > Colossoma > Colossoma macropomum. The sequence continues at coordinate 45,626,496 of NW_023494789.1, forward strand.
GTGATATTAGAATAAGTGTATATATTAAGTTGCAAATATTTTATAGGTATGTTTTTTTTTTAACTTTTTAACATGTTTAATTTTTAACATTAGGTTGTATTTTATTCCCAGATGCAATTAAATCTAAAGGAAAAGAAAAATGCCAAACTTTGTTTTCTGTTCAGCAAAACTCCCACCATTTATTCAGTTCAAGCCTGTTGCCATATAGCCACTCTGCAGATGTCCTGTACATTATGTAGGTCGGTTTTTTTTTGTTTGTTTGTTTTTCAGGAGGCTTATTTGCATGTAACCTGAGATTGATTCAGGGCGACTTTGTGTGTGTGGTCACCTCACCCTCATAGCATCCCTGCAGTGGTGGACCAGCCACCCTGCTTTACGGAGATAAGCAGTGAACCTATCTGAAGGTCAGACATAGACTCGTCTGCTCCGGGCTGTCAGTAACAGCATCTAAACTGATATTAATGCATGTGTACAAGGTGTGTGTGATTAGTGTGAGTGCAGTGTGATGAATGAGGTGGGAGTGGTACTGATAGCGGCCATCCGGATGTTATAAATGACCACAGATTAACCGAAATATTGCTGTTATCTCTAGGCCATAATCATAAACACAATAGAGTGATCTTTAGCTGGAAAATACAAAAACATTTATCATACACACAAGGAAAAGAGTGGTGTCACAGCTATGTGTGTGCATGTGTGTGTGTTTGACAGGACATAAATATGATCTCACATTCTGGTATTGTACAAAAAAAACTAAGTGTTTATGTGTTTGTGTGGACATGTGTCCTCATGTGGGTGTGTGTAATCATGTGAGGTTTAAATGAAGATGTACTGTATCTGGTTTAATACAGTTTTCTCTCTCTGTCTCCCTCCGTCTGCCTGACTCTTTTTTTTATCCATGTCTCTGTCCTCCTGATTTTCTCTCTCTCTCTCTCTCTCTCTCTCTCTCTCTCTCTCTCTCTCTCTCTCTCTCTCTCTTTCTCTGTCTCTCCTCGCAGTTAATTTAGATGGAACATTCAGTGTTGACCCACATTTTCGGGCAGTCATCCAGCCGACAGAGACCAAGGTACAATCATCTCTCTCTCTCTCTCTCTCTCTCTCTCTCTCTCTCTCTCTCTCTCTCTCTCTCTCTCTCTCTTTCTCTTTCTTTTCCTCTCTCTTTTACACACAACCACACACTCGGATCTCTCACTTCAGATGGACTGTTTCTATGACAACCCCTCTGTGGCCTGCAGAAACGAGGGATGAGGGGAGGAGAGGAGTCTGTCAAAGTCACTCTACCATGGAGCTATCAATACTGCAGTGAGAGAGAGAGAGAGAGAGATAGGGAGAAAAAGAAAGAGAGAGAGAGAGGTGTAAGGAGGTAGGTGCTGCTACAATGTTCCCATGAAAAGTTATTCATTTTCCTATCAAACTAAGGGGCACTGTGAGTTTTTAAGAAACAGTTTAATGCGGCACGATTTGATTTGGTTATTTTAGTACAGTTAATAATGTTTTAAACTGTACTGAATACACAAATGTGACAATAAAAACAGTTCAACGGTTATATTCCCAGCACACTTGCTTTCAATAATTGCTATATTTTGGTGTAACCAAAACAATATTTCAATTTATTTTCAAAAAATGATGTTCTAAACAGAAAAATCCAGATTTGACGTGGATGTTCCCTTGTGCAATTCTACTTCCCACTCAAATAAGGCCCAAATTTTAAGCAATATATGTATACAAATATAGAATAATATTATGTTTTTACATGATTATCTTTTTATACTATATTATATAAATATAATATAAATGATTATAGCTTGTCAAAATTGAAGCCGATGAATATATTGCAGTATGATGCACATGTACACCACTAGTGTAAATTTATTTTATTATCATTTCATATTTGCATGTGCAAGTAAGTTTGAGTGTTGTGGCATGTGGGAAATAAAACACATCAGTGAATATATTCTTGTATAATCCTTTATGGATTTACATTTTGGCCATCGAGTTTTACAAACGCAACTCACATGGTTTTTTATTTTACATGGTATAATTACATGGTAATTTACCTTTAAGCATGTAAATTGCAGCAAACTAAACTGTGTCATTAAAACATTTAGGTTTTCTTTGTACAAGAATACATTTTAATACCAAAAACATAATTACAGAAATTATATTACATTATATTTATTATATTATATTATTGAATTACAGTCAAAAGCAAAATTCTGTGCATCCATGGTCAAATTACATATTTTGTTTACATGTTTTGTTGATTTTCTAACATAAAACATAAAATGGGGTGTGTCCAAATGTTATGGCACATTTTGTGTTTTATATTTTATGATTTTTTCAAGTATGTAACTCATAAATAAGTTTGTTCCCTGTAGAGGATGTGTTAATATAATTTCACTTAGAAAATCAACAAAACAAGTCCAAATATTTGCATACAACTGCAAATAACTAGGTACGGAGGAATAAAGTGCATTAGTGAATGTACTTATGCACAACATTTTTAATCCATCCATAAATGCAGTACAGCTTTTAAGGTCGTTCACCTCAAAACATACAAATCAGGCCCTTGTTAACTGGGTCAGTAAAAGTTCTGTTTTTCTGCATATGAGATGAGATTTTAATATTCACAGAAAGAACAATTTTGACCTTGTTGTCTAGCATATTTGCACATAGATGTGACCGTAGAGGCCAGTGGTCATCTCTGGGCAGCTCTAATGTGCTATGAAAGCTGTCCACTGTGATTAGCCGGCAGCGCGCTAACATCCTCTCCAGCTATTTACGATCAGCTTCACGCTAGCATGCACAATCAGGGTCGTCACGACAACCATGAATGAAGAGCGCCATGCTTCTGATTGGTTGTGTGTGTGTATGTGTTTATACTAATCCCCAATCCAGTTTCTTACCTTTCAATTACAGGAGAATTTGCTGACTGTCATTCAGAGGAGTTTGATGTTAAAAGGCTTCGTTCTAGAGAAACTTATGAGTCAGAACTGTCTACAGTGGTGTTGATAGGAAAGCTCCCTCACACAAAGTTATTAAATGATTACACTAAATGATTATGGATATAATACCTGATACACTGTTTTACAAGAGTTCTGAAATGAGATTTTGCGTTGCATATGAGTTCACTGGACATTTTGAATAAGAAATAAAATGGCTACCTTTGTATTGTGGACATTGCAACCTCTGGTTCATGTCACCACCACTGAGAACACTTCACATCAAACCACTCTGAATAACTATGTTTACATCTCAACAACTGAATTATGCAGTTATTTAATAAATGCTGTGTCTATTCACGAAGAATCAGAAAAAAGAGATTAGGATGACGGTTGATATTGAACAAATTGCTCACCAGTACACTCTTAAAAAAAGATGGTTCTTCTAAGGTTCTTTAGTCTGTCAAGCTTGTAACATCAGAAGAAGCCTTTTTTCGTGCTATATAGGACCCTTTTCAAAAAGGCTGTATGTAGAACCATATACAGCATATTCTCCATCAGTCAGAAGAACGTTTCACAATGCAAAGAACCATTTAATCATGCAAAGAGTTCTTTGAGTGTTCATGGTACTATATATTGTCTTTACTAAAGATCCCTTGAAGAACCATCTTTTTAAAGAGTGTAGAATTCTGTTCATTTTGAAATGGACAGTTTTGCTGAGTCATATGACAAAGATAAATTCACACACATATCCAGCCGTGGACATTTGTGAAGAAGATGAATGTTTGAGGCCTTTTGTTGTCTACAGAAATGATTGTATACAGGGTCTGCTGTGCTTTGATTTATTGTGTGTGTGTCAGTGCTCTGATTGCTGATAATGTGCCTGTTTTATTTTTTGTGTGTTGCCCTCCGAGTTTTCCCCCTGAGCCGAACCGTTACTTCTTAATGTATGTAAATGAAATGTAAATGGAGAGCTTTGGCCGCAAGTGGGGGAGATCATGGGCAATTAGCATAAATAGGCTCATTAGCATATGGCCGTCACTCATTTGAGATGTGGCTGTTCCCGAGAAGCTGTATGCTGCTCAGGCAATCACGCGACAGCTTCATGATGTCTGAAACACGCCTCTTCCCCGCACCCCTAGTGATGTCAGAAGTGAGCGTGTGCGTGTGTGTGTGACGCACAGCAGTAAAAATGTGCCTCTAGCCTGCTTTTCACTCTCTGCAGTTTCTTCTTTTGCTCTTGCTCTGTAAATCTCTGACCTCACAATGATTGGATTCTTTAGTAAATGATTCAGTGCATCATGAAAGCTTATATTCCACCATGATTTGATTCAGTTTGATTATTTTAGTACAATGCAGAATTATTTATCAAAAATATACACATTTCACTGAAGGAATGATTTAGATAGTACAGGAATGTGGACAAAAAAAACAATACACCAAGCTTTTTTTTTTGCATTTTTATGTTTTAAAAAGAATAAAAGAGTTATTATTTTGGACAAAAGTGAGGACATAGTTTATTATAATGATTATAATTTATTATTATTGTTCTTCAAAATGTACTATGTAAAATGGCAGTGTATTTGCATGTTTGCATTTAAATTTCCTGCTCATATGCAATGTTGTGCTCAAAATGAAAATGTAATACTGCAATTTCAATTTGCCTTTTGGTGTACTGGTATTGACATTTCAGTTACACAAAGATTTAGAAGGTTTATGAGTAGTACTTAATTTAAAATATATTTCCAGAACTACATGGTTATGCTTAATGTAAGTGGGCAATAATGGTGTCAAAATGATAATTAAAATGTAATTTATCTTTGAGTTTGCGCTCTCCAATAAGGCACTTGAAAATACATTATTAAAGAGAACAGTAAGATGGAAAGATGGCAAAATTTAAATGTAAAAACAAGCAGCAAAACAGCGCCTGTCCTCTTTGCAGTTACACATTCTTCTCTACTGTGCTCATTCTGTGACAAAATAATTTTAAAAATGCATTTGAACCGATTGCATTCTCATTTTCATAGACCTCCACCTGTAAATCATGCCTCCAGAGCAGGTGAACAGCATGCTCTGTGGAAAGGGCTTTACCTGAAAACATAGTGGCTGAAGAGTTATAGCTATTTTTTATGTTAGCAGATGAGCTGAAGCAAAGCAGTATATCCACTTGTGAGGCTTACTATTTCTTTATGAGAAAGTGGGAATGTGTGGTCACGCTTTATTAGTCTGGGGATCGTATATTTTAGTTAGATTTTTTATAATATAATCAGCATGTACTGTTATATTTAAACTGCAATTATTGTAGTAGTACTCCTATTTACAGACATGTCTGAAAATGAAACTTCTTGGTTTAGAAAACTTTTGTTTTTTGTTTATTGCTATCAGCAGAAAAGCAACAAAATAGCTAAAAACAAGCAGAGAACGTCATGTAGAATTTACAGCACTTTGAAGAGATGTTTTTTTTTACAGTACATGGCTCAATAGGCCAAACTCTTAACGGTGCTGGTACACAACTGTGTGTACATGGCATTTATTGATCATGTTGTATTTTACAGCAAACGCACACACACATCTTAAATCACTGTCCACAAAGGAGTGTGTGTGGCCCAGGACAGTGAAGACCCTCTTCTTTGCTACATCTCTCTCTCACACACACACACAATTTGTATATATTCAGGACATGAAGATGTGTATATATGTTTATATATATATATATATATATATATATATATATACACACACACATATCTAAATTCAACAATAAAATGCCCTGTGTGGATTGGTACTCCTGTATTTCTGGTTCAATAATTAATGCACATTATTGCAAAAATGATTTTATTTCAAGTAATTCTGGAACATTTCTATTGGTCCATTCATCATAGGAATAAATAAAGGCAGCTAGTATTTTCACATTTGTTCTGATTTTGCAGTGACAACATTAACTACCTGTAAGTAGCAGTATGTCCCATGATGACCCATATGTATGCAAATATACAAACATAATAGTCAATACTACATAATATCTGCCAAGATATAAATGCTCTTGGATTAGCTCAGCTTGCTAAGTCAGCAGTAATAATAGTTTGTACCATAAGTAATATATGTGTGTCATTACATATGTGTAAAATATCTCATATGTATTATACATATATCTGTATGTAGTATTTTTTAATTCCAGAAGCCCCATTTAAAAAGAAATGGTTTGAAACATTTCACAACTACTCGTTTTACATAGTTACATACTTTTGGTGCTCCCGACAAGCTAGTTTGTACATTTTTGTTCTAAAAATGTACAAAAGCACACAAACACACACACACACACACACACACAACGTTTGTCCAGGGTAAATACATGACCCTCCACCTATGACCCTCTCCCACCCTGCTCTCTCTGTGTGTGTGTGTGTGTGTGTGTGTGTGTGTGTGTGTGTGTGTGTGTGTGTGAATCCCAGGCCACGCTCCTGCTTTCTGTTATCAGCGCTCAGCAGACGCTTTTCCAGCACTGCGTTCACTTTATCGGCAGAAAATTGCCTCTCTCTCTCTCTCTCTCTCTCTCTAATCCTCTCTCCCTCCCCCGCTCAAACAGACTAAGCAGAGAGACGCTTATTTTAGAAAATGCTGAAACACACCAAACTCTACTGCAGAGCGAAAGGTTCCCACTCTGTTGTGCTATAAAATAAAAAATGCTTATTAAAAACTTTGCTTTGCTGTAAAATTGGATATTTCATATTGAATTTAGCATGTACGTGTTGAGTAAGCACAAACACACACAGGAATGCACACCTCATTTAATAATTGTTTTTTTATTGTTTTATGTGTATGTTATGTTACATGACATGTTGTCCATTGTCCATTAACATAATAGTCGAAGAGGATGCTATGCAAGATTTGTTGATTTGCTTATAGCCTATATTTTTAGCTTTTTATAATGCTAATACAAATTAGAAATTCAGCCTGTTCTGTGTGTGTGTGTGTGTCTGTGTGTGTGTGTGTGTCTGTGTGTGTGTGTGTGTGTGTGTGTGTGTGTGTGTGACATGACTCATTGGCAATCCCTGCCCCTTTCAGCAGAGCTGTCACTTTAGCTTTGCATAGCCTACTTACTGTGTATGTGTGTGTATATGTGGGCGCGCGTGCGTGTGTGTGTGTGTGTGTGTGGGTGCAGACGGGCATGTGTGTAATCTGTCAGCCCAGCTTTGTGTATCCTTTCATATTTGTTTGCACAGCTCCTCTTTGTCTTGTTGATGTTGCTGGCCCATGTGAATGCTAGAGCCACGTGTGTTTGTGCATGAGTGCATGTGTGTTTACATGTATTTGTGTTTCTAATAAAAGTGCCCACTCATTTCATTCATGTTTGAGTGTAGAACTGGTTTGTTATTTTGCCATACAGGTAGATAGGAGAATGTAGAATGTGGATATAAGACAAGTGACACAGAAATAACACATAACTAACTAAATGAAAATAACTAACCAACACAGATAACTATACAATAGAACATGGCAAGGAGTGTGTTATCACGAATAACATCATGGCTTTGGTTGACCTTGAGTGTTCTTTTACTTTATATACAGCAGCACTGCAAAATAAAGAAACATGTAAAGTGAAGAAGCCTTGAACACTGAATGACAGTGAGTGCTTTTTTGAGTCCTTTAATATTTGCAGTTCCTCCTGCCAAAAATGTTGTATAGTAGTATATAAATAGTTTTTTTTATTACTGAAAGGGCCAGGAAGCTATCACAATATCAGGTTCAGCTCAGCATTATGAAGATTTGCCAGATTAACATGAAGGTGGTTTTGTTCCCGCCAGTCTATAAACCAATTCACAGCCCGTCTTGTTTGGCAAATTGTAGTATGTTAACTTCTGGCTAATTCCAGGTTGTTTTGTTGTTCCACCTTCACAGCTGTCGACAGAACAGCTTCCTTATAGGCAGGTTTGAAAATTGATGTAGACACTCTTCTTTAGAATCTATCTTCAGAATTTATCTAATGTGTCCATTTTCTGATTTTGTGTGTGCTAATGTAGAAACTTGGTTAATTGCAGTGTAAAGTGAATTGTTCATCCATAAATATTTCGTATTACACAACTGTTAACATAGGTTAACGTTCACAGTACATAGTTACTCGGTTCATTCATTGGACGGACATGCACCACTGCACTGACAACTGCATAGTATTTTTGCAATTTAACTTATTATTTTTGTACTGCAAATTATATTTTTTATTGTTTTTTCAGTATATTATATTTATCTTTACTTCATCTATTTACGCACCTGCAACTTGCGTACGGCAATGCTTTTGTTCACTTTTGTTTACTGTACTTTGTACTGCTGCAATAGAGGACTTTCCCTTTTGGGAAAATAAAATGATCTATCTAACTACCTACCTACTGACCTGCCTACCGACCTACTCACTCGCAACCAGTGCTCAGCAAAATGATGCACTTATTGTGAAAAACTACCTCCTGAACAAAATTAACACAGATAACCTCCTCCTACCCACAACACAGATAACTACTTCCCACACATAACTAACACAGCTGACACAGATTACAAATGCAGTTAATTATCACACATAACCAACCCAGATCATAACTAACAGAGTTAACTACCTCTCACACATAATCAACACAATGAACTACCTCCCACACATAACACAGTTAGCTACCCCCCCCCCACATAACCAACACAGGGAACTACCTCCCACAACTGACATAGTTAGCTACCCACCGCGCCACCCCACACTCACATAATCAACACAGGGAACTATCTCCCACACATAACTAACACAGATAACTACATCCCACACATAACACAGTTAGCTACCTCCCACACATTACCAACACAGATCATAACTTACACAGTTAATTACCTCCCACACATAACTTACCAACACGTGGCTAACTAAAACAGGACTAAAACAGATAACTAGCAAACACAACTAACACAGATGCATAATTCGTGATGTATTGTTAAAGGGGAAAACTTTATATGAACTGACACACACACACAAAGGAAAAAACCCACAGTGCTTGCAGCGAGGTGGAGAGTCACGATGAAGAGGGTGAGGAAGAGGATGACGTAGAAAATGCAGATCGTTACAAAACGTCAGAGCTTTTGGATTAGGAGATTCTGTCACTCCCCCCCTCCCCCCTCTTGCCCCTTTCTCTCTGCCTAATTCCCTCTTTCTCTCTTCTTCTTTTCAACATTCTCTATCCCTTTCTTCCTCTTTCCCTCTCTCACTGTCTTTCTTTCTCTTTCTACCCATCTCTTCCTTTTTTCTGCTCTTGCATTCTCTCTCTTCTCTTCTTTCCCTCTCCTTTTCTCTCCCTCTCTACCTTTCCTTTTATCTATCTCTTCTTATGCCTTTATTTTCCTTCCTTTTTTCTCTCCTTTCCTCCCTCTCTCATCCTTTTTTCTCCCATCCCTCTCTCACTCATTTCCTTTCTTTCTCTTTTCCGTTCCCCTCCCTCTTTTTCTCTTTCTAATTAATTTCTCTCCCCTTTTCTTTTTTCCAACCTCCTCTGTCCCTTTCTTTGTATTTACCTCTCTTTAACTTGCTTCCTTTCTCTCTCTCTTCTTTCTCTCTTATCTCTCCTTATCCCTTTCTTTCATTTGGTCTCTCTGTCCTTTCCTCTCCCCACATCCTGTCTTTCTTCACATCCCTCTCAGTCGCTTCCTTTCTTTCTTTCCACATTTCTTTCCTTCTATCTCTTTTTCTTCTTACTGGTCTTCCCTCTTTTTATCTTTACCTTTCTCTTTTTCTCCTTCACTGTCTCTCACTCCTCATTTTTCCCCTTTCTAAGCAAAACAGTTTTCATGTCATGCATTCGTCTGTAGGGGGCAGCAGTGTGTAAGAGTTGAGTTGACCTTAACTCTGCTTATTGTCATGCAGAGAGTATTCTGAACAGGAGCGTGGGCTGTTTCAATGGAGTCCACTTGACTAACTGGTGCATCATTGTTTCATGTCCTTGTTTTTACAACATCTAAAATTAATGCCAGGAAAACACGTTTGAACACCCTTGATTGTCCAAAGTGTTGCCTCGTTCTTGAAGATTTACTTGAATGCAATGTGAAAAAGCTTACTGCTCATGAAGGTGCTGCAAATAGGTCAGAGAGTGATGAAGATGCTCAGCGGAGGCTGCTGGAAAAACACTCCCTCAGTGTGTTCATTACACACCATGGATTGGATTATAGCTGGAGTCGAGTGACCTGAGGAAAGGGGTGGCATTCTTTTGCACAGCCGCTGTTCTCTCTCTCTCGCTCTCTGTCTCTCTCTCCCTTTTCTCTCTTTTTGCTTCTCTTTCTGTGCCAGATTTTAAAAAGTGACCCATTTAACTCAAAATAAACTTCTTCTGCTTACAGCACACTTGGTGGCAGTAACATGAAAACAGAATCTTATGGGGAAAGTTTTATGTTAAGTTTGGTTGAGTTAGAATGGGGCTCAATTTAGGGGCTACATCACCATCATGATCCTCCTCTTCCTCACCATCATCATAATCATCATCCTCCTCCTCACCATCATCATTGCTATCCTCCTCATCACCAACATTTTCATAATCATCACCATCCTCCTCATCACCCTCATTATCATTACCATCATCATCTTTATTCATCCTTACCACCACCTTTGTCATCATTCTCCTTGTCATTTTCATTACAACCTCAACCCCATCATCACCACCATTATCACCATCGTCCTCATCACTATCACCGTCATAGCTATCCTCCTCCTCCTCATCACCGCCAATTTTATAATCACACCGTCAGCACTTCATCATCATCATCACCATCACTGTCAATATCATCAGCCATTATCATAATTTCCATAACCGATTCAGATCTCTTTTTCGGAGCACAGTAATAAAGAACAGTGGACTGAAAGGGGCTTCATCATTGCCCTCATCTCTGTCATCATCATCATCATCATCATATTCACTTTGAGAGCACAGTGACAAAATGTCATGATAATGGACTGAAGCTGGGTAGCACTCCTGTTCTGTGATCAGTGGGTTTGTCCTCAGTCTCTCTGCCTCGCCCTCCAACCATCATCCTCATGGCAAAACGAGAAAATTACCCTGCTGGTTACCATGGAAACCGATGATTGCTGCATCTGGCAAATTATAGGCTACTTTAGAGCGGTTATTTCAGGGTGACGAAATTATTCCTCTGCTGCATGTTCCTCCGAAATCCCCCTGCTGTACGGCTGAATGCAACAAAAGAGGAACGAAAATGCTACATTGATCCCGTATTGCGTCAGAATCCGAACCGCATTGTTGTAGCTACAAAGGGGGATTGGATTGGAGGCTTGGCAGAAGCGTGTGTTGGTGAGAGACCCCAAGAATGGACCAAGAAAAGTCGTCATCTGATGTCCATCTCACAGTGTCCAGACACCTCTACACACATGTCCTTTTGGGAAATCAGTTTAAAGCAGGTTGAGACATTAAATTAGTAGGTAGATGAATGGCTGTGGGGATTAGATGAGATTAAGGCCGTTACAAAAAGTTCCTTTCCTTTCTCGTTTGTAATCACTGGGATTTTTGTCCTTGTGATAACAGCAAGATTGAAGACTACTTTTCTTAGAGGCAGGGAAGAGAAAAATACTAAATTTAAGTCAGATAACCATCTCTCTCTCTCTCTCTCTCTCTCTCTCTCTCTCTCTCCCTCTCCCTCTCTCTCTCTCTCTCTCTTCCTCTCTTTCTCTTAGACACACACATGAGGAATGTTTCTCTCTGAAAGTGGAAATGTAATAGTCTCTGTTAGGGCTTCATGATAAGGATATGGACGAAATGCTAGCAGTCTGATTATGTTACTGCATATAACAGTTGTTCAGTTATGTGTTAATCTCAAAACATAAAACTCACATAAAAAGGGTCAGTTATGTGCCATGGTTAAAGACTGACCTGCATTCATTTGACCAATATAGCTTACTTTGCTGGATTACATGAATACTTTAATTCATTATGGGCACCCATAGACGCTCATCAGGAACTGTGACTCGTCATGATGTTCACAGCACAAAGTAAAAAAAAACATCACAGACTTTAAGAATCGATGACTGCAGCGACATCAGAAATGAATCTACATTAATACCAGTAACGCTGCAGAGATTAAATTCACTACACAATAACTCCAACATGATGAAAGAAGTGTCTGACAGTCTTTGCTCATTAAATACACGTCTTCAGAAACTGAAAAATGTGGTATAAATGAATCTGGTATAAATAAAATGTTACATTCTTAACAATAACAGTGCCACAAAGAATTCTTTTAACTGTACAACTATAGTTCTTTCAACTACTATAGTGGAAGACCTTTTGTTTCCTACAAAACCTTTCATTGGAAATTTCAAAATAGTTTTTTAAAAAGATGCATGAGTGTAAAAGACCTTTTTAGAGTGTTGCCTCTTTCTGCAGGCCCCCTAGCAGCTATTCCCTCAGCAGAATGGAAATCACCTCAGATATTTTTAATTAATTAATATATTTTTCCCCATAACACTTTTCAGATTAATTAAGACACTGTTGTCTCTCTGTGTGTAATGCTGTTGACTCCATGTTGAGCTGCCAGTGAGCAGTGGGTGAAAGGGGAGGGGTGAGAACCCCCTGCTGAAAACAGTCCTCACCTCTCCTCAAAGCCGGCCATGCTGAGATAAAACAAACTAAAAAGATGATGTACATGCACACCTACTACAATAAAATATAACATTTACACATAGTGATAAACTTTTATAAATCTTTACGTTTGCTTGTCTAGACAAAAATACAGCTTTCAGTTTTGTAAATGATACACATTTCCACCGAAAGATATTCCAACGTTACAGAAAAATAGACAGGCATTGTTCAACTTCCAGAACAGGCCGAAGCTGCATTTAATGGCTACTGAGATGAGAAACTGCAGCTATTTTTGCGTTACTGTTATGCCCAAGAAACTACTAAAATTGGCATACAAATATCTATGAAAATGCACAATAATGAAAATTGTAAATACATGCATGCCACCCTGTTTCTAAACCCCACCATTACCCTGCATGTGCTCTCTGTGAGCCTGTTTGCACCTTGCATTGACATGTGTTTTGTTTACTAGTCATATCTGGATAGAATTTAGCTGTATTTCATTTATTCTTTTCACTAAAATCCATCCCCCCAGTGTGGCCGGATGAGATCTGATTTTATTTTCCTGCGTAAAAACATCAACACATGCTTTGTTTCCATTTTACCTTTGTTTACTTCTTTTCTCCATTACCACAGGAGTCAATAAGCTTGGCTTGAACACTTTCATCAGCCCAGAGTGTAAAAGGGCCCTTGGTTGGGGATTAACTCCAGCCTCCTGTATCCTCCATCTTTTGTTTTATTGTTTTTCTCTCACCTGCGTAGTTCTGTATGATTAACAGGATCCATCTCTGACCACCTCTGAATCAAACCACCTCCAAATGTGGTTTGAGTGATCTGACTGTATCATGTTCAGATTTTACTCAAATACCAGGTGTAAACACACCAAGAATATTGTGATCAGATTACGGAACTTGACCACATTTAACACAAGTGTAAATGGAATGTGCTTTTTATTATCCATGTACATTTACGAGAGTGGAAATGCGTATACTGAGCATTGAGTAACAGATGAGAGAATAAACATTGAAATGAAACAATGAAATGATGCTGAATTTATCCCCAAATCAAGAGCCGTCTTGCACTCTGGACCGATGATAATGTCCATGCCAAGATTTTAACATAACAGGGAAAAGGTAAATAAAACAAAACATGTTGACATGCTTTCACGCAAAAAAAAGGTAAAATCCAATCTTCGGCCACACTGAGGACATGTTTTAGTAAAAAAAAGTAAATGGTATTCAGACAAAGTTTCCGGCCTTCTCGCTAACTAACAGTGATACTGAAGTAAAAATAACTTAAACTAACAACTCCACACACCAAAACATGCTCAGATTTGAGTCTTAATTCTCAAAACTTGTGTAAACGAAACTTCAGTGAGCCAGAATGAAATAGGGTTGGGATAGCTACTGAAAAAATTGTAGCTAGCTACTTTGTAGCTACTTTCTCAAAATTTGTAGCTAGCTACAATTTAGCTACTTTTCCAGAAAAAATAGTGGCTACTTTTTAGCTACTTTTTGAACAGTAGTACACTACTTTTAAGCTACTTTCAAAGAACGATTGTCAGAATGTTTGTGAATCTCCACCAGACACAGCAAACAAGCCCGACTGCCAGAAACATTCAATTGAAAAGATCACCAAAAAGTAAGTTTAAGTGTAACCAACAACCAAACTTACACAATCAAATGCGTGATATCCAACAAAAATTTTGACTCAGTAAAGGCAAAATCAATCATTTCAGGTTTTTCCTAACAAAAATCAACAAAAATAACCGAATACAAACCAAACAATTTAGTGCAAAGCATTGTCAACTGTTGAAATAAAACTGCTCCAATTTAAACATTTCAGCAAGATATTTACAGACATGACAATCAGAGTCCTTTGTTAAACTTCAGCAACACTTTAGCCTCAAAGTCCTGATCAGTGACCCTGGCTCTGTTTGGGGTGAGAATCAGGCCTGAATAATCTCTCCACTGCTGCAGAGCTTTTGCGGCTCCACAGCAGAACTAGATTTTTAGGTAAAATAACATGATCCTCCTTTGCTGTAAAATCATTATAACACACAGTTCTAACACAGTTTCCACAATAAATGGTTTTAAAAGCTGGAGTTAACGTATAACTGCTAATTCACCAACTTTTAACACTGAAGATCAGCACGCAGACTGCTGGTCACACTATAACGAAAAGGCAAAGAGAAAGATTTAAGACGAACATAGATAATTTGGAGATGAATGGACTTATTTACATTTATAATCACTCAACAGGTTTCCTGATGTGTTTAATCTGCAACAAGTTGTGAAGCTGAAGTCAGCTTCTCATTCACCAGCTTCTCATTCGAATTGTCCCGTTCCACATTAAATGGCGCAGGAGTACAATCTGGCATATAAGGTGGAACGGGACAATTCGAATGAGAAGCTGGTGAATGAGGATCTGATTTCAGCCCCGTAAAAAGTCAAGCGTTGAGAGACATTTTACAAGAAACTTGCGGAAAAGTTTCCTGAGATGCGAGAGAAGTGGCTATAGCTGACCTAAAGCTTAAAGCAGAGCAAAGTAAGTCTGCATTTTCGTTTATATTTTCAGCCTAGCACATCAGCACATACTGAGACATGTACAGCCAAGATGGTAAAATGGGCATAAAATGTTGTGGCTCCCAAGGCGGTTTCATTTTTGTTGAAAGGACAGAATGGCTCTTCTTAACATTGTGGTTGCCGACCCCTGAGTTAAGTGGGGTTTGTTCGAACTGTCCGATCGCCACCAGCTCAGTTAACGACTGTGTTCTATGGTTCAGATTTTGCGTGGATTGCCTGAAGCTTGTAGCAAAATTGTAGCGAAAATTATCGCTATAGCTACACAAAAATTTGTAGGCGCTACAGCTATTAGCTACATTTCATAAAACTGTAGTGGCTACAGCTGTTAGCTAAAAAAATTGTAGTTAGCTACAAAAAGTAGTGTGCTACTTAGCTACTCGCCCATCCCTGGTATGAAGCTGTAGCCTACTGTGATGTATAGAACTGTTCTACACACCACATTTGGTAGTTTATTATATATATAGATGTGGATTATATATTTGACACCATTGTAATTTTAAATACCAATATCATTTATTTACGTTAGCTAACAGCTTATTGTACAGTCCAGATATTTTAAAGCAATATTAGTGCAGACATGTTCTGTTCTCTTATTAGAATGTTTTAGGAATATTTTTTTTCCATATGTACTGAGAAGGCCTATGTTCTCAATGGAAATATGTGAACTCTGCACTATGGTAACATATTTGGTACAAACATCAGTCTACAAAACATCCAAGAAGAGTTAACCAATTATAAACCACATTTCTGAGTGTTGGGGGTTTTCCATGGCTCAAAGAACCCATTGTGGTACCTGCAGTTCAACAAAGAGTAAAATTATATCAAAATTTATCCTCACATTTTAGCGACTGCATGAAATTGGTGTTTTTGTCATAGTACCACAACAGACTACAGTGACAGGAAGCAGTGAGTCAGTATGTGCATGTGCAGAACAGCACTTTCTTAGCTTGTGAGCCCTAATGTCCTGATGCCGTTGTGGCTTAACCCTTTAAAGCTGATGCAAAAACGTGGCTTTTTCTGAAATTTAAACTGTTCTTCCTTGTAAATAATGTGACATATCAGTGTTGCTATTTAATTTATTTTGTATGATAAGGATGTGATCTAAAAAGGATAGTTTAAAAGGCCACATTTTTTTTAAATATATTTACACGCCAGTACCATTTTATCCTTGCATTGATTACACAAAGCAATAGTAAGTGCTCGCTAACTCACGCGGAAACAATCTCAGTGCTTCTAGCATTAAAAAGAAGCTTTGCAGAAGCTTATATCATACAGTGATATAGTGATTCAACACAGTGATTCCTTCCACTGTGACAAACTCAGAATGGATCAGGGTCAGAGTCTCTGTTGTGATTGGTTAGAGAGCTCATTTGCATATTGCGTACATATGGCAATTGTGCGGCTCTAATCTCGTTCTACTCTTTCTATAGTGTTAAAATGTGTTCATTTTTATTCGCTCTGTAATTATATCCCCCTCCTCACGTCCTCGAGTTCTCTTAGCCTGGCAACAAATGAGCTCTGTTCTTGTTTCTCATATTTGTGTTACATAAAAGCTGAGTAGGTCTAGAGGAAGAAATGTTCTTTTATGGTTAACTGAGCAATCAGTTTGACTCTGTATCAAACACACCCAACACATATACATTGTATCCCTCCTACTGATGATTTAGCAGCATCAGAGAACGACTTGATTTATTATCAGTCCATGCTTTACAAAAAAAAAAAATGTAAAAAAAGATGCAGTATGTAAATTGTTGAAGTTTCAAAATGTACCATTTACTAGCCAATCCATACGGTCCATATATGGAAACTACACTGAAAAAACAGCCAGTTTTGAATTAATTGTTTTGTGATGTCACAAGAGCCCACTCATTTACATATATCCACCTACTCAGCCTAAAGCAGTTTAGCCCCACCCATTCATACTGAAGTACTAAGGAGTGTTTCAGCCTGGACAGAGCACATTTACATAAATACGTCTTAAAGGCACAGTAACAAAAACAGCCTGTTTGATTGTAAGGGAAAAGTACAGGTTGGAAAAGCATCATGGAAAAATGAATTATGAACATTTTTGGTAAATAAAACCAAACAAATGTTGTGAGTGGGTCTTAGGGGAAAAATAAAATACAAGAAAAATGTAGGAAACAGGCCCTTTATAACAAATCACAAGCTAAAAAGGTTTATTTATAGGAAAACAATATCACACTTGCAAATATTTGTGTCAGTATTAACAATAACGATACTTTGGTATTAATGCAAAGCTTACACATTTTATCCCCTTGTGTCAGCAATTATCGACACTCCAACCTTTGGGTAAAAAGAAAATTATTTAGGCAAGGAAATTTTTTTACCAAGGAAAAAGCAAATATCTGTTTTTATCTAACAAAACCTTTGCAGGTTATTTTTCTTACTTCACTGAAACCTTACAGTGAGAAAATACAAATTTCAAAATAAATTTCTGCAGACATTCGACAGGCGACGTGTACTGAACAGTCACTGGACAGATAGAGTGGTTTAGGCATGAAGTAGTGCAGGATGTAGTGTGAAATCCTGTTGAAGGCCTGGACGGCCTTGTTAAGCGTCGGAGTCTGCCCCAGAATTCATCATCATTAGGAGTGCATGGCGTTTGCAGTGAGCGATGGGAGGGGAGTTGGGCATTAGTTTATCATGACTCTATTAAAACAGCATTAGAGCCCCGAGCTCAGAGCCAGCGGCAAGAAAACAAATGAACTGACAGCTTCAGAAAGGATTTAACACATTTATTCAAGAAGTGTTTTAATTGTTTCATTTTTCTGTGACTTCTGTCCATTCTCTCTCTCTCCCTCCCTCCCTCTCTCTTCTTTCTTTCTTTCTTTCTTTCTTGCTTTTTGTCTCTTTCCTCTTTTCTTTCTCCTCTTTTGTCTGTATCTCCCCCATTGTATGTCTTTGTCTCCCTTTCCCCTCTTTCTCCTCTGTCTCTCTCTCCTCTTTCTTTCTCTACTCTTTGTCTCTATCTATTCCTCTTTCTTTCTCTTCTCTCTGTCATCTTTGTCTCTCTCCACGTTCTCTTTCTTTCTTTTTTTTCCTCTTGTTCTTCTCCTCTCTCTGTCCTCTTTGGCTCTCCCTCTCTCTCCGTTCTTTCTCTCTTCCTTGTTTCTTTCCCTCTTTCCTTATGTCCTCTCTCTCTGTCTCTCCTGTTTGTCTCGTATATTCTTTCTTCTATGCCTTTCTGTCTTTCTCCTTTCTTTCTCTCTTCCTTGTCTCTTTCTCTCTCTCCTTATGTCCTCTCTCTCTGTCTCTTCTGCTTGTCTTGTACTTTCTGTCCTCTTTATCTCCCTCGCTCTCTGTTCTGTTTGTCTTGTACCCTCTGTCGTCTTTATCTCTCTCTCTCTCTCTTTCTCCTATTATCCTTCCTCTCTGTTTTTTCTGACTCTTTAACATTCTTGCGAGTTTATTTCTTTTTTCTGTTTGTTTCTTTTCTCACACAACATATTTAAATGAGTCATTTTCTTTTCTTTTCATAAGATTTTTATTCATGCTCTCTGAAAGGTTTTGAATCCAGTCTTTGTTATTGTCTCCATTCAGCATTGTTAACTAGAACATTGTTTCCCAATTATTAATTAGTTTTTTATGTTCTTTTGTGTGTGTGTTTGTGCACTGTTTCACTGTTTTTGTGCTGTTTTTAACAGGCCAGTAGCTGTGTTATAACCCTATAATATCACCTGCAAGTCTGGATGGCACAGGGATAGATTAAGATCCTTATGGGCATTAGAGTTAGTCTATAGCATATTGACTGTAATAATTGTGATATTTAAGGCAAAGGTTTTCAGTTTATCACCAACAAACCACCAGAACGCTTATTATTATTATTATTATTGTTATTACAATTACATGATTTTTTTCCTTCCGTCTTCATCAGAATATGTGGGCTATCTGCCCTTCAAGAAAAAGCATTTGAAAATCTGAATTTGTTTGTATTAGTTGTGTTGCTTTTTTATCTTCATTGCAGATTCTGCTTCACCAAGATGACAACAGCAAAGAATGAATAGATGAAAAGAAGGAGGTATGTAAGCAACAGGCATTTCCTTCAAGGAAAGAAAATGAGCCTGGCGCAAATTGAATGAGAGTGGAGTGCAATGAAATGAGTGAGTGATAGAGTGATAAGTTGTTTCTCTCTCCCTCTCTTTGCCCCAGGTGGAACGTGTGTATTCCATCACTGTTAAGTCTGAGAAAAGGAATGAAATGGCAGAGAAGAGAGAGAGAGAATGAATAGATGGTGGGTGTTGAGAGACAGAGGGCAGGGTGTGGATTGAGATAGTGAGAGTGACAGAGTGATAAATCGAAGGAAGTGGTGGAAGGAGGAGAAAAAAACCCATAAAGAGACAGAGAAAAGAAAAAAGGCAGTATTCTCTCTAATTACTGTCTAAAGAGTAATAAAACATATTAACGTGTGTCTGTGTGTGTGTATTGCCACTGTCGAATCAAAAACATGTATCTCCATTTTTTTCAGTTTTTACTTTTCTGCATCATTTTAGCTCAGCAGCTGTCCTTTGCATTGTGTGAAAACTTCATGATGATTGGACCAATAGAAATACTCCAAAATTGCTTATAATAAAATCTCTTTCCATTAACTTGTATTGAAAGTAAAGAAGGTTTTTGCCCTCTCCTCTAAAGTTACTATTTTGGAGATACTTGTTTTTCTTTGGACAGTGACACACACACATATACTAATGTTAATTTCTTTGACCATAAAGTAAAGTATGGAGAGAAAGAGAGAGAGAGACTCCAGCTACAACAAATTAATTGCAGAAAAAGGAAAACGCAGATAAATGGACCCCACGAGACACAGATTACATCTCCTCAACTCCTCTCATTCTGACTGCATAACAAGTGTAATGTTCATGAATGTAAGCATGCTTATAAAGTATAAACCTATATAAAATCATTGGCCCCCTGACTTGCTACTCTCTCATTGCTATATAATAAACTGCAGTGGTTTCAAACTAACGACAAATGCCGTTTTATGAGCTCTTTAGTAGCCATCAAATCTGGTCAAGGCTGATGAAGTTAATAATAAGTTTCATAGAAGCTTAACTGCTTGATGGACCCAAGAAAAGCTTTAACAGACTTCAGCTTAACGGACAATCAATTTCCAGATAACTACCATATGCTGTCAGATGATTGTATAAAGTGACAAATGTAAGGACACACATTATGTTCACATGTACACACAAACACTCAGACATACACATGTTAAAGCAAGCACATAATGTGTGTGTAAGAGACAGAAAGAAAAAGAGATGCAGAGAAAGATACACTGAATATTTGGTATATTATTTATATATATTACATATTCTGAATTAAAAATATATTTTAATATATGTTCAATATGTTACTCTAGTATTATGTACAAAATTTACATATGTTTAATACATATAGGACATATGAGCACTTATACATATATAATACACATGGGACATATTATTACAGAAACACCTTCTGCAAACCAGAGCAGGTGGCAGCCACCGCTGTATATATAGCTTATATATAAGCTTTTGTTCATCAGTTCTCTGGTTAAATAAGACAAAAATGAAGCTGATTGGACACAGGCATATGTCCAAGAAGATAAGAGAGGACTACATTAAGATTCTGCAGAAAAGCATCAGACAGTCTGCATAAAAATCTGGCCTTGGGCAGCATTGGACCTTCCAAAAAGACAGTGATCTGGAACATACAACAAAAATGGTTAAGAAATGGTTAACAGAAAACAATATCAGCATTTTGGACTAGCCCAGCCCACGAGAATCTGTGGAGGGAACTGGGGTGATGGCAAGGAAGCCTTCCAACCTCAAAGACCTGAAGATTGTCGCAAAGAAGACTGGCCCAAAACTCCAGTGGAGACATGTAAAAAGCTTGTTAGCAATTATAAGAACCATTCAACTGCTGTGATGGCAAATAAAGGCTTTGTAGAGAGTTGATTTTGTGCCAAAATTGTTGAGAGAAGATTATGATGTTTGAGTAAGTTAAGTAAGACTCTGTGTTGTAAATAATAACTTATTAATCTAACTAACACTGGCTAGGCTATTTAATTTGTTTCCTACCACTACAGAATGGTGTAACCCCAAAATAGTGCACTATATAGTGAATAGGGCACAGTTTTGGACACAGCTAACCTAAATAAGAGAGGAATCTGATCCTAACTCAGCACTCCTACTCTGAAAAGCTTTGTGATCACGGGTCAGTGGATTTCTAATAGGTAATTGATTGGAACATAAACCACAAATAATTTGTATGGAAAAAACGAACTTGAAACTGATTCAGTGATTGCATTTCATAAACACACACTCACCTTGGCATAGACTGGCTCTGGCACAGTGTTTGGATCGTTCCTATGCTCCAGAGCTGATTAGGTGTTAAATTTCCCTGAGTGCGAATGGAGTGGTTGTTCCAGCAGGGCAGGAGTGAGCACATAAAATGTGAATGTCATTTACTGTCAAGAAATCCCTCCTCAGCCAAGTTGTGAGGAACCAGGTAGTACTTACTGGTCACAGCATGCTACAGATCCCTCCACAATCGTTCCACCCTAATTTAAGGCAAAATATGATATAGCAATACAACGTTTTAAATATATACAGGTGAGCAAAAACAACAACAACAAAAAAAAATCTTAGTAAGGTGTTGTCAGTTGATGGTTTGATGAAGGTGGTGGAGGTCAACGTCCAACACATTGAAAATCTCTCATTGGTGTTCAGCTGGGTTGAGATCTGGTGACAATTTTCGAACATGCCACAGAGCGTGGTAAGATATTAACTGCTCAACTGCACAATTGTATCACACAGTAATGTGTATCTCCACTCATTTATTCAGGTTTTAACTTTCTCACCCAGCTGTATATTGTTGTTGTTGGAACAAAACCTCCTATTTCCTAAATGGAAACACGGAATAGAACCCCACACACATTCTTAACTTGTAATACAAGTTAATCCATTAATATTTTTTCCAAGTAATTTTGAACCATATCTATTGTTCCATTCATCATGAAATTTTGAAACGCGAAGGGTAACTGGAGTTTTCAAATTATTAAAAAGGACACTCAAGGTTCTTATATGACAGAAATGATATACTTAGAATAGCACAACGGTCTTGTGCAACAGCAGTCATTTAGCAGTTCAAGACACTGGGCTCTAGATTATGGGTGGGGAACTGAAGGCTAGCACAGTGTGGCATTTCCCACTCCGACAAAACCTGGCAATTAACTGATAAGATGAATCAGGTGGGAAAAAATTAAGTAAAATAATAAATAAATAAATTGATAAATCATACAAGTCAGGCCCTCCAGGATCAGAGTTTCCCACCCTTGCTCTATATAATGCTGTACTGTTAAGTGTAGCAAGTAGACTTACTTTCCTTGAAACTCCAGCAAAGATCATAACATTGAATCTAGAGAGAGTACAAAGCATTATTCAAGAAACTGATATAGTTACTGGTGTTTGGGTTTGATATAGTAAAAAAGCAAGATGGTTAGCTAGTTAAATTAGCTAAATTAGCAAACGCTAGCTAAGTACTCAAGACGGTTAGTTAGTTAAATTAGCTAAATTAGCAAACGCTAGCTAAGTACTCAAGAGGGTTAGCCAGTTAACTTAGCCAAGTTATAGCTATAGCTAGTTAGCAAGATGATTGAAATAAGTTATCAAGACTGTGTCTTTGACATGTCACTATCAAACAGCAGTTTGGTCACATTAAAAATGACTTGCACGCATGTACGGGTTTTGAATGTGAAGAGCACCATTGAGCAAGTTTTCAATGTTTGACTGAAACCAGTGTTTTGTTGAGCAAATCTGAAGGTGTTTACCTGCACACTTTGTGCTGACAAGTTCATTAGCTGCGCACTCAGAGCACCATTGTCCTCTCAAAGCGTAATATTCCTTTCTCAAACATCATAATCTTCTCTCAAACATTTTGGCACAAACTTAACTCCTTAGCTTTGCCATTGATTACTGAGAGAAGGTATGAATAATTTTGGACATGACATTTTCATTAAAAAAAACATCGTTCAAATGTATTATTGTATAATATTTATTATATTAACATCTTTAGCACAATGTCTTACTATATTTTGTCACATCATGTTATTTCTAACCAAATGAAATGTATTGGTCAAATAAAGATTCACTATAAATTCAGATTTGGCATAGGTAATAATAATTTTGGGCTTAACTGTATGTGTGTATGTAGGTACTTATATTACATATGTGTATCCTGATATTGTATAAAACGGTTTGTGTGTGTGAGTTTAAGGAGGAGCTATAACACTCTTGTAACAGACATGGCCTTTTTACACTGTGTCCATTGTTTCTTTAGCCTGCGGCTCTGCAGGTTAAAAGAAATGCGAAAGTGCCCACTGTCAGAATAATACCAGGAAAAAAAAAACCGTGTCCATGCCCATGAAAAAACTCCAGTGATGCAGTGCTGGAAGGCATGGGCATGGCCATGCGCTGCGTAAACATGAACACACTCCTGCTGCGAGGCAGAATCCAGTCAGAATGGGGCCCTTATGTAAAAGGCATGACTTATAAAAAGCTCATTGTGACCAATTGTTTGCCTGCTTCAGTGTCCCAGTTTGCCCCAGATTGTAGCCCTAGCTACTAAGAGCTGTGTTATCAAGGGCACTTTATCCTAATTGCTTTATTTAAGATTACAGCTGTAATAATCATATATTAAGGAAATAATTTTATAATAATATCATTATGATTATTAATTTTAAATTAATTTAGAGGTCCAGACAAAACTCAAACTCTGAGCTATTCAAAAGTGAAACTTATATCTATCATTATTGAATGTTTAATCTCTTATCCGTAGCCCCTTTGTTTAAGTTTTTGCTGAAAATGACATACCCAAAAAAAAAAAAGGGACGCTGTTCCCACATACTTTAGGCAGCCGTCGTGATCTTGATCTCATTGGAGAGGCAACACTCTTAAGTTTTTCCCAACCATCAGAATAACAGTAGGAATTACTGACAAAGAGTAACATATTCCTCTGCCTATTCCTCTAGGTTGGCTAGCCTACTTCACCTTATAAACATAACTGAGCCACAGCACAACTTGTATCTTGCAGACTTGCTAGCATTTGTTTATTCAGTGCTTATATTACAAATGAGACAATCGTAACTGCTGTGAATAACGGATCATAAAATAGTTTGTGGGAATCAAAGCTTTCTAAAAAAAAAAAAGTATATGATGAACATGTGTGTTTGTAGACAGGATGATGCGTCCCCTCTTTTTCATCATTTAGAATGAGCTAAACATTCTCTTTCAGATTTACGCTTCCTGGGCATTGAGGAGGTTTTGTTGCAAAGAAGAGGGAAGAGATCAGAATAAAAGAGTATGACAGAGGGAGACCTTCTGGATTTGTGAACTTATGTCTTTGTTCCCTAATGGTATGAAATGAGGATTTTAATCTCAGTTGTTTTTATAAACAAAGTTATCTTTGATCAATGTGATGTACTTTGTAATGTTTTTTGATATATTTGATATTTATCTGTGCAACTGAGTATATTCTGCAGATGTTGTACAGTAAATTTAAGAGGGTCCCAGCAGAACAGGTGGGGGGAATTTATTTAGGTCTTAGGTTGATGGGGTTGCTTCGTGAACAATGTTGACAGCAAGAGGCTAAAACATTTGCATTTTGTACTCTATTTAATGGAATAAATGTATATTTTTTATTATTTTTTATCAGGGTGCGGACAAAACCTTTTCCACTCCACTTTAATTCAGATTTTTTTTGCTTTATGCACCTGCAGTTACCTTTTTTATGTTTTATGGAGCACAACAACGGATTTTTTTTCTTTCCTTTGGAGTTTTTACTTGTTTGCTGTTCCACAGAAGATTTTTTCTGAAACTTTTCTAATTGTTTCAGATACAACTGATAGTAAAGATGTTTTCTTTTCTGGAAATTAACCAGCTCACAGATTCTAAGGCAAAAAACATTTACCTACAGCCTTGAAGATTAAGAGATTAGGATGATGAGACAAGTGTTATACATTCAGAGACCAGTGAAAACTCTATAAAACATTATAAATACTTTCTGAAAAAGGAGATTCACTACACATCGCATGGTTCCACTGTGAGTGAATACTGGAGAGCAAGTAGGATCCGTAGAGGTCTTAGAAGGCACCTACCATCCGGTGTGAGGATCCAGCATTTTGCACATGATGGAGTGAAATTTTGAACAAGCCTTCTTTGGATTTAACACTTTTAGTGAACAAATTTACTCAAAAAGAAATCAAGAATGTGCAAGTACAGCTAACTTCAGCAGAATGGCAATCAAAGAAGGAAACCCCTGGTGCACTAATAACCAGACATCAAACAGGTCGGCCAAGGAAAACAGCAGTTGATGACAGAAACATTGTGAGAGATATGTAGAAAACCCCAAAAGCAGCAGCCAGTAACATCACAAACAAACTCCACAGGGTAGGAGTGAAGGTATCACAATCTACCATTTGAAGAAGACTTAGAATTATGGAGGCCATACCACAAGATGCAAACCACTCATCAGCAGTAAGAATCGGAAGGCCAGATTGGAATTGGCAAAGAAATACAGAGATGTGCCACAAAAATTCTGGAACAGTGTTTTATGGATTGATGAGACCAAGATTAACCCCTACTAAAGTGGTGGAAAGGCCAAAATGTGGAAAAAGAAAGGATCTGCTCATGATCCAAAACGGTCAGTCGGTCAAATATGGTGGAGGTAGTGTCATGGCTTGGGCTTGCATGGCTGCTTTTAGAATCAGCTCACCAATCTTTATTGAAGATGTAACTCATGATGGTAGCAGCAAAATGGATTCAGAAATCTACAGAAATATTCTGTCTGCCAATTTAAAGAGAAATGCATTCAGTCTTATTGGGAGGAACTTTATTATGCAGCAAGACAATGACCCAAAACACACTGCCAACACAACAAAGGACACCAGGGGAAAAAAATGATTGAGCATGCATTTCACTTCCTGAAGAAAAGACTGAAGAAAGAAACCCCTCCAAAACGAACAACTACTGAAAGAAGCTGTGGTAAAAGCCTGGAAAACATCACAAAAGAATGTAACAGCTTGGTAATGTCAGTGGGTTGCCAGCTTGATGCAGTTGTTGTAAGCAAGGGATATGCAACCAACCTAACATTTGGTTAGTCTGCCATGTTCTAAGTTGTCTAATGTATCTAGATGTAAATATCAGGAAATAAAAGCTGAAATTCTGATCTATTGTCTCATATTCTTCTTTTGATCTTAAACTCAAACGCTTTTAGTGTATAGCAAGAAAAAAAAAGATTTGGCCTTACCGTTGCAATATTTTCAAAAAAGACTGCAAATATATAGGCATGAAAGGGCAAGCTAGAGGAAGTGTGTGTGTTTTGGGGATCAGGATGGTGAAAACATGAACATCGTTGTGGGGACATTTGTGTGACACTAGTGTGTATGTGTGTGTGTGTGTGTACCTGTGTTTTTGATACCGCGCTGTTACTGCTAGAATGTGGAGCATCATCAGTGTGTGTTTTCCTTGTGCACTGTCCTAATCCTCTCTCTGCGCTTTAGCCTGTGTGCAGAATGTGCTCTAATGCCAGCAGGCAGTGCAGTGTGAAGGGCAGCGAGGGCTGTTTTAGGGATCCAGTGTGAGACGTGGTCTGATTGTTTTGTTGCCATGACAACAAAATTGAGCTGTGGGCCAAATGCTGTGCTATTTCTTTTTCTATTGAAGTTGATGACTGTTGTAATCATGCTGTGATATTAATGATGATGAGAGCTGTTTTGTGAGAATCATTTTCCTCTCTCATCACTCTCTTTCTGTGCTTTCGTCTATACTGTTTGTCTGGGTGCGTGTGCATGTGCATTCATGAGCGTGTGTCTGTGTCTGTGTTTTTCTCTGTCCATTCCATTCATGTCTCAGTGCTTGGTGGATGCCTCCTTTACTGACTGCTGTGACACTGAACACTGAACTGAATACATATATATATATATATATATATATATATATATATATATATATATACATATATATCTTTTATAGTCAGAACCACCACAGGACCACCACATAGCAGTAACATTCGGATGTTGAATCATTCTCAGCGCTGCACTGACATTGACACGGTGGTGCGTTAATGTGTGTTGCACTGGTAGAAGTTGATCAGACAC
Source organism: Colossoma macropomum (assembly GCF_904425465.1). Classification (NCBI taxonomy): domain Eukaryota; kingdom Metazoa; phylum Chordata; class Actinopteri; order Characiformes; family Serrasalmidae; genus Colossoma; species Colossoma macropomum. The sequence continues at coordinate 45,653,782 of NW_023494789.1, forward strand.
AGCAGTGCTGCTGGAGTTTTTAAACCCCTTCGTGTCACTTCTATACTGAGAGTAGTCCACCAACCAAAAATATCCAGCCAACAGTGTCCTGTGACCACTGATAAAGGACTATGGCCAACACAAACTGTGCAACTTCTAATTTTAGAACAGTTGTTATTAACTATAGCCATTGCTACATCATCAGTGGGACTCTGATACATTACAATCTAGACAACAAAGAGCTGCTGAAATGCTTGACTGTGAGCAGCCATTCTGTGGTTTGTCCTTTAGATGAACGTGGCTTTGATTTCCACTCCAGGCACTTATTTGGAATGTAAACTGTGTGTGGTTCCTGTTTGCATAATAATGAGGAGTTTGGCTGTAATTGACAGTGTCTCGCCCCTGGCCTGCTCTATTCAGACTAGAAAGAGCAAATTAAACCCCTGCTGGATGAATTAGGTGTTCCACTTCCTGTCATATTCATATATATAGAACATACATATAACTTCATGTAGCACATACTTTTCCATAGCTGCTACTGCTCTATAATTCATTACAAATAATCAACATGGCAGACTAAGGCTAATAACTAGTTTTCTCTTTATCATCCCTTCTCCCTCACACACATGCACTTATGCACACAAAACCATGTTACAGTGCTTTTATATTATATTTAACAACACACACACACACACACACACACACAGACACACACACACACACACACACACACACACACACTTGTGCAAACTGACTCTGTGCTGCTAGGGTCCTCTTTTCCTATCGTCTACCTAGGCCATGTGGGAAGCTGTAATAAAGCATGGCCGTGTTGGAGTGAAACATCAGCCGTCCACCCCAATTTCCATTTAAATGATAATGGGTGGCTGCAGGAAATACAATTAAAGTGACAGTAACCTGGCTGTTTCAAGCTTGCTTTGTCTCCCAAAGAGTAATGGGCAGTGACTAGTGCTTCTGTTTAACAGCTCTGTGACCAGTGATAACACACACACACACCAGTATCACCAGCCTAGCCCTGGTCATCCTGAAAGAAGAGATTTAGAGGGATGTTTTGTTATGAGACATGCTTAGTCCTCTGTGGATCTATTCTGCAGAAATAAGGCTTATCATTCTGTTATTAAGTATTAAATTAATGCTGTGCTGGTATAGTTTTTGGCCTTTTTATGCTTTATTGGCTTGCAGCATCCACCACTAGGGGGCACAATTCCCCAGCATTATGCTGACAGCACTGAGTTGGCAAATTTGACATCATTGACTGAACATGTATGTGACAAGCTGAACAGCAGCTGTTGTGTGAGCCAAAGCCATGCACACACCAACCAAACATTCTCCACCAAACATCAACAAACCCAGACAGAGAGCTGGTGGGCCGTACCTGCATGCGATTCACACTGGTTCACTTGACTTGCTAGTTCTTTCCCTTGACTATTATAAAGCCAAATGCAAACATGCCTTGTTGTTTAGACTGTTACCTAATGTAGACGTCCACTTATGGTGAAACAGTGTAACAATTTGAGTTCTGCAACAACAAAAAGAATTCCAGAACCAGAGTGAGAATTCCAGGGACACAGTTAGCGTTCTATACCCACTGTAAAAAAAACAGAACCCCAGTAAGAATTCAAGAGCCACAGTTAAAGTTCCAGAACCACAATAAGAATTCTAGAACCACTGTGAGAATTCCAGAGCCTAAGTTAGAGGTCTAGAACCACAGTAAAAATTCTAGAACAACTGTGAGAATTCCAGAGACACTGTTAGAGCTCTAGAACCACTGTAAAAATTATAGAAACACAGTAAGAATTCCAGAGTCACAATTAGAGTTCTAGAACTACTGTGAGAATCTCAGAGACACTGTTATAGAACCACAATAAGAATTCTGGAAATAATAAAAACACAGTAAGAATTTAAGACACTATTAGAGTTATAGAACCACAGTAAGAATTTGAGAACCAGTGTGAGAATTCTAGAAACACTGAGAATTCCAGAGCCTCAGTTAGAGTTCCAGAACCACAGTAAGAATTCTAGAACTACTGTGAGAATTCCAGAGACTCTGTTAGAGTTCTAGAACCACAGTAAGAATTTTAGAACTACTATGAGAATTCCAGAGCCACAGTTACAGTTCTAGAAGCACTGTGAGAATTCCAGAGCCTGAGTTAGAGTTCCAGAACCACAATAAGAATTTTAAAATCACAGTGATCTTTTCGGTGCCATAGTTGATCCACTGTGAACATTCTAGAAACACAGTAAGAATTTCAGAGCCACAGTGAGAATTCTAGAACCACAGTTAGAATTCCAGAGACACAGAGCTACAAAACCACAGTAAAAATTCTAGAACTGCAGTGAAAATTCTAGAGCAACACGTGAAATTCTAGATCCACACATTCTAGAGCATTAGAGTGTTTTGATGTTGAACCTTCTTCCAGTCAAAGAATAGAGGGCGAGTCTGCAGTGTTACTGTTTCTCTATTTCTTTCTCTCTGTTTCTGTCTCTGTGTTTCTTTTGGCTGCATGGCTCGTGCCTTTAAGGAGGTAAATATTTGGCAGGAATTCAATGCAGCAATCAGTGTTTCCATTAAGAGCAGATGGTGTGCTGATTGTAATTTGCATGTGTGATTAACTCCATTCACAAAGATACCAGCCGTCCAAAGCCCTACACACATCTGCCTGTGTGTGTGTGTGTGTGTGTAGGTGTGTGTGTGTGTGTGTGTGTATGATGAACATTACAATGCGCTTCAGTATCAATGTAATTCCTTCATTGCTGATGTTGGATTTTGAATACTCTGGAATTGTGACAGCAGAAAGGACAAGAAAGGGAGAGAAGGAGAGAGTGAGCAGAAAAAGGAGAGATTGAGCAAGACAGAAAGGAGAAGCGAGAGAGAGACATGAAGGAGAGAAACGAAAGAGAAACAGAGAGACAGTAGAAAGGAGAGGAGATGTGGGTCACATATGATCTCATGGGAGGGTTTGGTCTTGAAGGGGGTGCATATCTGAGTGTGTGTGTGTGTGTGTGTGTGTGTGAACATAGAGAACAATGCGTGTCTGGGAGCAAGATCACTCAAGTGTGAAATGATTCTTTTAGTGTGTCATCTGTTTCCTGTATACTCTACACATTCGCCCCCCCACACACACATATGCACACACTCCCGGCTGCTGAGACGCTTGCAGGCTCATAGAATGTTGAAAATGGTGGTGTCAATATTTTTGAAGGTTTTTGGGCAGCATGAGGCAGTTGAGGAGACCATAATGCAACAACATTAGCAGTCTGTAGGCTATAGTGTTCATACAGTTGAACAATGGACAGTGTTGTACAAATAATAATAATGTATTAGGATAATAATAATATTGTAGTAATAATGTTGTAGTGAGTCTTCTTCTGTTAGTCACGAATGTTAATGAATAACTGATTAACAGTTAACCGACAAATACAAAAATGTTCGACCAGTGCTTTCAGTAAAAAGTCAATCCAATTTCCCATAAGCAACTGATTTTTGAATAGGTGGGTTTTTCAATCAGCTTGAGGACTGACTCTACTTAATAGTAAAGCTGTTGATAAAGGGATATCTATATTACAGCACTATTGCATGGGCTAACGTTAGCCTATGCTATAGATAGTCCCATAACAAAAAAGCTTGCAAGCTGTAAGCTACCAACTTTATGCTGACTGCTGCTTATTGTCGCTGTCCAAGGAAAACCAAGTGTCTCCAAAATTGTAACTTTACCGGAGAGGGCAAAAACGTTCTTTAAGAGATTTTATTCAATATAAGCAATTTTGAACCATTTCCATTTCTCTATTCACCATAACATTTTCACACAGTGTAAAGGGCAGCTGTTGTGCTCCAATGATGTAGAAATAATGAAGAAAAAAAAATTATTATTTGTTGCTGTCTTTTTTTTGGACAGCGACGATATGAACTTCAAGCTAGTCCCAGTCAGGCCATATATGTTTGTTAACTTGGGCTAATAATATGTATTAAATGTAAGTAAGTAGACTGTATTAACCTGAACACAGAAGTGCTGTGTTTCATGTTCTCATGGATCATGTCTGTGATTGGGTTTGTTAATGCTTAATTAATGCTTAATCACCAACTAATAACAGTCAAAAGAATTTGCCAAATTTATATCAATATAAACCAGTGGTAATGGCTATTAGAGATAGGCCTTTGGGTCTGGCTATAAATATCAAAACCTGGTCACAAAATAAGAGAAAAAAATCCACATCTATGACAATGCTAGCACATCTATGGGTTTTGTAAGGGTATGTAAGTTACCATAGAAAACCTGATTCAAAATGTTATACCCTGGACTTTTTATTTCGGCATTTCAGCATCCAAACAAACAAAAATTAAATTCCAGTTAATGTCGGACAGGGCCATGCAACAAGACAGAAATCACACTGCCTACAGGTGCCCAGATCAGCACAGTCCCAACATTAAAAAGATTGTTGGTTCATTGTTAAGAGTTGCTAAGTGTGCAAGACTCTCACCAGATGTGCTGCTCCATTTATACTTGACCTTTATCTGGCCTGTTCTGAAGTATACCTTCGCTGTTTGTGCATGCCAACCCAAATGCCTTGCTAGAATCCATTCAAAGATGTTGAAGACTTATTGGACAAACACAGAAAGAGAAAAGAGTGAAAGCTACCAATATCAATACATGTATATTTGCATGTGATTTTTACAGTAGACAGAGTCACAAAACATCTTTAGCGAGATCCAGTTCCAGATACTTAATAAGTAGGCTAAAGATGACAGTGGCAAGATTTTTCCAAGTAGCAAGTTTTTTAAAGAGTTTTCCACTTACCAAAGCTTGTGTACACTACACTCTTAGACAGCTGGGATGATACAGAACCAAACCTCTCAAAAGGCTAATTACCCAATACTGTGATCATTTATGCATACAGAGTGTGTGTGGGTGGCCTAATTATAGGAGATGACACTGTGCATGACACACTCCACTCCCTTACATAATACTGCATCACAAACCCACACACCATGCAGTGAAAGAGGAGGAGGGAAGGTCAGAGGGGCAGGAGGTGTGTGTCATTGAGCTTATAACTCACTGTTACAGCTTAAGTGTGTTTTACATAGGAACCTAATTGGCCTGCATTAAACACAACGCTGCGAGCCAGAAGATCAGGGTCCTTTCTGTGTGGAGTTTGCATGTTCTCCAAGTGTCTGCATGGGTTTCCTCTGGGTGCTCCGGTTTCCAAAGACATGCGGTCAGGCGAACTGGAGATGCTAAATTGGCCCTAGGTGTGAATGTATATGTCTGTGTGTCTGCCCTGTGGTGGACTGGTGACCTGTCCACGGTGTTTCCTGCCTTCCACCCAATGAGCGCTGGTATAGTCTCCAGCACCCCCCATGACCCAGAAGGATAAGTGACTTATATAAGTGTCTGTGTGTGTGAACATAATGCTGAGGCTGCTACAGTGTTTTTGTTGTCAATACATGTCAAAAGTAGGCAAGAACACCAGGCCAGATTAAGACCCCCGTTGGCCACTGGGTATCAATGCTCAGAGGCTCCCCCTTAACCCTGTACTCCAACTAGAGACACCCCCACCAGGCACTGATACAGACATGTTACAAACATTCACTGCAATTGGTATGCCCCCATATGGAAAAAAATATATTCCAAATTTATTTCTCAAATATATTTTTGCAATATATGAAACTTGCCCAAAAATCATGTTAAATATGTTTTAAAATACATTTAAAATGTATTTTCCAAATGTATTTATTAAATACTTTTGCAATGTATTAAATTGGCCAAAAATATTTGTTAAATATATTTTAAAAATGCATTCATTTGTATTTGTTATTTGTCACGCTTCCAGGTTCTCCTCCCCTTCTCAATCCCTGTCTTCATTTGACTTTTCTCTCATTAAATCAACTTCCGTTTTTAACATCTGCGGGCGTCTTTCTGTTCTTGAGTACCGTTACATTATTATAGTTTTTCAGTTGTATGTAGTTTTAACAAAGGTTGCAGATATAACTAAATGGTACTGAACTCTGTGTATTGCATTGTACTTTGCATTAACCATGTACATATGTGGTAAAACAGCACTCAGACAAACTCAAACTGCATTTTCAAAAATTAAGAATTAAAAGTTGACTCATTTTGACAGCTTACTTTGCAATTATAGTAAAAACAATTTTGCACACTACTGATAACAACATAGCATCTATTTAAACAAAAGCTGATATTATTAAATTTGTTTATGGCTTTGGAAATTTGGAAATGTCTAAACCACACACTGTACTCTGTTGGGGTCTGAAGTGATGGAGCACTGCTAAAGTACTGAAAGCTTGGCTAGAGTAATGGCGAATAGCAATGATTGCTAAGCAGTGACTTAGAAAACAAGGTGGGGCTTGGGATTGGTGGACTTTATGACCAGCATGTTTGGGAAAGATGCAGAGAGTTTAATGATGCATGTCAATATACTGACAACAGTCATGGAAGTCAAATCAGATTTCAGGCTGTTAAAAAGGCAACTTTGTTTAAAATTTAATATTTTTTTTCTCATTTACCTGGGTAGGCCTCTAATTAATCTGGGCCTAGCCATAGCTCTGCATGAAGGGGGTATGTTGTTTAGGCAGTAAAAGAATGTTTGCCTTTCTCTTAAACAGTCTCTCTGGATAAATGTATCTGCTATATGCAACTTCATTTGTTTTCAGGTTGCCCTGTTGTTCCCTTGAGCCTCTAAACCCCAAAATGTGTATGCACTTTTTGTATTTTGTAGTGATTATTTGGAAACTGTAACCATAGGAAAGCTAAGACGTCTTGTTTCCTAACACAAACTTAATACATTTATTAAGTAGGGCTCACGTGTCCAAATACTTTTTAGGAACACTCAATGTACAACCACATTTCCAAAAAAGTTGGGACACTGTGCAAAATGTAAATAAAAACAAAATGCAATGATGTGCAAATCATTTAAACCCTACATTTCATTGAAAATAGTAGAAAGACAACATATCACGTTTTAGTGTTTTTTTTGAAAATTATATGCCCATTTTGAGTTTGATGCCAACAACATTCCCCAAAAAATTTGTGACGGGGTCATGTTTACCACTATTTTTCATTACCTCTTCTTTTAACAACATTCTATAAGCGTTTGGGAACTGAGGAGACACTGCTGTAGTTCTGAAAGTGAAATGTTTTCCCATTCTTGTTTGATATAGGATTTCAGCTGCTCAACAGTTTGGGGTCACATTTTTTTTTTCATTCCCTAACCCTCCAAATGTTTTCAGTGGTGATAGGTCTGGACTGCAGGCAGGCCAGCTTAGCACCCAGACTCTTTTAATACAGTACCATGCTGTTGTAATACATGCAGAATGTGGTTTGATATTGTCTTGCTGAAATATGCAAATCCCTGAAAAAGGCGTTGTCTGGATGGCAGCATATGTTGCCAAAACATAAAATAGATTGTTCAGCATTAATGGTGCCTTCACAGATGTGCACATCACCCATGCCATGTGCACTAATGCACCCCTATACCATCATGAATACTGGCTTTTGAACTGTGCGCTGATAACAAACTGAGTGGTCTTTAGCCCGGAGGACAGTGTCCATGATTTCCAAAAAGAATTTCAAATGTTGAGTTCTCGGACCACAGGACACTTTTCCACTTCCCCTCAGTCCATTTCAAATGAACTTGGGCCCAGAGATGGTGGCAGCATTTCTGGATCCTGTTTATATACGGTTTCTTCTTTGCTTTTTAGAGTTTTAACTTGCATTTCTTCCTGAGCTCATGCAGTGATTTCCACTACAGAATCATGTCTGTTTTTAATGCAGTGCTGCCTGAGGGCCCAAAGATCATGGCCAGCAAATACTGGTTTTTGGCCTTGTCTTTTGCATACAAAGATTTCTCCAGATTCTCTGAATCTTTTATTGATATTATGTACCGTACATGATGAAAAGCAAAAGTTCTTTGCTGTTTTATGTTGAGAAATGTTATTCTTGAATTGTTGCACTATTTGCTCGTGCAGTCTTTCACAGAGTGGTGAACCCCTCTTTATCTTAACTTCTGAAAGACTCAGCCTCTCTGGGATGCTCTTTTTATTCACAATCATGTTACTGACCTGTTGCCAATTAACCCCCAGGTGTTTTTTTTTGCATTACACAACTTTACCAGCCCTTTTGTTGCTCCTGTCCCAACTTTTTTTAAACGTGTCGTTGGCATCAAATTCCAAATGGGCATATATTTTTTCAGAAAGCACTAAAATTTCTCAGTTTCAACAATTGATATGTTGTCTTTGTACTATTTTTAATGAAATATAAGGTTTAAATGATTTGCACATCATTGCATGTTGTTCTTATTTACATTTTGCACAGCAGCCCAACTTTTTTGGAAATGTGGTTGTGCCAAACCAGGTGTAATTTGTATTTGCATGACAATTTTCCAAATATTTTTTATCCTTTATAATTAACCACACCATTTTTCTTACTGTGCATTTCAGACTGACATATAAATGTACACTAAATATCAAATATAAGACAAAGTTCTTAAAAAGTCTTGTAAAGTAAAAAGTATAAATAAAATACATTTACCATTAGTGGCTTCATAAACACAGTTCACCTGCCCAACAACATCTTGTTCAACTCATCTGTTAAGTGTCATTTTAGTAGGCGTGCATTAGCAGTGAGATCATCAAACTGTGCAGGACACCAGCCCTCCAGGACAATAAGTTAAGAACACTGATTTAGGTGATAGTAGATGTAAACTGGACGGCAAGGATAAATCAGCAGCAGGTTTGATTAAAAGTGTTAAACATGAATGAGCACTATACAGTGTAGAATTAAAGTCAACTTGATTGTCGTTCCTTCTCACCACAGTTCAGTGAGGAACGTATTACATGTTCTCCCAGACACAATACTACATTGCATAAAAGAACAGCAGACAGCAGTGCAAAGGAAAATATATGCAATAAATACAGACAATAGACTAAACCAGGGGTGACCAATCCTGGTCCTGGAGATATACCACCCTACAGAGTTAAGCTCTAACCCTGCTCCGTATACTGAAAGCCTTCAGGGGCATCTGAATCTAGATACAGGACTGCTGGATGTGAAGTCTCCTGGGTGATGGATCTCCAGGAGCAGGACTGGGCACCCCTGAAGTTTACAAATACTATACAACAATTCTTCTATATAATATACAATAACTATACAACCATTATGCACTGGACATTAGAAACAAGTGGTACTCAAATCTGTCCTCAGAGCCCCCCTAATGTTCCACATTTTTGCTCTAATCTAAACACATGAGGATATAGCAATAACAGACCACCTGATGACCAGTTTCTGAACCACTGGACTAGGCAGTGTACAATGGGGAAAGAAATAGACCAGCTGTCAGTAATAACCTTTGTGTAATTATTAACGGTTCACTGGTAATTAGCAATATTCTCTTTACTGTGTAACAACAAGCACTGTCAAATCTGCAGACAACGTTTACAGATTAAAGTGTCTGTGCATATAATTTGAGTGAAGCTTAATATTTCATATGTAAAGAGGCTGGATGCAGTAGATGTAGAGCAACAGATGAAAATAAGGAGTAAGGCTGAGGTGGCAAACAGATCTTTTCAGCAGTTTAATTCCTGTGAGAAGAAACTGTTCATCAGTCTGGAGGACTTGCCCTGATTGCTCTGTAGTCTTCTTCCAGATAGGAGTGGTGTAAACAGTCTGTATGAGAGCCCTTACAAAAAAGAAGTTTATTCAAGTGTGCTATTAGTATACTTCTTTTAAACTAAAAAATAAATTAGTATGCTTTCAGTTTACTTTTTATGTACTTATTAGTGATATACTAAACACAATCATACCTAAGTATACTTGGCTTATACTGACAAGTATACTGAAAAGTCTTGGTACATTTGGCCTATACTTGTACTTAATCTTTTGATTGAGATATACTTAAGAATAGTATAGTTATGTGTTCTTGCCTTATAAAGTATACTTGGCTTGTATTTTGGAACTGAACAGAAACAGATAAACATTTGGCTGATTTTATTGACGATACTCTTCCAAGGTGTGACAGTATTGTAACAGGCTTAATTCATACTGACTGATATTATATTCCATTACCACATACATGCATGTGTGCATACATATATATGTACATATATATACATTGCTGCTGTCAGAACAAAAACCTAGTATCTCCAAAATGGTAACTTTACAGGAGAACGAAAACACTTACTTTACTGTTAATGTAAGTAAATGGAACCAGACTTTTTTCCAACTTTTTGGGCCATTTCTTTTGGTTAATTCGTCATAAAATTCATACATGTACATGACAACAGACATTTTCAAATTGTGTCATATATATAGCTGCTGTCGGAACAACAAGATATCTCCATGTATGTCATTTTTCAGTTTTTGACATACTGATGTATATGTATGTAGTCTCATCACAAAATATCACGTCATACAGAAAAAGGAGCAAATCTCTTTAAGTAATACATAAATCACTGGCTACAATGTTTGACTTATGATATAACCCATGACTGCTCTTTTAGTCCTGTTCATGTCGATTTGGCAAAGGTGTAATGTACAACCTATCAACTCTTTCAACAACAACACATTTCATTGTTATCATATCTGGCCATATAGCACTGACGTTTCCAGTCTTCCTTACCTTGCGTACGACAGTACTCTGTACAATTATTTGTAAGTCTTTACACAAAGGCCTGCTAGATTTAGCAAGTTCCTCAACTAAAACACAGCAATGTTTGGTACATGCACAATATGCAGGCCTTTGATGTGCACACATTTGTTTAAAAATGACTAAGTCATTAATTAAACACAATGTACCATCTTTCAAGTATACAGCACTGTTGTATCTTTTCTTTAGTCTGTCATATTTTCCATGTTCTTGCAGAAGTTGCTTAATCTGTGCATACAGGGGTAACACAAGAAAATAGAAGCCATTCTTTAGGTTTGCACTGGCGTCAAATACTGTGTTACAAGAGTCACATTGAGAGGGACAGCCTGCTCTAATGTCAAGGTATTTTAAACAGCACTCACAATAAAAGTGAACTTCAGATTTAGATGAACTTCCAAATTCTTTGTGGAAAAGGTAATGTGAAGATGGGATAAGACCTGGAATCATTATGTTAAACATTTCCAGTAAGTGAGTAAGTGCTTCACCAGTTAAATTATGTCGTAGCAGATAGGACATCAGCATCAGTACACTTTCTCCTTTTGAAAGAGGTGCACCAGGATAGAAGGGCGTGTCACCAGTATCTGCTCTATCTTCACTAACTTAGAGAGAGAAAGAGACAGAACCCAAGATGTAAAAATGTGAGCAGCTGCAGAACGAAGCAGGAATATCAGTCCAATATGTTATTTTTTACAAAATGTAATTTTCTAGAAATGCTTGCTCTGGGTTATCACAAAATTGATGATATTTTCATCATATTCTACAAAGATGCAAATCCAAAAGAAAGAGTAGCTAGGTGAGTAGTTATTAACCCCGGTACATGTCAAAATGATTTATGAGTTATGCGTGATGTCACATGTGAAATATGTAAAGTATTTTCCCAGGGTGGTTGATGTGTATAAAAATGTAAACATCAGTGGTATGACATCACGTGTGAAATATGTAAAAAAATTTCTCAGGGGTTGGTGTGTGTAAAATGTAAACATCAGTTATATGACGTCACGTGTGAAAATTGCAACTAATTTTCCCAGGAGGTAATGTGTGTAAAAATGTGAACAACTATTGTAGGTTGTAAAGAATTTTTTTTTTCTGGTGATAAAATGGTGTATGGGTATGGTGTGTGTGTGCGTGTGTGTGTGTGTGTGTGTGTGGGTGTTTGTGTGTGTGTGTGTGTGTGTGTGTGTGTGAATGCTTTTTGATAACTACCCGAGGTTTGCCCGGTATGATGCGTGGGAATAATTTTCAAAAGATTCCCAGGATGTGTTTTGGAAAAAAAAGATTCCCAGGATGTGTTTTGGGAAGATTCCCAGGATGTAATGGTATGACGTAGTTGTTGTTGTTGTGTTTTTGAGTGACAGTAGCAAGTGGGGGGCCCCGTTCTGCTAAGCGTGATTGAACAGGTGTCGTGGTGTTTTTCTCCTCACAATACTATAAAAACTGGCCGAGAGCCATAATAGTTGTAAAAAGTTGCTCATTATGGACCAGTTTGCGAGCAATTACAATACCCCTGCTGGGGGTGAAGCTGAGGTGATAAACTTATCGACCGACTCCGAGTGCGAGTCTGACACCGAATCTGCGAGAAGTACGATGGTTCTCACAGATTCTGACGCATCATCCACAGTGGAGGATGGTGTTGTTCGCAACACCCCAGAAAAGGACGCGCCAAACTCAGCTGTTGCTCAGGAAAGACCCAGCATGATCGTGTGGCGATCTTTCAGCGGCACAGGTTCAGACGAATCACTCAGAGCGGGGGCGGTGGATGAAGTTATTTGTATCACCCCTGAAAAAGATGCGACAAACTCGGCGGCGGTTCAAGAAAGACCCAGCGTGATCGTTTGCAACGTCACCAACTGTGTCAACTGTATCACCGCCACGGTCCACTCGCCACCGCGAACAGACAACGTTTTCATTTCGGACGACGAGGAGGAGGAAGAGATTCCAGGGGTTTGTCAGCCACGACCCGGCGACCGTGTTTGCAGCACACCGAAAGTCGGTGCCAACACAGGTGAGGGACCGTCGATCGCAGATTACAGCCCGGTCTCCGATTACGAGGAGCGAGTTGATGAGTCGAGAGTTTCTGCTAATTTGACATCAACGATGAGATCTGTTTTATTTAACGACAACGCTGTATCTTTTTTTGATGACAGGATACAGAACGACGACTATGACCATGTTGCGACAAACGGAGGTGTAAACTTTCTAAACGTCGAAGATCCAGTCGATTTGTTTGAACTTGAAACTTTAGTGGACAGAACTTTTCGCTGCGACTTCATTCAATAGAATGAGTGTCGCTCAGCAAAACGATACAGGAATATTGACCAAAGCTGAGGATGGATTACCGTCGCAGAACGAATGGGATTTATCGGATTTTACCTCACACGCTGATGATGGAGCGAATCAGGATGTTTTCATGCAGCATATCAACGCATCGACTTTGGGGGAGTTACCACCGCAGAGCGAAGGACACATGTCACACGTTAACGATGGAGCAAATGGGAGCGCTTCGACGGGGTGTGAACGGAGATGTCAGGCAGCAGACCCTGAAATTCACGCAGAAGACCTTTCGATCAGCAGGCCCTCCACAAGCGGGGAGGGGGATGGGGTGAGGGAGAGACACAGACCCATGTTTAATCACAGTGAAAACAATTATCAAATAAATTTATCTGATCTAGGTACAGGTTTGAATTTAATTCAGTTCACGCAGGCTCTACACAATCGAGTAGATCGTTTGTTACAAAAAGCCAGACAGGTTTCACAAGGGGATGACATTATCCAAATAAGTTTGAAAGGTGAAAGCCTGTTCTCGCCCGTGATATTTCAAACTAACGCAGAGGAGCTGAACGCTGAACATTTTCTGAATTACGTAGAATCGGTTGTTCAATCAAATAAAAAACTGTTAAGCGACAAATCACTCACACTGAACGTTCAGATAGTGAGAAACTTTCGAGGCGGAATAGGTTATTCCAGAATGATAAACAGTATTTTGTCATTGGAAATACTTACAAAAAAAATATTTTTAAACGCTTACCAAAATTCCTGCTTTGCGTGTAGTTTGACGGGTGTGATGAAACCGGGTTTGACCCAAAGCGAATGTCAAAAGGAAGCTCTATTACTTTTAAATCGGTTAAATATTTCACTGGAACATTTAGTTTCATTTAACGACGTGACTTTATTCGAACAGTTTTTAAACGTCAAAATTGTGATTCTTTACAGAGTAAACAACGGTGGTTCGTTTCAGACTTTCCAAACGTATAAAGAGCCGCACGAGAAGACCTATTACCTTCTTTTGCTAAACAATCATTATTATGGTATTTTGAATTTAAAAGGTTTTCTCGGTGTTAAACATGTGTGCAAAGCCTGTCACAAGCCGTATTCGCACAGTAAATACACGCACCGCTGCGATTTTATGTGTAACGTGTCAGAGGGTTTGTTTAAAAACCGAGAACGTTTTGAGGTGCGCGGAGTGTCTTAGATTCTGCAGGTCACAGGATTGTTTTTCACACCACAAACGAATGGGATATTGTGAGAAGGTTAAATGGTGTGAAACTGTAATCGCTCATACATAGTGATGACCAAACACCACAAGTGTCCCCGGACCACGTGTAACATTTGCAAGTCGCCTTTAGCCGAGAAAGAGGATCCCTCTAAACACCAATGTTTTATCAGACCCACTTTGCCGAGGCCGCAAACGCAGAAATATGTATTTTTTGACATAGAGTCCCGTTTTACGGAACAAAACGAGCACGCGGCGATACATATACACACCGTCACGTACGAAGGTCGACATTGGTGCGCCACGGGTCGCGACTGCATAGCAAAGTTTTTTAAACGTTTTAGAAAAAACAGATACAAAAAGTATACATTTATCACTCACAACAGCAGCGGTTATGATTCGTATTTTATGCTAAATTACCTAACAAAGAACAAAATAGTACCGCATCTTATTACTCAAGGAAATAAAATCTTATGCATGACCGATATTTTTTTCAAACAACGTTACATAGACAGCCTGAGCTTCTTCCAAACGAAACTGGCTGATTTACCCAAAAGTTTTGGTTTTGAAAATGAGAAAAAGGGTTATTTTCCTCATTATTTTCACACAAAAGATAATTTGTGTTATGCTGGACGTTACCCGAAACCTGATATGTACGGATATTCACGAATGCCTCCTACGGAGCGGACTGAATTTATGAACTGGTACGATTCTGTAAAAAACGGTGTGTTTAATTTAAAAAAGGAACTGTACCAATATTGTAAGAATGATGTGGTTATTTTAAGAAAAGCCTGCATGATATTCAGAGAACGAGTGCTGTCCATGGCCAACGTGGACCCGTGGACACGTCACCATAGCCAGCGCCGCGCTAAGCCTGTACAGAACAAACTTTTTGCCGGATAGGTGTCTGGCCTTAACGGGGCCGCGTTATTTTATGAAAAAAAAACAAATGTTTTTCAAATTGCAGTATACAGTGGTTAGAGTTTGTCAAGTTCAAGGAGAACGTTTTTATCCAACACGCGCTGAACATGGGGGAAAAGAAAGTCGGATCTATTTTTGTGGACGGGTTTTGCGAACGGACCAACACCGTGTTTGAATTTCTGGGCTGCGTGTTTCACGGGTGTCCGAAATGTTCGGACCCTAACGCCGAAAACCCTCTGACCGGTGAGTTACAAGGTGAACTTTATCAACGCACCACGGAACGGTTGGAATATCAGAAATCCTTGGGTTATAACGTTAGGATCATGTGGAAACATACGTGGATTAAGATGAAAGCGGATAACCGGGAGCTAAAGACTTTTTTGAAAAGCTGTGATTTTCCGGAGAAAATGAACCCGAGAGACGCTCTGTACGGCGGACGGACCAACGCCATCCGTTTGCTGCACAAAACCGCCCCGGACGAAAAAATCCATTACTTGGACTTTACGAGTTTATATCCTTACTGCAACAAGCGTATGGCCTACCCCATTGGACACTCGACGGTAATTGTGACTGATTTTAAAGACATTAGAGAGTACTTAGGCATCGCCAGAGTCAAAATCTACCCCCCAAGAAATCTTTTCCACCCAGTGTTGCCTTTTAGATGTGATAAACTAAACAAATTAGTTTTCACCCTTTGTAGAACCTCCGCGGAGGAGGAGGCCGAGGACGCGTGTCGACATTCGGAAGAAGAGAGAGCCATAACGGGCGTTTATTGCACGGAGGAGATCAAAAGGAGTTTAAACCACGGCTACACGATCGGGAAAGTGTACGAGGTTTGGCACTTTGAACAAAAGTCCCATGATATGTTCGCAGGATACATCGATTTACATTTGAAAAACAAGGTGGAAGCCAGCGGTTTCCCTCCGGGTGTGAACACCGACGCTGAGAAAAATGACTATTTGTTTAAGTGACACGAAAGTGTCGAACTGGATATGTCAAAAATCGGATTTAACCCCGCTCAGAGGAGTATTAGCAAACTGTTTCTGAGCGCTCTCTGGGGGAAATTTGGACAGAGAACGAATCGGATGAACACGGAATTAATAACGGAGCCTCGTGACTTTTTAGAACTGATGTTTTGCAAACATAAACGCATTTCTTATTTTACTTTTATTAATGACGACGTTGCTTTGGTCCAGTGGCAGTACGAAAAGGATTATTTGCAAAAACCCGTGGTTTCTAACGTATTTGTGGCCGTTTTCACGGCGGCTTACGGACGATTAAAACTGTACGATGTGCTAGAAAAATTACAAAAGCGGGTGTTATATTTTGATACGGATTCTGTCATGTTCACGGCGAAACCGGGGGAATACACTCCTCCCACGGGGTTTTATCTCGGTGATCTGTCGAATCAGCTAACGGATGGTGATTATATCAAGGAATTTGCGTCTACAGGACCCAAAAGCTATTGTTTCGTCACGGCCGGCGGGCATGTTTCTCTGAAGGTCAAGGGGTTTACAATTAATCCGGAGACTTCTAAAATTCTTCATTTTGATTCCTTTAAACGGCTGGTGGAGCAGCACGTTAGCACGGGGCGATCCGACACTCTGCTGACCGAGACCCTTTTAATTCAAAGAAACAAAAAACGCTTGGCTCTGCGGAACGTCAGAGCTCTGAAAAAATTTTCATTAATTTATAGCAAGAGAATACTGAAATCCGACTTTACCACGGTGCCTTATGGATTTTGACGTCAGATTAAAGTTGCCGTTTACATGTATTTTGGCCGGACCGAGCCGTTCGGGGAAGACGTGCTTTGTGCAAAGACTTTTGGAATGTTCTTCCAAAACTCTCAACGGGAAGCCTGGCAAAATCATGTGGTTTTATGAAAACTGGCAAAAAAGTTACGACGAACTACTGGAGCTTATGCCCGACGTGGTTTTCGTCCAAGGAGCACCGAGCAGCCTGCACGACGCTGAACTACAAGGAGGACGATCAGGAGAAGGAGGAGGAGGAGGAGGAGGAGGAGGAGGAGGAGGAGGAGGGGTAGGGGGTCCTCTGATCGTTCTGGACGATATGATGGACGTTATGAGTCAGTCGGTAGAATTAGAAAGGGCTTTCACGAGACATTCTCACCACAATAATCTTAGCGTGATATATTTGACGCAGAATCTATTTTATAGAGGAAAGAATTCTCGCACCCTTAGTTTAAACGCCTCCTACCTGATACTTTTTAAAAATCCTAGAGACAAGTTACACATTTCAATTTTGGCTAAACAAATGTATCCCGGACAATCGAAATATTTCCTGGAATCGTTCCAGGACGCTACGAGTAAACCTTTCGGTTATTTAATTGTGGATCTTAAAGCCGAAACGCCAGAAAGATTTAGGTTGCGGAGCGGGCTGTTACCCGGACAAGAATCTGTGGTGTACGTACCTAAAACATAGATTTTATTTTTTTAAAAATGACGTCAGCCCGTTTAAGAAAAGCTCTCCCTTTTCTAAGCGCTTGGATAAACGCCAAGAGAAAAAAAAGCCGACAAAAAAAATTGACCCAAATACGTGATTTTGGCCATATGCGAAATCGTTTTAAACGTTTTAAAAGGCAACGTTCCGCTGACTGACTCTCAGTATAAACAGTTTAAGAAAAGGCGACGCTGTTTAAGGCATCTGGCTGACAAAAGTTATCCGTTTGGGCGCAAGCGTAAACTCATTCAGAAGGGGGGTTTTATGAACCACGCGCGAAAACTGTAGCTAGTCTCTGCCGACCAATTGCAAAAACTCACACCCTCCTCCTCCTCCTCCTCTAAAGGCGACATTAGGGAAAACAGCGAGAATGAACTGGAGCGGGAGATTAAATCCCTGTTGGAGAGAAAGGATTTATCCGCGGACACCAAACTGGATTTGTATTCTCAACTTTTGCGGAAATATCTGACTTTGGTCAAACTAAAATCTTTGGAAAAAAAAGAACTGACTTTAAGTTTACCTCCTCCTCCTAAAGAAGAAGAAGAAGAAAAAGAAGAAAAACGAGAAAGTAAAACACCGGACGGCTTCTCCACAAAGGTTCTGGAATACTTGCCCGCTCGTTCGAGAAACAAAGCCCGACTGATTATGGACGCGCTGGAAAACGCGTGGACGGCTCGCGGCGAAATCGTGTACAGAGGGGATGTCGTGGAAGGGAGTCATATATTTGATTTGTTAAAAACGGCAACCTCTTATCAGAAGCTGAATTACAAACCCGTCGGGTGGAGCAGTTTCCTTCGCAGCTTGGCGGACGCCAACGTTCCTTCGGGGGCCTTGGGTAATTCTTCTGTAAGGCGAGAGATGGAAAAATACAAACACATCAAAGGGTCCGTTGATGATTCTCTAACGTTTAGCACGCCTGCGAGTACGCCCTCGCGGGTTAAAAAAAAAGAAATAGAAAAACACACTTTGAACCTCCAGGGTGGATGTCGTATTAAGATATGTTTTCATTCGTATGCTTAAATAACCACATCATTTATATCTGAATCAAAGTACATTTTATGCTTTTTATAATCGTGTCATTTTTAAACCAACGGATAATGTGAATGTTTGAATCTTTTTTTTTTTACATTTTTATTAAAACCAAAATGCTTTCATTTATATCTAAATCAAAGTACTTTTTATGCTTTTTATAATCGTGTCATTTTTTAAACCAATGGGTAATGTGGATGTTTGAATCTTTTTTTTTTTGCATTTTTATTAAAACCAAAATGTTTTCATTCGTATGCTTAAATAACCACATCATTTATATCTGATTCAAAGTACATTTTATGCTTTTGTTTTTTTTTCATTAAAACAGTCTCATATTTTTCAACTCTTTTAATATGTTTTTTCTTGTGTGTGTTTGAATAAAGTAAACATTTTTTAAAGCGTAGCGATTTTATTGAAATATATAATCAAACAGACGTTAAAAGATCATTTTGTAATCATTTATTGATAAAATCACTACGGTAAACACAACTTTGCACGCCGTGTACAATATGACAGTAAGAATCTATTCGCAGCAAACTTTTTACATATTTTTTAACAGAGAGATCATTTTCTCGTAAATCGGTGGAATAAGAATTTAGAACCTGAGAAAACGTAAGACCCTTCATACGCTGTTTTACAAAATACACGCAGTGATGACCACAGGCGTCCGACCTATGGTCTTGAACTTGTCTAGCGTTACACAAAACTCGTCGTGAATTATTTTTTAGAAAAAGCATGATGTAACTGGGGAAAAAATCAGAGTCCGGCGGAAACCCGTAGGAATCAAAAAAAACTCTGCATTTCCATCTGACAGTATTAAAACAGCCAACCAGTGTTCTCCAGGCCAGGTGTGAGGATGTGTATTCACAATAAAACAGGACGGAGATGTGTGTTTTAACACCCGAGGCAGTTGATCGCAGGGGAATACGCCTCTGAAACCGAGGGTGCATCGCATGGCTTTAGCGATCTGTCTGGTGTCCATTTTTCTTTCAAAAATAGTCCATAAGCACTTCACGTTTGTGATTAATTTCTAACACGTTGTCAAAAACCGCAAACACGATGATGTTTATGGTGTTGGGCAAAGGCGCTCGAAACCGGAGGTCCAGTCTGACGTGCCCCGACTGTATCAAGGACACGTGTTCGCCCGAGCTTTCGTCGGGGGTCAAGTTGAACGCGAATAAACAGTAGCCCTGAGAAAAATCTTCACGAGAGATGGCCAAAGGCTGGTCCCTCAACCCTCTGTCCGTAGCCTCGACCAGGCTGAAGTATTCTCGCAGGCAGCGCTGCCTGGGAAAAAGGGGTCGAAAAGGCGTGGACGGGTAGGACACACCGTCTACGCTAAGATTTAAAGATTCCACGTCGTAATGATGAAAATTAAAAGGATTTCGCGCGTAAGATCTGCTGAAAGCTTCGTTATGAACAAAACCTATAGCGATGAATTTTGGCACTTGGCCCCAAAATAGATTATCCTGGTTTGACACGCGACCCCCCGCCGGCACGCTTAACACTTTCACGTTAACTCGTTCTAATGGGTACCTCGCGTTAGACTGAAGCAAAGCTGACGCGTGCCCCAGTTTCACACTGGGTGACACGTGTATTCTTTTCACGTACAAAAGGGCCATTAAAATGTGAAGTTTATAGCCCGGGTTCGGATCCGATGACATTAAAACAAACTTTTTATTACGAACTAACTTGATTCTCACGTCGACGAAATTTAAAAGAAGCTTTTCCTGAAATACAAAGTCGTTATGCAAATGTCCCATTAATTCGAACGTTCGGCTCCTTTTGCAATAAGCGCTTCGCCACGTTAACCCCTCATTGTCTCTGTTCGGGTCAGCTTCGTCCATGCGCCCCGCCGTGTCTTTGCGAAACAGCCCCGCTGCGAATTGCGAATTCAGAGTAGGTTCGGAATAGTTAAGCAAACACTCCAGAACGGCCCTGTAGGCGTACGTGGAACCGCTTTGAGAAATGAGCTTATCGCCGAGGGACAGGTCGACTTGGCTAAAAAGAGTAGCCGCGGGGTAATTGATCAAACCTACGGCCGTGCCGGCCGCCAGATCGGTTCCGTCCGCGTTGGTAACTTTGCACGTGAGGTACAAAAGCGAACGGTTCAGATCGACGTAGGTGTCCCCCGACCCCGCTATAAAAAATTCCAGGGGGCCGTTTTCGGTGATGGCCGTGATTGGTGGCGTTTCTACATATTTGTAGGATTCTATACTGTGTTGCGTCATAGGGATCGTAAATAGGTCCAGCTCGGACTTCATGCATTCCGCCGAGGCGCTGTGTATGAGAGACATCTTTTAAAATATGTCGGGACCCGCACCGGTTTTCCGCTCGCTCTTTTTTTTCTTCCTATTCCTTAAACGAGAGGCGCGGACGAGCGCACCCGCCAGCTTCCTGTTCAGACTGAGACCTTTAGAAAAAACGCTTTTATTTTTAAAAGGTACGGAACCGCGACGCCCCGGCGGGCGCATGCGTCGATTCGCGCGGCTCAAAACCACCAGGCCTTCCCTCTCCTGCCGCCTTTCCGACGCGTTTCCCAGTAATTTCCCCGCCGCTGCGGAAACCACGTCTTTCGCGATATTTTTAGCAGCGGTCTTGAGGTGCGGTCTGACCAAGTTGAAGCCCGATTTTAGCAGAGGCACCGCCAGTCTAAACAAACCCCGAAAAACGTTGCCTCTTCCGTACTGCACGGGCGCTCCGCTGAAACCTTCTAAACCGGACCCCGCCTGTCGCGTATAGTAGAGGACGTAGGGGTTAGGGTCGGCGTGATAAGCAGACATTTTTTTATCGGATCGGTCTAAAATGTAGCTTCACGATCACTTTTCCAAATTCGAATTTGACGTTTCGGTTTTGATCCGTCTTTAACTCTATTAAAATTTCATCAAACACGTGTTTGCTGACCGGGTTGTAGTGCACCTTGTCAAAGTTTAGCGTGACGAAATCCAGATGCGCTTTGGGTATTTGATCGGTTCGCAAAAGAGGTGCTAAGGTATCGGCTACAATCTGATGCGAAGAAATATCCGAATAAAGAAACAAATAAAACGTTCCGCCTTTAATATGGGCAGGGAATTTAGTTTCGGTCGGGTCAGTCCACTTCTGTTCCTCGAAGCCCAGAATGTGCGCCAACTGTCCGTGCGTTCGAATCCGAATAGGCCATCTGTTCAGCGAGGTCATTCGTATAATCTCCTCCGGTGTGACCCCTAATTTTACCCGTCTCGTGACCTTATCCAAATATAATTCGACGTGGGTTTTAGTGGTTCTAAAATATTTGTTCATTTCAGTCAAAATGTCAGCGATGTAAGTATAATAACCGCATTTTACTTTAAAAGCCACCTGTTTACTGAGATCCGGCCCTTAGCACACCCAAAAGTTCGTTTCCTGTCGCCCGCCGTCCGCCAGCGTGTACCAACTCTGGGGAAATGAAATTTCTGCTAAGCCGACCTCCCAACCGCCCCTGAGGTGAACGGTTTTTCTAACTTCACCCTGTAGCTGGATATATTGTTTTGAGGGTATAATTGGTCGCTAGCGTTACTCGGCAGAGTGATGAAAAAATCTCTGGTTTCTTCCATGGTGGGGGGGTCCGCTCTTCCGAATAGGGGCTCGCGCCGCTCTCTCACAGGGTTTTTATCGTGCGTCCTGGATAGAATTTTCGTTTACCCAGGAGTCAAATTTTTTATCCCAACCTTTCCATCTCACCTTAAGGAGAACCTCGGATTTAGTTTTTTTCCTAGCCAGTATTTTTTCTACACGATAGACTTTATTTTCAGGTACAATAATTTTCTGCATTTCTTCTTCATAAAAAGAACCTTCTATTATTTTATTATCGAGGTCTTTTAGTTTATACATCGGCGGGTCTCGTTTAATAATTTTATCCACAAAAAAATATTCATCCGTGAAAGACTGTTCGTAACCTTTCGCGAAGACCCTGCGCTCTTTCGAAATCCGAACCGCGTCACCTATTTTAAACTTGGGTCGGGGTAATTCCCCTCTCATTCTTTTCCTGTACAGATGATGAAACACCTGTATCTGATTGTCCTCGTTCACTTCTTCGGGACGCATTTTAATAGATCTGTGAAAAGCGCGACTGTAAGCGCTCACTGGTTCCTGAAGCACATCTAAATATCTCAAGGTGTTAAAACCTGTAAAATATCTGAACATCCGCGTTTTGAGGGTTTTGTTAAATCGCTCCACCACAGAGGCTTTCAATTCGCTAGCCATAGTAAAATGTCTTATTTTATATTTGTTTAAAAGTTTTTTAAATAAATGATTACAAAATTCTCGCCCCTTGTCACTTTGAAGAGTGACGGGTTTTCTACCTCGTAAAAGTATTTGTTCAAAGGCCTTCGTTACGCTCTTGGCGTTCTTATTTTTCAACGCCTCCACCCACGCGTATTTTGAAAACACATCTATGCAGGTTAAAATAAACTTTTTCCCATCGTTGTGTTCCGATAGAGAGGATAAATCTGCCAAGTCTAACTGCCATTGTGAATCTTTTTCGCACGCTAGTACGAAACTCCTTTTAAAGTTTATTCTTCGGGGTTTGTGTAGCGTGTAAGTGTCTGAACTTTGTAAAAACCTATCAATTTCATCTTTATTTTTATTAGCTAACCCCACCTCCCTTACGCTTTTGATAAAGGGCTCCCTACCACACAGACCGCCTTCCGATCCGGGTTTATGGTACAACTCTTGCAGCGCCGTCTGAGACATATCCAAATGGTCGAGGTGTGAAACACGTTAGGGTTTTTATATGTTTCTTCTGGGTAAAACACGGTCTAAAATAAAATGTGGAGAAAACAAACTGATGACAGAAAACGACTTCAAAAGGTTTTTATGGTTTTTTATTTTTTTTGTTTAAAGGTTTTTGTGTTTTTTTTATTTTTTGTTATAAACGGTTTGTTTCTTTTATATTTTTTTGATTGTTAGTATCTAATCTACTGACAAACCGTTAGTTTGAGATATAGGTAAATTAGTTTCAAACTAAATGTGATGAACACTGAAGTATAAAATATGAAAATAAAAAATGATTACATGGTTTAAAATATTAAAATGAAAAGGTTACACATTTCTACTAAAATATGAAAATAAGAATGATTACGCTATTAAAAACATTCAAATAAAAAATGATTACGCTATTAAAAACATTCAAATAAAAAATTATTACACTGTTAAAAATATTAAAATGATTACACTTAAAAATATTAAAATGATTACACTATTAAAAACATTCAAATAAAAAATTATTACACTGTTAAAAATATTAAAATGATTACACTATTAAATATATGAAAATGAAAAATGGTTACATGATTTAAAATATTAAAAATTTAAAATGATTACATGATTAAAATATTAAATGAAAATGATTACATGGTTTAAAATATTAAAATAAAAAGACTATACAGTTTGTCTAATAAACATGCACAAAAGGGGTTCAAAAAATATGTAAACTACTAGCAGCGATCAAAAGATATCATAAAGGTGCTATAAACAATTACACAAACTCAAACGACTAAAATATTAAATGAAAAACGTGGTGTCTTTTAATAAAACAAAAAGGTCCCAGTTTTTTCTAATAATAATAATGTTTATGGTTTGTCTAATAAAAAAAATATACAATGTATAAACTTACTAGCAGCAAAAAAACATCGGTGTCATAAATGTCTTATGTACAAATACACAATCTCTCTCTCTCGCGAATCACTACACCGATCTGTCATCCTCCCCATCAGAATTTTACACACGTCGGCGGCCGTTGATTCCGCAGCGCTGTTCAGAGGTTCATCCGGCCGCATGTAGAACCGGCTCAGAATTTTGGACGGATCTCTGCTCAGGTACTCGGACAGCGGGTTATATTCACTCAATTTTTCCTGCGTCAGCGTGTAAATTCTACGCAAAATGTTTATTACAAAACCATCATGAGGTTCTTTTAATTCAAAGTGTTGTTTTAGAGACTCTTTTATTTCCAATTCACAAGCGGGAATGAGATTCAGCCACTTCTGCTTTAACTCGTTGTCCAGAAATCCTACGGGGACGCCTTCCACGCAACTGTGCTGTTTCTGTGATGGGTGTTCAATTTGACACCCAGCGCAATCTCTCGTGACCCATTGACGAACAGCCAGGATGATCGCTCTTGCCCAGATAAATTCCACAATTTTCGTGGCTGGGTCCTTCAGACTGAGGTTCGAAGGCTTCTCGCTCTGACTTTCCGAGCTGGCGCCGGCGTCAAGAGGTTCCTCGCATTGACCTTTTGACCCCGTTCCTGAGAAAGCGCTCGCGTTCTCTCTCTCACGCTGCTCGATGTCAGCCGGCGAAGAAGGTCGGCTTTGTAAGCCGTCCTCGTCCACCACGATAAATTCATCGTTGTCCAGATCGGTCACGCCGGAGACTTCCTCTTCCTCTTCTTCTACCTCGCTGGCGCTGGTCGAATCTGAAATGTCATTTCAATGCCGCTTTTTTTACGTTCCACGAGGTCTAGATCAGAACTCTCTTCATCGTGCTCTGGCTGGTGAGTGGGGGAACACCCCCAATCTCTCCCGCTGGGCATGTCCTCGCACATGCGCATCGCTGTTTTGTCATCTTGGTATTTAGACATCAGACTCGTCGGGCGTGGAATATGACAGCTGTCGCAACCGCATATTAAGCTGGCTGGTGATAGAGAGAGAAAATCGTTAAAAGGTTTAACGGGCTCGTACATGCTTACTCTTCGGCCACACGCTGCAACTTGAAACGGTATAACCCTTTTCACGGCTTATATTCACAAACTACGGTACCTCAAACGGTCAAAATGAATTCTTAAGAAAAAAAGCGTTTTTCTTACCTGTCAGAACATGTTTGACCGCGTGATAAATATCCAGTACTTCGCTCTCCCGCAAAGTTATTTCAATCAGCTGGACGTGCTCTTCTTTTTCAGTAGGGGCAAAATAAAAAATCCACTGATCATCATCGCTGGAGCACACGTTTTCATGCCTTATCACAGGTGACGTGCACACTTCCAGTCGAACTCTGTAGGTAAACTCAGGGTTCTTGAGCCCTGTGATGGTCAGGGTGATTTGACGCAAATAATGCGCGGATCTGACCTTCAGTGTGATTGTGGCTGACCTGGACAGTTCGGTCTTGTGTTTTGTGTCGCGAACCAAGCATGACCTGTTTCTGGCCTGTAAGATCATAGCATGCAATTCCCCCACTTCATTCGTTTTCGGGACGGTCTGGTTTAACAGGTACAACTCCTTTTCAGAAATGGAGACTTCAGTCGGCTTGTCACTGTGAAAAAGTCTGCTCTGACGGAAAACGATGTAGCGATTGTTCAGCCGGGTTTCTTTCGGCAAAATTGTCAAATGCGTCATCGAAAGACATCTCCTCTTTATACTCGGTTTAAACAGACTGTCGTCCGCTCTGAATCTGCCGATTTCCTGCTTTTTCTTCTGCGAAAGTGTAACATCGTTTTCTTCCCGAATCGAACGGGGCCAGCAGTGTTTAGGTATGTCATTGCGAACGAAGGCCTTCCTCGCGCTCAAAATTTGACTGGTCCTCAGGGGTTGCTCCTTCAGTTTCAGTCGTTTTAGGCTGTTTGGCCACACGAAATAAGGTATTCCACGCTTTTGTAAGTTGTCCCGAATGAATTTGCGATAGCGCCATTTGCTCAAGGAATTCAAGATCAGAGATCCGGCTTGAGCCTTAGACGATCTGTCTGGAGAATCCATGACGATGGTTTTGCAGAAAAGTCACTCTCCGCACCAATCTGTCTCTTTTACAGCCAGTTTTTATAGTATTGTGAGGAGAAAAACACCACGACACCTGTTCAATTATTAGTCACGCTTAGCAGAACGGGGCCCCCAACTTGCTACTGTCACTCAAAAACACAACAACAACAACTACGTCATACCATTACATCCTGGGAATCTTTCCCCAAAACACATCCTGGGAATCTTTTTTTTCCAAAACACATCCTGGGAATCTTTTGAAAATTATTCCCACGCATCATACCGGGCAAACCTCGGGTAGTTATCAAAAAGCATTCACACACACACACACACACACCATACCCCGACCCAACCACCCCACCCCACCCCACCCCACCACACCATACCCCACCGACGGTAAGTCCTCGCATCTTTTTTTTTTTTCATCCTTACTCTCAATTTTTCACACCCCTTTAAACTTTTACACAAAATTCACATCATTTTTTTCATTAACACTTCTCAAGGGGGAAAATTTGCTCATGCTTGCCACCCCTCCCAACACGCACCCTGGGGAAAATTGAACATTTTATCACTGGAAAACAAAAATTCTTTACAACCTACAATAGTTGTTCACATTTTTATACACATCAACCCCTGGGAATTTTTTTTTACATATTTCACACGTGATGTCATACCACTGATGTTTACATTTTTATACACATCAACCCCCCTGGGAAAATACTTTACATATTTCACATGTGACGTCACGCATAACTCATAAATCATTTTGACATTTACTGGGGTTAATAACTACTTAGATGTATGTGTACCCATTTGTTTAACTTTGGAGTCTTGGGTTATACAATTACCCAGGCATGCTATGAGTCCTAATAGTGACAAAATATCCTTATTACTTTGTTTGTGCTCTCCTGGGCTCATATTGCATCCAGGTAACTATGCAACCCAAGATGCTACCAAACTTCAGTTCCGCTTTGAACAAGCTATTATCTACTCCCTACATGTGCCCACACAGTGCAGGAGGGATACCACATTGCTGTACAGCAAAATGTAACCCATGACTTTTGTTTAACTTCTTAACAAAATTCAGAATTTTAGGAGTTTGGTAGAGAAACTGAATTCCATGTTTACAGATGTTGTCATTTTGAAATAGTTTGATTTTCAGAAAACTCTTCACTACTACCTGCTTCTTCAACTCCACCTCCCGCAACAATGAAATAAAGCATTAGGTAAGGACAAAAACTCTAAAAAATGTTTGCTAGGCAATGCACTGTGGTTTCCCCAGGTGATCTAGGCACAGCACATATCTATGTCTGCTGACCAAAGGTAAACAACTTCTACAGTTAGCCCATCGCTATTTTATATTGTCTATGAATGCGCTCAATTTATGTAATGATCTTCTTTACATGAACTATTACACTTAACTCCTACCACCATGTCACTGAACCATTTACTGCATACCACTGAAAATTCAGATGTGTTTTCTCCACCAGTATTGCCCTCCATCAAGTCTTCACGGTCCACATCATCTCCAGCTTCACTCCTGGTAGCATCAAGCATGCTCCCTTCAGAATCTGACAGGTCTTCCTCATTCTACAGGTTAACAAGGGAAAAAGATGACTTGAAAGAATATGAATGAATTAAAAGGATAGGTATTTATTTAATCCAAGGTAAAAACTGTGTGATGTATAATTGTGTATTTACCTCTTGAATGTCAGCACCAAACAGGCTAGTTGTGCAGGAGTTTTCATGGTCCATTTCATCTTCTTCGTCTTCACTGTTGGATGCATTACTCATGTTATCTTCTGTGTTTGTTTGGTCATCTTCATTGTCGCTTTAAAGGTTTACAAAGGAAAGAGAATGAAAAACTGAATGAATGGCAAAATATCAGTGAATTTGTGCAGGCCATTTGTGCAGGTCACAGCGATCCACTAACTACATGTAATATCTTATGTGCAATGTTGACATTTTGGTGTGAGAGTGGCACTGGACTCAGGTCATAGGTTTAAGAGAGTTGACAGGATTCATCCTCAAAGGAGCATGACTGTGCTCACCAAATTTTATGGCAATTGGCCCAGCATATTTCAAGATTTGTTGCCTTAGAGCAATGAGATGGATAAAAAAAAATAACAATGCCAGTAGACAAACTGCAATTTTGTATTTACCTCTTGAACAGGCTAATTGTGGAGGAGTTTTCACTGTCCACTTCATCATCATCTTCTTCACTGTTGGATGCATTACTCATGTCACCTTCTGTGTTTGTTTGGTCATCTTCATTGTTGATCTAAAAGTTCACAAGGGAAAAAAATGAATAACTGAATGAATGGCAGAATATTAGTGAACTTGTGCAGGCCCTCTGCTGCCCCTGGCTTGGTGCATGTAGGGAGAAAGTGAGAATGGAATCTGTTATTTGGCCACAACATAGTGGAATGTTTCTGTAGGGAGTAAAATGCAAATACCATGGCAATCCACTAACTACATGTAATATCTGACAAATTCTGACATTTTGGCGTGAGGACGGCGCTCGACTTATAATAATATATAAGATATATATATTATTATATGTTATATATATAATATAAGATAAAGACAACACAAGTAAGCACAAAACTCAGCTTTTAAATGATCATTCCATTTACTGAAGTTAAAAATTTATTCAAAACCTATATCGCCCATGTGAAAAAGTTTCCCACCCCAAGACTAATAATCAGTTTTGCCACTCTTGGCAGCAATAAATGTAATCAAACACTTGTGATAACTTGCGACGAGTCTTTTACATCACTGTGGAGGAATTCTGGTCCACGCTTCTTTGCATTCAAGTGTGACAAATAAGAAAAAAATAGAAGAAATTGGGAAGGGGGCAAATACTTTTTCACAGTACTGTAGGTTCAACACACTTGACAGGGTCATCCTCCGAGGAGCATGAATGTGCTCACCAAATTTTATGCAATTGGCCCTGCATATTTTCTGATTTGTTGCCTTGGAGCAATGAGTTGGAGAAAATAACAATGCCAGTAGACAAATTGCAATTGTGTATTTACCTCTTGAATGTCAGCACCCAACAGGCTAGTTGTGGAGGAGTTTCCATTGTCCACTTCATGATCATCATCTTCACAGTTGGATGCATTACTCATGTCATCTTCTGTGCTTATTCGGTCATCCTCACTGTCGTTCTAAAGGTTAACAAGAGAAAAATTGTGAATGGTGACATGTCAAGGAACATTTAAAAAATAGCAGGTTTTTCTTGTACCACACTTAATAGACTTAATAGCAATGTTTGGATTAAACTGTTAATCACTAATGGGTGACAGACACTGTTTACATGCAGGGAATTGTGATAAGTGAAACAGTAAAAATAAGGTAAAAGTTTATTTGACTTGAGGACAAATGTACATAAAAAATATATAGTACAGTATCAAAGAACATGAGTAATTTAATACTGTAATAAGATAAATAATGCTCTCTATGAGGCCTGGGTGATATGCACAAAATTAAGTATCACAATATGCCTGAGTAAATACCTCAGCATCGATATTGTGATGATACTGTAAGGAAGACAAATGGTGCTTTCATGAGATATTTACAAAATTACATTTTTAATAAGCAGCCATTAGCAACATGAATAAGAATGGTCAAGCAAGAAAGCAAAAAATGCTGACATAGTACTGCCGCAGTGGGTGTAATATGTAAATACCTCTTCAACGTCCTTCTCTAAGTCTTCATTGCCCAGTTCATTTATTTCATCTTCACTGTTGGAAGCATTGCTCCTGTCATCTCCAGTATTTCTTGGACCATGTTCATCGTAGTTGTACTTGTAAACAAGGAAAGACGGAAAGGGTAAGAGGCAGTGTCAAGACATTAAAGGCAGTAATTTCTTTCCCCAAGGTTAATATTACTGAATAAATATTAAGAACGCTTAAAAATTTAGGCTAATTATACCCCTAGTTTTTGCAGATGCATCCAAATTATGTCGTGCATCACACATAGTACATCTCAAAAAACATTTTACTTTATTACAGCTCTCCAAAAGGTATGTGTGTAGTATTTTTAATGTCTGCTTATTACCAGGTGTATATAATGGGTAAAACTTAATTATAAATCTATGTAAATAATACACTAATACAATATAAATCATTAGTTGCAGCCCTTGTGTTAGCCTCCAATAAGCATCTCTCATACTGACCACATTTAGCAAACTGTCTTCATCATCTTTAGTATTTGCATGCAACCAGTCATCTTCTTGGCTTCTCTATATTTATAGAAAAAGAGACACACAGAGACATTTTAGTCATATAGCTATTGTGCTGTGCTGTTTGTAGTGATTTCTCATTATGATACACCATGATGCACATAAAATGAAGCATTATAACAAGAAGCAAAATTCTGACAAGCGAGCACTTACGTTAAGTTACAGTTGCCTGTGTCTGTGTTAATCTGACTTTGAACAGAAATAAAAGTTAGTCTTAAGTCTTGGTATAGTGAACAGTTATTACAGTAGTTTGCATCCTAAGTGTTACCAAAGTTACTTACTTTTGCATCCCATCTGAACTTGGTTCTCCTTGGAATTCTTTCCGTGTCGCTCTCCAAGTATCTTTTGTAAGGTCCTGAACGTCTTGCCATTATTTCGTACGTTGCACCCAACTGCTATGAACGACAAATGGGACCGAGAGCAGCCTTGGGTGTGATCTCCCGCGTTCTCCACAACTATCGAATCCTGAAATTCTTTTCGACGCGGTCACGCACCTCTCGCGATAGCAGGCCATTTGAAATGTGTGCGCGCGCGCGCATTTCACCTTTGACCGTTAAGCATCTTTGGTGGGTTTGAAGGTCACCGGTTTACATATACGAACAATAAGGAAAGCTAAACGTAATTGTCAGTGATAACAATTATGTTTATCCATCACAATGGCATTTGCCATATATTATTTCAAGGACAAGACCGTGGAAAAACTGATTGGATGAGTGTTGAAGACCAGCAGTATACATCTTCAAAAATGATCACACAGTGCCCCAGACTCGATGATGAGGATGGATGGATAAATGTGGGATAAAGGCAGAAAGACGAAAGATGGTCCAGCCTTTTTTTCTTGCAAAGGTTTTAATGCTCAGTGGTAAGCAAGTATATGTTCGCTAGCAATTGACTTTGGCTATGTCGACATTAATACGTTTTAGTTTTAAAACATCACTTTTGCGAGCTACGTTTACGCCTGGCGTTTTATGTTACTCCGGAGTTTCCGAGCCCCTTTTTGAAACGCTGCTAGCCTCGTTTTAGTCTCCGGGGAGGCTCCGGGTTTGCGTTTTAGTTCGGGTAAATTATCAAACATATCTTCACAATGTAAGTTAGTTACATATCGGAGATTGTGCGTCGGTTTTTTGCCAGTTGTGAAGTTTTTTATCCCCAATTTGTTATGCTTGCGAGATCATGTTTACTAACCAGCTGACGTTAGCTATGTGGAGGTCAGTAGCTAATGTAGTTAGTTAGCAAGCGGGTCTAGTCACATAGGTACGCTAGTGCTTGGTGCTCCATGCATCTTAACAGTTTCACTACATTAGCGTAGGTACCCCAGTTATCGGCCACCTCAAAACAAAACATCGCGAATCTAAGCTAACTGTAAATAAATGAAAGCACTTTACTCACCCAAATCAATGTTTTTCGGGAAAGATCCGTGTGTAGATTAATGTCCAAGAGTCATTTGACATGATGAGAACAGTTTTTTCAATAATAACGTTTTTGTTTACTTTGACAGTTAGTAAAATGTGACGTTATTGCATTGTTTCATTATTCAACTTGATTTGCTTGTTTAACTAAGTATAGAGCACAGCTCTTTGCTGCGTGCCTGATTGTGCCAGTCAAATGAGAAATCGCGTTTACCCATCATTCCTACCAGACTCAATGCTTTACAATGCTTCACAATGAGGTTAAGTTTGTCCTCTGTGGGCACCCATACGCCATATACGTAACACTACCATGGCGGAAAACTTCTTTTTTTTACCTCAGAGAAGAGAAAGCTAACCGATAAGCTAACCGATAAGCTAACCGATAAGCTAACCTTCTGCACAGACGAATATCCATCGCGGAATAAAAATTGGTTGTGTGTTCCATGCGGTTTTGTACACGCAGAATTACAACGTCATTAGTGATACTTAAATATTGTTTTCAGATATGATTTTGTGCTAGAATAAAGTTTAGATGCCCTTGTAAAGCGCAAGCTTATGTGTTTTGGATTTCGCCTGAGCAATTGGCGGAGAGAGAGAGAGAGAGGAATTGCGCAATACGCAATACGCAACTTGATTGTGTTAACGTTACTGGATTTAGTAAATTTCACGCACAGCAAGTCTTTTAGATCTTCTTATGCTAACTAGCTTCTAGTTCTGACCTTCTTGTGATAGATTGATGGTTATCGACTGTGTGTAGCAACTAGGCAGACTTCAGACAGCTAAGCTAGCTAGCCAAGTTAACGTTAACTAACTAACTAGGTGAAACAAAAATTTGTTTCAATGAGTGTATAAAGATGTATATGTCTTAAATATGTACACAACCACAGGTTTTTACAGAGGGTTTTTTGAGTATTATCACTCTGTCAGAAAATAACAACAGCCATAAAAATCCATTTTCATCATGTTTTTAGGAATAAAATGTTATATAAATGAGACTATAAATGATATATGAGTAAACCCCTCTTTAAAAACCTTCAGAATATATGAAGGAATAAAAGGTAGGAATGAAACGAAGTGGAGGTTTCTGGCTCAGTGTAAGAGGGAAAAACTCATTTTGAGAAAACGACCTTTTAGGATGCATTGTAATTGAAATGTACAGACTCAAATAGACAAAGTCTAGTGAAATAAACACTTAAATGTGTATTTTGGTTATTTACATGTTTAAGAAGCAAAAAACCCAAAATCTCAAAAAAGACCAGTGCATGAAAAGACAATGCTTTGCCTTGAGTGTCATGCCTTATGTTACCAACAAGCTGTCTGTTAGGGAGCGCTCATAGGCCCATATACCCTGAGGACCCAGTCAGCATTTTAATTCGGTCATTTTGCACAACTTTTTCACATAGACAACTACAGTGACCTCTGCCAGAAGAGGGAGGAATTCATGAAGGGTGTAGACATCTGGAACCAAACACTCAAGAGGAAGACCAAGCCAAACAGTAGGTGGATGAAGGACATGGAAGATGAGGATGAAAGGCCAACAAAACAGGTAATTACATTCACACAGTTAAAGAACAGTATGCAGAGGATTCTGTGTCACCTCTTAAATGATTCTAGCAGAAAAAATATGCATTACAATACAGACATGACACATTACTTTCTCATTATTCTTTATTGATGTGTGGAAAACTGAAAAACAAAACCTTCCTTTCCGTTGCTCTGACCTCACTTGGTCTCTTCACCAGAAAATTTGCATTACTCCATATTTGCAACAACTTGTCCCTTAATTCCCCTTAAGAGTAGGAGAGAATTGTGCAACATTAAATGTAATCACTGTCAAACATCTTGAAAAGCAAATCCCTGTTGACTGTTTTTGAATAAAGAAATTAAGTGTCATCAGAACACTGTAATGAAGGGCTTGCATCTCAGTTTGGCATGTTTACATCACTATTTAAAAGTAATGCCATTTCTGTGTTGCCTCTCATGTTTTTTTACTGTTATGATTACTTTGTGATAGATGCGTTATGACAGCTATAATAGTTTGTAGATGTTGTAATGTTTGATTTTAATTGCTCATCATAATCCCAGCCATCATGTCAGTGGTATAGAAGTATTTCAACATTTCTGACAAAGACACATTTGCAGACCTTGTTTATCTGAAATTAATAGATGGGGTGCATCATCAAAACCTTTGAAACCTTAAGGTTTTGAGCCATCACAACACCATGATGGCTGTTGTGGTTCCCATTTGAGTACTTGGTGGAGTGTCTCCTCATTTTCATGTTTTGACCAAAGAATTTTGAGGTAATCCCTAGGCTGTATTTTCTTCTTGCTATGTCTTCCAGCCAGTGCTATAGTGCCACAAATTTAAGCTTCTGCTTCACTGTAAAAGTGCAAAAGGCGCTCTCTAGATCCAGTGTCTGGTTTGTCTATTCTGGGCTACAGTAAAAACATGGTGGCTCTGCACTGTTGGAGGAGGACCCGCTCCTGTGTAGATTTGAAGGGCTCATTATCAGCTAATGAAAACACAACAATTTGTAATTACTGGTAATTGTACACTAATGAAAACATAGTTTTGTGTACTATATTCAAATTCTGTTAATAGACCACTCAAAATATTACACACTGCACCTTTAAGCACTGCACTATTTCATCTTGTTTCATTTTTTTTCTGAGCATTGTGTTTTGGTGTAGTCAAATACAGAAAAGGAGGAGTCATCAGATGAGGACCTACTGCCCAGGAACTGGAGTAAAGCACAGCAGAAAATAAAGGAGCTTAAAAGAGAGAACAAGAGGCTGAAAAAAGGCAATGTTAAAGAGATATTAGATGCCATGGGAGGTAATTTTATGACTTTTAAGCAATTAAAAAAATATTCTGCCCTTGTATAGGCAACATCTCAAAAATTGTGGAGAAAATAAGGCAACATCAAATCACCTTAGGCTAATATGGGTATGTGGAGTTCATAGCATCAAAAATAAATTTGAAAAACTCAGCAGCAACCAAAGAATACAAGCAAAGTAGAGATAGTTGACCAGTGTTGGCTTTTGTAATTCCATGGTATCCATTGTATTTGGGTGACAGCAGGCAATGAATGTTACATAAATATCCAGCCCTTACAAAATCACACTGAATTTATCTGGACTGATAAATTTCAGTACAAGAAAGTGAAATATATATATATATATATATATATATATATATATATATATATATATATATATATATATATATATATACACACCTCACTGGAAAGTAGAGCTTAAGATGGGCAGTTTCGGTTGGTCCATCTGTCCGTCAACACTTAACTTCAAGACATCATATCTCAATCTATTTCAACGATTGCCTTTAAATTTGGAAAACACATTCATGCTGGCTAGAGGATGAACCCTGAGCATCAAGCATCCACCAAGCCAGCAGGGTACCAGTAATGGAGGATTATGTAGTAGTGTTTTGGGTGAACTAGTACTTTAAGGACTTATAGGCTTCATAAAAAACCCAGCTGTTCTCACTTGCCTTAGCATTTGAATGTTTCTCTTTTGAAATTTGATTTCCAGATTCAGACTTACTGGTCAGACTTTTTTTTCAAATGTCTTTATATAAACTAGGAGGTTTCCTTGGGTCATTGAATAGTAATGAGCCTTTTTAGTCAAAATAGGTCTTAAGTTTAATTTCAAGTGGCAATAAAAAAAAATCTTAAAATGTCTTATATTTAGCTTACTGAAACCTGTAGACACCCTGATATATATATTTTTTCTTTTCAAATGATTATTGTGATGTCTGGAATTTGTCTCAACATGCAGTCATAAGACTTAAAGCTTTTTCACTCTTGTCTTATAATCATTTATATGTTCATTCTCTTAATAGAGCTTCCAGTGGTAGTTGCAAAGATGAAAGAAGTAATTGAAAATGTCACATTTCAAACCTCAACTCCTGCATCCAGCTGGTCAACACCCACAACATCTGTGGACTTACCGGTTTCTGCATGTGTTTCTCCTCAAGTGGTGTCTGATGATATGGTAAGTACCACGTATAGATATGTTAGGGGCCATGGGCCATGTGTTTCCAACCTGGAAAATCTGCATATTCAGCTGTGGTGAATGTGCATGTTAACTGGATAGGATGCATATTGCCTGACCAAACAGGAAATCTGGGAGGCATTCCCACATTTTCCAATGAAACGATTAATGTGGATAGAGATACTACAGAGCATTGTGGCCAGGCTGTCCATTGAATGGCAAAGTAGCATTTTGCACCCCATATTAGTCGTTTCATTGGGAAATGTGAGAGGCATTTGGGGGATAATGTCTACATATACATGCACAGATTTCCCGGGGAATGTGTATCATTATTTTGTCATTACTTAAGTGTGTAACAACGTGTGACCACTTTCACACTAACTTCTCCGTCAATTGTTTTGCAGGTTTGTCTTCTGCCAGACTCTGATGTCAAAGTCCCTAGACGAAAGCTTAACTCTCTGCGGACGGCAAATCCGTCAGTGTACATCGGGGACCTTGCTGTGCTTGTCTGTGGCAGGGAAACTCTGTCGCATTCAAGTTTGACGGGGAGACAGTCAGGGTCACACAAAGACATAGAATCAAAGCCACAACTCGATAACACAAAACTTGATGCTATAATTGGTGAGTGCATTTAATTAAAGTTAAAATGACTGCAGTGTTCCATTTTGGATGTGACCGTGATAGAGTTCAGTTTCTGTCACCTTCAACATGGAACAAAAATGGAACATTGCGCGAAAAGCCTCTAATTAGAGCAACAAAAATGCAACAAAAATGTTTCGGCCCTTTCCCGCCTAGTTCAATCCAGGTGAACTGACATCCAATATCTGATATAGTCTGTTCACAAATACATTATTCTCTGCTGAAATAACACGGCAGTCATGGTTATCAGGCTCACTCTGAAGGAACCTCACCATACGACATTTATTCCCAGTAAACACAAAGCAGAAATTAAACCACAAAACAGGTTATTTTTGGTGCAAGAATTTGTGTATTGTTCATGTGATCAGCTGCTTCGCAACTCTTGAGAATGATTTTATGTGTGTGTGTGTGTGTGTGTGTGTATATATATATATATATATATATATATATATATTCTTACACATATACATACACACACACACACACACACACACACACACATACATATATATATATATATATATATATATATATATATATATAAAAGAATATAAGATGTGAGACACTTCATAAGAAAAAAATGCTACAAAGAAAGCTTTACCAGGCAAGCTACTGCAAAGAAGACCATGTGAAAAGAACTTTTTTTTCCCCATTTAGTTGAACATTTTTTGGTGGGATTTGTGGTTCCTCTGGCTCAGGATGGCCATTTAACAGAGCAGAAATTGTAGAGAGGTACAAAATTGCTTGTGGGCAGCCAGGGACTGATCTTGTAGAGGCTGCATGTCGCAAATTCTAATATCACACTTACCTAAAGACTGTGTGTTTGTTGTGCTTTGTTTGGAAATGGAGTGTAATCCAGTACAATAATTGTTTGATAATTTTGATTTATATATAAAAAAAATGTTCTTAATCCAGAGTATGTCTTGTTTATTTTTATATATGTAGTCCACTGGTAAGTCTACTTAAAGTACAGTTAAATGTATATTTTAAGTATAAAAAAAAAACACCTAAATCGAAACTTAGTAGTATACTTTAAAGTGCAAAAATAATATATATAAGTAGTAAAGTATTGTTAAGTTCACTTAAAGAAAACTTGCAGTATACTTGCAGTATAAAAAACCACTAAACTAGTAGTTTACTTAGTTTACTCAAACTAAAAAAGTGGGATATAAGTAAATAACTAGTACACTAACAGTATACCTATAAGTTCACTTTTAGTACAGTTCCTAGTAAAGTTGCTGTACAAAATAAAACTTACATATAAACTAGTTGTGTACTCAAATTTTACTACTCTTACATTTAAAGTATACTTTCATAAACTAAAAAGTGGACTAGTATTACATAACTAGTAAACTAACAGTATATGTAAGTTTACTTGCTTTATACTTAAGTATACTTTCATAAATTAAAAATGGGTTTGAAGTAGGGCTGGGCGATAAAACGATAACGATAATTATCGCGATATAACTTTTCCTCGATAGAGCGATACGACATGTTCGATAAATGTTCGATGTAATACACCACTCTCACACTCCCACGTTCAGCGAAAGCCTTGGTGGCGTTTTCTACTGCACGGAAAGCGACACTACTCAGCTGTCGCCAGGAGAGGGCGCACTTCCGAGTTTTTCTACATGATTAGAGAGGGAGGGGGCCACGAATAAGATGAGTCTTTAGCAACGGCTGAAACGCGGAGTTATACATTCCCTGTTTGAGCGGAGCGACAGGCGATCTGTTCTCCTGTGACCGAGTGTGAGTGACGAGATCAGTGGTGTAACTGTACTGTCCTACAGCGAACTCACCTCTTTCCGTACGTCCTAACAAGCTTTAGCAGGGTTAAATCACAATCCTCACAACTACAGCACTGTTACAGCGCTCGGAGTCATATTTAAGTATTAGTGCAATCCCAAGCAACGAATGTGAAAGAATGAAGTGGGTTCATGCAGTTACGGAACCTGACGTAAACAAAAGTAAACTGAGGAAGCTGTGAGACATTGGAGAGTGGGAGAGCGCTAGCTTTCCAGGCTAGCTGTTTTTAGCAGCTGGCTAACTTAAAGCAGCGCTTCGTCACTGCACGACACGGCGAATTAATGATACTGTAGATCAAACACGACACAAAAGCACCGCTTTCAGTTTAAACGTACCTAAAAGGAGGACTCTGTTTGTCTGGTGTTGATATTTTGTGGTTCACCCCTTAAACTACTACAATTGAATATCCAATCGTCGCTAGCTGGTGTCTGAATACTGTGATGTCATTTGTAACGGGGTAGCCGAGCGCTCGTCACCAGCTAAAAATAATCTGTTTTCTTTCTTAAATTATGACTATTACAAAACAGCCATACTTTTCCAGCTGGTTAAAAAAACAGCTCACCAGACACTCTCTCCCACTCTCCCATGACAGATTTGTGAAATGTTCCACTGTTTGGTGTTTGTCGTGTTCCGATCATAAAGGATAGTTTAAAACAGCAATTAACCACCCAGGAGCAAAAATCAGCCTTCAAACTTGAAAGAAATAATGATTTGACATTTATCGCGATATGTATCGATATCGAACAATATAAATTTTGCTTATCGTGATAACATTTTTGGCCATATCGCCCAGCTCTAGTTTGAAGTTTATAACTAGTACCTCTAAGTTCACTTATAGTGTACTTAACAGTATAGTTGCAGTACAAAATAAAACATGTAAACTAATTGTGTACTCAAAGTTTACTACTCTTATACCTAAAGTATACTTAAAAGTATACCTCAATAAACTAAAAAGTGGGCTAATTTAGGCCCAAGAAGTACTGAAAGAGTACACTTACAAGTATACTACTAGTACATTAATATTAGTATACTTACTACATAAAGTATACTTTGGAAATATACTCGAACTTTACTTAAGTTTACTTAATAAAATGAACTTTAAGTATCCTTTTTTTTTAGGTAAGGGAGGTGTAAGGTACAGAGAGGTTATTGTCTAATAGGAACCTGACGCTGAGTACTGTCTCTATTGTAGTACCACTGAAGTGCAGAGAAGCGTATTTATAATTATTTGTTTTGTAAAGAAATGTCATCAATCTTTCAGTTTATTACTTTGACAATTTAGAAATAAATACTAAATGGTTGTAATAAATTCTAAAGTGTTCTTTCTAAAGATATTCATCCAAACTACAGCCAGAGTAAAGGTCTTACAAATCAAATAACACCTGTCCAATAGTATTGCCATTCAGTCAAAGAGACCCCTCAAAGGAATCAGCCTGATCTGAAGTTCTATTGTTTATTTGCATTTTGGTCCACTGTATTAATACGATTGTCCTCTGCATTTTCCATTCTTCCTCCATCCCTTTTAGCATTAGCATCTGAGTGGTGTGGTTATTACATGCTGCCTAGCTCTCTGTAAGTATGCAGTCAGAAAAAAGAAAAGTCAGATATGTCAGGTTTGCTGAGTTACCAAAACAAATATGTTCAAAATTACCTGCATTAAACATACATGCTTAGTGTTGGTCGATCAGCTTCATCTGCAGGTTGACGTGATCGTGAAACAGCTTTTCATTCTCTTTCACCACATGTTTAAACATCTCTTTTTCCTGGTGAGATACATCAGTCATTTAAATGTAATGAGTCATGTACTCCTCTCCCCTTATGTTTATGACATGACATACTAATTCTTTACCTTCTCCAACCGTAAAGTGAGGAAACGTAGCTCCTTCTCCTGCTGTTTGATCTTGTCATCTCTCCATGCAGTCTCCTTCAAGAACATGGCTTTTGCTTTGCTGAGTTTCTCCTTGTAGTGGACCTCTTTCTTGTAAAATTTACTGTTAAAGATGAATGAAATGACAGCAGTTCTAAAGGGTGTCTGTATGAATACACTGTACAAGCGCTATAAATCACAGTAGTTCATATCAGTGCACGATGAGGGACTAAACCTCCCTTTACTCTGAATCAGTGTGCTGTTCTTTACCTGAACTGCGTGTCTAGCTTGTTCAGGGTGTGTATGAGCTCTGCTTGGAGACTCTCACACTTCTCCTGACTGCAGGTGAGTTCAGTCTGCAGCTTCTCAATAATGCCCTGACAAACCTGCTTAAACAGGAGACAGAATATTGTTTATGTGAGTAGACTGTACAACTGTTACATAAATCCTATGTAAATATGTGAGTTTGGAAAAGTAGAGAGTGTAGAGTCTTACTCCTTTGTCCTCTTCTGTGCTCAAGGTAATCTGCTCATAAGCCACTTCATTATCTTCTTGTTCTGTTTGATGGTCCGGTGTTTTCTGGAGCTCTGGTGGTGACTATGACCTGCTTAAGATCTTTGATCTGTAATGATACAAAAGATGCGAGTATGCATATCCAAGACTTAAACAGGTCAGATATAATCACAGAGGCTCTGCCAGAAGCGCTCAAAAAATGTGAAATGAACAAAACTTCACTGTGTAGCTGAACATTGCAAACAGCCATTTTAGCTCATGGCTAAGTGTTGTGCTGAAATCAAACTCCACGTTGTGTGCATGTATGTCTCGCAGGCATATGGACACAACAGATTACATTTGTGATTTCTGTTTGTAAATTACTGTAAATATTTTATTTTCAAAACAAATTTATATATTTATGAATAAAACACAGAAATTGTGAATGTAATCTAGCATCCATTTACCTACATGACATGAATGCAGAAGAAGGGGAGTCAGACTGCATTCAGTTACACAGTGAGGTATTCTGGTATGACTGGTATTCGAGCTCTGATTGAAGTTCCTGACTCATCCTGACACTGAGCTCTATGCCTCTCCAGTTCACTCTCCAGTGCAGAAATCTGAGCTCTGAAAGCTGTAAATTCCTGCTGCTGTTTCTGGAGAATGAGTGACTTCTCATTCTGCAACTGAGATGAGAGCATCATCAGCTGCTGCTCCAGTTCCTCCTTCCTCTGCTCAGAGATCTTGAGCTCTGCAGTTCTGTGCTCATTGCTGTTCTCCAGTTGTTCCATTCTGGTCTGAGCCACCTTCCCCTGCAGGCACAGGACGTCAATTTGCCGTCAGACAGACGTTGGACTCCAACGTTGGACAGACGTTAAATTTTGCTTGAAAATGAAAATCAGACTGGCGCCAAAACCCAACGTTGGCTTGACGTCAACTCTCCAATGTTGGACAGACGTTGAATTCTGGTTGAAAATGAAAATTGGGCTGACGCTAATACCCAACGTTGGCTTGACGTCAACCCTCCGACGTTGAATTTTAGTTGAAAATGAAAATCAGGCTGACGCTAATACCCAATGTTGGCTTGACGTCAACCCTCCGACGTTGAATTTTAGTTGAAAATGAAAATCAGGCTGACGCCAAAACCCAACATTGGCTTGACGTCAACCTCGATGTTGGACAGAGGTTCAATTTTGGTTACAAATGAAAATCTGGCTGACGTCAAAACCCAGCGGTGGCTGTGCATCAACCTCCAACGTCGGACAGAGCATTTGGGTGCCTTGCTCAAGTGCACTACAGTTGCCAATAGGAAGAGTCTGGGATTGAACTGCCAACCCTGCGATTAGTGAACAACACGCTCTAACACCTGTGCCATGGCTGCCACATCCTAGCTGTGGCCACCTTAACGCCTTTCTGAAAGTCACCTTTAACACACACACACACACACACACACACACACACACCTACACCCACACACAAACAACAACAACAACAACAAAAAACACAAAGCAACTACTCCTTGAAAACACGTCTTTTTCAGGCTGTTCGGACTGACGTCAAAACCCAACGTTCTTCAGCGACTCAAATTCAACCTAATTTCAACCATGAATTCATGCTTACATATTATATTCATTATATCATATATTCATAATTGTTCTCAAAATAAGACAGCTAACAAAAAAGTACCAATAAAACATTTGCTTATTTATTTTAGTAAGACAACTAAAGACAACACTTTTCAAAGAGACAGAAAAAAAACATTGTTAAATTGGATAAATATTGTGCTCCTAACTGTTTTGGGTTGGACGTGTAGCCTCCACTGCCAAACTGTCCAGGGGATTGTCTGCCACAGCACAGGAAATATGTTCTGATCCTTGCTGTACCACTTTTTGACAGAAGCTGCAATGACAAAGAAAAACTCATCAGTCTTTGTCTAATGATGATTACAGACTACAATCAGAGGAGCCAATTAAAATAAATAAAAAAAAAAACATTGTAATGGACCATGACATAGGGTGCAGGTAAGTAATTAGCCTAAGCAAGCAAGCAAGCAAAGTTTATTTATATAGCGCTTTTTACAACAGGTGTTGTCACAAAGCAGCTTTACAAGGAAATCAGCATTA
This sequence comes from Colossoma macropomum, assembly GCF_904425465.1. Classification (NCBI taxonomy): domain Eukaryota; kingdom Metazoa; phylum Chordata; class Actinopteri; order Characiformes; family Serrasalmidae; genus Colossoma; species Colossoma macropomum. The sequence goes on from NW_023494789.1 coordinate 45,696,640, forward strand.
CAGAAAGAAATCCGGGTCCAAGCCCCCATGAGCAAGCCAGAGGCGACAGTGGCAAGGAAAAACTCCCTAAGAAACAGGAAGAAACCTAGAGAGGAACCAAGACTCAGAAGGGGAACCCATCCTCCTCCAGTCGACACCGGATAGTAAAACATTGTTAGTATAAAGTATTATAGTACAAAAAACAGGGAAAACAGGTGAAGCAAATGATTAATTTGATTAAGCGGCGGCAGCAGCAGCAGCAGCATCAGTGGGGTCAGGTTGTGAGGGTGAGGTCAGTGGCACCCGATCAAGGCAGGAGAGGCAGCAGCATCAGAACGCACAGGATGGGCAGCTGTTCAACTCGGAAAAACACACAGTCAGTTCTGTAATGGGTGATTGATTAATTTGATTAGTTTAAATGATTGATTAGTTCAAATGATTAATTTTGATTGGTTCATGGAGCAACAGCAGTAGCATCAGTCGGGTCAGGTTGTGAGGGTGATGTTTGCACGGCGTTGTACAGCAGGAGGCTCAATGGTGGTAAGCCGGTCCAGAGGGCTGGCGAGCAGTGGCACCTGATCAAGGCAGAAGAGGCAGCAGCATCAGATGCACAGGATGGGCAGCTGTTCAACTCGGCAAAGAAAAGAAAGGAAAAACACACGGAGAGTCAGTTCTGTAATGGGTGACTGATCACAAATTACAGTGTTGGCAGAGCAGCGCAGACTCTGGCAGGTATAGAACTGACTATTCTAGGTACTAATAGTAAGCCAGCACCTTGTGATCTAAGTAGGCATGATGGTTCATAGTGAGAGAGAAGTTCACTCAGGTATTGAGGGGCGAGTCCGTTTAGTGCTTTGTAAGTCAGTAAGAGAATTTTATAATCAATGCGAAATTTAACTGGTAACCAGTGTAAGGTTGATAAAACTGGGCTGATATGGTCAAACTTTCTGGTTCTAGTAAGAACTCTGGCTGCAGCGTTCTGGACTAGCTGAAGCTTGTTAAGGCTTTTGCTGGGACATACCAGCCAGCAGGGCATTACAGTAGTCTAGCCTTGAAGTAATAAATGCATGAACTAACTTTGCTGCATCCTGTAAAGATAATGCATTTCTTAATTTAGTAATATTGCGGAGATGCAGGAAGGCTGTTCTAGTAATATTAGTTATATGTGCGTCGAAGGACAGATCAGGGTCTATGATGACACCAAGGTTTTTTACAGATGAGCTTGATGCAACTGAGAAATTGTTAAGTTTGAGTGTAAAATTAGACAGTCTGTTTCTAGCTGCGTTTTGACCAAGAAGCAGAACCTCCATTTTATCCGAGTTTAGAAGGAGAAAGTTACTCGACATCCAGTCCTTTATGTCTTTTATACAGTTCTCAATCTTGCTAAGTTTAATTTTATCATCTGGGTCGCTTGCTAAATATAACTGAGTGTCATCGGCATAGCAGTGGAACTTTATGCCGTGTTTACTGATAATGGTGCCCAGTGGTAGCATATATAATGTGAATAATACAGGTCCTAAAACAGAGCCTTGTGGAACACCATACTTTACTTTTGCGAGGGCAGATGATTCATCGTTTATATTAACAAACTGATAGCAGTCAGTGAGGTAGGACCTGAACCAGGAAAGAGCTATTCCTGTTACCCCTACAAGGTTTTCTAGTCTATCTAGCAAGATAGAGTGGTCTATTGTGTCAAATGCCGCACTAAGATCGAGGAGGACTAACAAGGACACATGATCTTGGTCAGAAAATAATAGTAATAGCTGTCTCTGTACTATGATGTGGCCTAAAGCCAGATTGAAATTTTTCATGCATTTGATTCCTATGCAAATAGGAGCTTAATTGTTTTGCTACAACTTTTTCCAAGATCTTAGATATAAAGGGGAGATTCGAGATGGGTCTATAATTTGACAGTTCGCATGGATCGAGTTTCGCTTTTTTAATCAGCGGTCTAATTACTGCTAGTTTAAGAGATTTTGGGATGTACCCAAGACTAAGAGAAGAGTTTATTATTGACAGAATAGGCTTTCTGGCAAAATTTCCTTGTGTAAACCTGTAGGAATCGGATCTAACATACAAGTAGATGATTTTGCGGAAGAAACAATTTTAACTAGTTCATTTTCTTAGAGTAAGGTAAATGATTCCAGCCTCCCTGCAGGGATTATAATATTTTCAAGATTGAGGCTGGCATTATAAGGCAACAGGTTTGTAGAGTTTAATTGTGTATTCTGAATTTTCTGCCTAATTGTTTTAATTTTATCATTAAAGAAGTTCATAAAATCATTGCTGCTATAGGCTGATGGCATCTGGGGTTCACTAACTGTTTTGTTCTCTGTTAGTTTAGAGATTATGCTGAAAAGTAATCTAGGATTATTCTTATTGCTTTCTATGAGAGAGGAGAGGTAGGCTGAGTGTGCTGTAGCAAGTGCTCTTCTATAGTCTATAAGGCTCTCCTTCCAGGCGGACGGGAACACTTCTAGCTTAGTGAGGCACCATTTTCGCTCAAGTTGTCTGGCGGTCTGTTTTAAAGCCCGAGTGTGATCATTATACCAAGGGGCGAGTTTTTTCTGCCTTACTATTTTACTTTTTAAATGGAGCCACACTATCTAGGGTAGATTGAAAATTTTCCTCCAAGAGCTTGGTCATAATATCTAACCCGGTAGGATTAGATGGACAGCTGAAAGAAGCTGATCATTTTGGAAGGTTTCTAATAAAGCTACCAGCTGTGGAGGGAGTTATTGTCCGCTTGACACAATAACATGGTGATGAACGCATATTACCACTAAAGTGAATTTCGTATGAGATTAAGTAATGGTCAGAGACTGCTGTGGGGGAGAAGCGCTAAGTTATCTATGTCTACACCAAAGGTCAGTATTAAGTCTAGAGTGTGGTAGTGGTAGTGTGGGCCCCTTTATGATATGGGTGAAACCTATGGAGTCTATGATAGATGTAAATGCCTTGCTTAGTGCATCTTGAGGATTGTCAAAGTGGATATTAAAATCTCCGACAACTATTATTTTATTTGAAAGCGTTATTAGACTTGATAGAAACTTGATAGAATTCCTGCAAGAACTGAGAATACGGCCCTGGTGGCCTGTAGACTGTAATTAGTGCAAAGGAATTTTTATTTGTTCCTTGATCACTTATATTAAGAAAAGAACTTCAAAAGAAGAGAATTTATAGCCTACTTTCTGGCTCATGCCTAAAGCTTTAGTATGGATGGTTGCTATACCTCCACCTCGGCCGCTTAGAAGAGGGCTATGTGCATAGCTGTAGCCTGGGGGGGGTGGCTTTGTTTAGACTAAAGTAATCATTGGGTCTAATCCACGTTTCTGTGAGGCATAGAGCATCAAAACCGTGATCGGTAATAATTTCATTTACAACGACGGCTTTAGGAGTAAGGGATCTTATGTTAAGCAGTCCTAGTTTTAGACCAAAGGTGCTGTCACTGCAAACTGGTATAACTGGTCTGATATTAATCAAGTTACTGAAGCAAACTTTGAGGCTTTTTGATGTTTTGTTTTATTCGGGGAACGGACACAGTCTCTATCGAGAGAAACCTATGAGCATTTGTATTTATAGAATAAGTATTTGTATCAGCACTTGCCCTACTTACAGTATAAATGATAGCAATTGCCTTATTTTCAGTACTAACACTAGCATTATTAGCTGTAGCGTTTCTATTTTTGCCGCTACTTACGTGGCCTTCACTCTGAAAGTGAAGGCCACGTAAGCTAGGGCTGCTTATATGCAATGCAGAAAATTAGGATTATTAATGGCCTATTAAGATGGTACTCGTAACTACACACACAAATGCTCTTATAGTTGAATTGGAAATCAAAACACATTTTTTTTTCTTAACGTGACATATTTCCGAGTGAAACAGACTACTTGAGTGGGAAATAACTGTGGGGAAACTGTTGTCATTTCTGAAATATGATTCATTAACTGCTGAAAGCTTTATTTTAAGGGTTTTTTTTTTTAATTTCAAATACATAGACAAGGCGAAATGCTGGGTAGCAGGCTAGCCTGTTAGCATCCATTTTGCTCTTGCTTTTGTTAGACTTTCATGACAAAAGCAAAAGAAAATAACTTGACATCTTTGTCCTGAAGTTTAACAATTCCATATATGAGTGCAATCGCATAACATTTGAGCAAGAGATGGACTGTGTATGTCAGTTTACAGGCTTTATACATGCAAACCTTAGTTGTTTTGTATTTGTGATCATACAAAATGAGACATTGATAAGATGGATGATTTTAAGATAACATTTGACCTGCAACCCGTTTGAACAGAAGAGTGTGACTGCAGACGCACATCAAATTCTGATCCTTGATATGTGTACAGTTCTATGGCTCTATCTGTACCACAAAAGGTGAGCTTTATAGTATCAGCAGTTATCCTGGGCTGTGCACAGGGCACAACAAACTAGGGCAGGGGTCAGCAACCCAAATGCTGAGAAAAGCCATTTTGGCCTTTCGACAAAAATCAAACCACCTTGGGAGCCACAACAATTTGTCAAATTTACCATCTTGGCTGTAAATATGTCTCAGTATGTGCTAATGTCCTAGTATAAGCTAAAAAATATAAAATAAACGAAAACACATGCTTAATTTGTTCTGCTTTAAGCTTTAGCTCAGCTATAGCTGCTTTTCTCACATCTCTAGCAGGAAAGTTTTCCTCAAAAGGAATAGTTTTTGAAAAATCTCTCTAAATATTTGATTTTTTAATGACGCTTCTCATTCGCCAGCTTCATGTTCAAATTTCCATATTCCACCTTAAATGATGCCTGAGGTACCAGAATGTAACTGCTGCACCATTTAAGGTGGAATGGGAAAATTTGAATGAGAAACTGACTTCAGCTTTGCAACTTTAGTGTTTGGCAGTTTCTTGTTACAGATTAAACGCATCAGGAAACCAGCTGGAGTGTTTATAATTGCAAATAAGTCCATTCATCTCCAAATTATCAATGTTCGTCTTAAATCTCTCTCTCTGCCGTTTCGTTAGCTACTAGCTAGGTGAGGTTGTTGTGTGTTGATATGGTGGCCAGCAGTCTGCGCGCCAATCTTCAGAGTGAAAGGGTGAATTAGCAGTTATACATTAACTCCAGTGTTTAAGACCATTTATTGTTAAATTATGTTGAACAATCAGCAGAGCTTTATTTTCCTGCAAATGAGTATTATTTTTTTACCTAAAAATTTAATTCTGCTGTGGGGCTGCAACAGGGCAGTAAAAGAGCCACGCTGCCAACCCCTGGTCTAGGGAATTATTACTATTGCATAGCGACAACTCATTTGTTGTAGAACTACTTTTTGGCAGAAGGTATTGTCAGTATTAAAGCATATTCAGTATGAAACTCTTTGTTTTATTTTGTTTGTTTATTTTGTTGTATAAAAGCAATAGAACACTCAAGGTTGTGTGTTATAGCGAATAACATCACGGCTGTGATAATCTAATCATATATAAAACCATAGCCGTGACATTATTATGCAATAACACACGATCTTGAGTGTTCTACTGCTTAAATAGCCATCAAACAGAACTAGAATTCATGCCTTATGATAATAAGCCACCCCACTGTGCATCAGAACTCGGAACATGCAACTTGTAACCATATCTGTAATGTTACAAATGAAAACAAATACAGCTGATACTGATAATCACAACTTTTGGAGGTCAGTGCCGCTGCTCACTTCTAAGCTAATCCAAACAATAGTGTCAAACAGCAATGAAAGGCGTTTCCATAAAATGAGAACGTCCACATCAGGAACACCCCCTTAACTTTCATTGGCTGATATGTCTGCAGGTGATCTAGTGCCAGCTTGCACAACATAACAGAAAGTTGAGTATTGTTGACTTTCAAGCAACCATGTGCTTAATTTCTAAAATGTTAATGTAACAGTAAACTTACCGACATCACAATCTAATGAAGGCACTCGTTAATCTTGACCTTATTGATCTTTTTCGTGCTGTTCTGTTCACTCTGGAACATAACTGTGGCTTTTACTTCAAGCCCACCTGCCCGTGACATCACGTGAGGGGCGTTCCTGGGGAGTATAGATCACAGAAATGCACACAAGTGGGCTGCATTACCAATACTACTACTACTACAAAAAAAAAGAAAAAAAAGAAAAGAAACCTTTTCAGTCCGTGTATCTTTTGGTTATTCGATTGTCATTTCAAAACCAGCATTGAAAAATGGGAAAATGGGTCAATTCTGGTTTTTGGTTTTGTTATTGTCAGTGTAAACACTTAAAATTAGCTTTGTTTTACAGTTTCACAAACTAATCATAAAATCAAAAAACAAACAAACAAACAACAATTCTTCACAACAAACAGCACAACAGGACCTAAAGCCCAACACAGAGTCTCCTCTCACAGTGAGAGTTTAGTTTAATGTAACGAAGGCGCTGGTTGTCGGTGCTGCACTCGGAGGACTGAATGGCTTTCTGTCGTAATGAAGGTGTCTTGATAAAGAAGGAGACACAGGAGAGGCTCCAGAATAACACAAATAACACATACATACATTTTAAACTAACAGAACAACATTAACATCATTAAACCACGACAACGTCCCAGCCACTTCGCAGCTCTGCATAACGCGCCTCTAAAGCTCCCTCCCAAAACCAGAGCCAGTGGCAGCTGCCGCAGTATTATAAGAACAACCTGCACACAGGACAGCTCACAGCTTTAACTCTTAAGTCTGGAGCTGTTTACATCTGATAATGTGACATCACAGTATTCATTTTTCTCATCATTATTGGGCAGCGTGACTCATTTTATCTCTTTGATTTCGCTGTTAAACGGCAGGAGTTCTGTAGAGTCTCTTCCCCAGATCACTTAAGATTTCTTCCTGACAGGATATATTTTATTTATTTATTGTTTAAGTGATAGAAAATGTTAACATTAAATACATAAAATACCTCTTCTGTTTTTTTATTATTATTTTATGATACGTTTGTGAAACTGTAAATCGAAACTATTTCTTGATTTTCCACTGACAAAAACAGAACTAAAAACAACAACTGACCCATTTTTCTGTTTTTCAAAACTGGATTTGAGATGAAAATCGAATGACCAAAAGATACACGAACGCTTTTCCCTGAGACATAAACGCGCCTTGCCAAAATGCTCTCAAAATAACTTAACGTTACTCAAAAGAGCGGAGCGCTCTCTCCCTCTCTCTCTCTCTCTCATAAACAGCAGCTGCCAACCGGTCAGTAAAAACGGCTCACACGCTGCAGGCACGTCAGTGACTTTTAAAACGGTGCAAACAACCTGCCTGCCTGGCTGGCTGGCTGTGCTCCATCCAAACGGACCAGCTTCACACTACAAACCCCGCATCACAAATCCAGTTTTCCCTCCAGCGCTCCGATACAGGATGCTGGCTAGGCTGACACTGACAAGCTGATATGGCGCTAGCATTAGCCGCTAACGGAAACCTAGCTAGCTTCAGCTTACACTGCCACAAACAACGCGCACCGCCTGCCTGTCTGCGCTTCATTCATACGGTCCGACTTCACACTACAAACCCACCTGAGCCTCAAAACCCCAGTTTACCTCCAGTGATTCAGTACAGGGTGGTGGCTATGATAGCTAACACTGCCGGGCTAATTTGGCGCTAGCATTAGCTGGTAACAGAAACCTAGCTTCTGGCTGTCGATCTAAACTTAGGTTAGTTGATCTAAACTTATTAGCTCGACCAAACTTTAGTAAAGCGCACATTTCTGTACAACCCAGATAAATTATAATTACTGAATGCTTACCCAGTTTGTGTGTCAGTGTGTCTGTCTCCATCGCTCTCAGTTCCAATCTTCAGTCTTGTCCGCGGTTTTTCAAACGGCGCCCCGCCCTTCTCCTCCTCCTCCTCACCCAATCACCTGCAACTATTGTGACTTGAATTTTGAGTGACCAATCAGTCAATGCCGCCGTCGTGTGTACTGCTGTCACCGAAATTCGTGTCCTGTGGTTGTGTGCGTCATGCAGCAGGAAAATACATTAGATACATTTATTAAAAGAGCAGTAACATCACAGTTTATTGGTATGACATTTTAACCATATTTATGTTTGTATAAGTATATTTAAGTTTTTGAACAGCAGCATGTGTACGAAGTTGGTATGAGACATTTTGACAGATCGATTTAGTTTACCCAACACCACAACTGACATTCCACAAAATACCAAGGTCTAAAGTTGTCTGTGTCCCACATTAGAAGCACTGTGATGTTTAGCAGATGTTAACATTTTAGAATGAAAACTCCATGTTGATTCTGGTTAAATAAATAAAAACAGTAAATGAATGAAGGAACAAAGGCTTCACCTTTGTGACAGGTCGTTCTTGAGCGAAGTGGAGAGGCCACTGAAATACAGGCTAAATCTGACATCTACCTTGGAGCACTGTTTAAATGTAATTTCACAGACATTTTATTTTAAATCAGAGATGGCATACATGTCTAAAAAAATCGTACGGAATAATGTGTAATAAAAAACATTTGTTTATGTCCCTGAAGTATAGGTGTCAAACCATTCAATGTGCCTTCATAAAATACATGCATACATGAGATCAAGCCAACTGTGTATGAGACACTGTTTCACGGTTTAATTTGAAAAACAGCTGTTTTCTGATTCTGTCTGCAATAATTCATATGATTACTGGAGGATTTTTTCCACAGTAAACAAATACAAAGCTGGATAAATCAAAATCTGTCCACTTACTGATGCCTAAGAAAAGAGGAAATGCATTAAACTATTATTTACTTATTTAACTGATTTCCAGATAACATAGTTTTTGTGTCAAACTGTGCAACAAATCTCTTTACCTAGTAATCTGGAATAACACCACAATCAGCATTTCCAACAGACCCCTCTACAGACTGAATATGCTCAGTCACTTTGGTAGTTGTTTCACTGTAAGCAGTCACAGAACTCCAATAACAGCTTGTCTGGAATACATGGGTTTTACTTTAGAAACTGAATAATGAGGCAAGAACTCCACAACTGTAAAATCTGTAACAACAAGAAAGTTTTTGTTCTAACAAACATTAAGGAACCCATAATCAAAATTAAGCTACTTACAGGTCGAACTAATGTAAAGCACTCCTGGCAGTGAACTCTCGTATGAACCAGGAAATATTGCCTCATTTTAACAATGACAGCATCCATTTTTAAACAGTTTTCTAGTTCTACTGACTTACACAGAAGGATGATGTGTGTGCAGATGAGAGGACCTGCTACTGCTATTGTCACAAGACAATGTGCTAGCCCAGAGTAAACGCTCTAGACCCAAGCTAACTTTGAGCTAATGTCCTAACCGCAAACTAAAGCGCTGTACCATTATGGCATAACACTCAAAAAGCACAGTCTATTCCTTTTAAATGTTCAGAGTAGTTAGCTAACGTTAGCTAAGGAATAAGTTAACATTAGCCATGATGAACTAGCAATTAAGGGTAATGTAGCTAAATCTTGTGCTGATAGCCATCACATTAACCTAGCTACCCTGTGCTTTTCATTTTCCATACTGGAACTTTTCATTTTCCATACTGGAACCTTATAATTTGAAATTATTATATTATTACTCTTCCATTTGCCTTCTTTTCAAACCTAGCTGCCAGCTTGTCCATATGAAAATGGTGAACTTGTGCTGGAAAATTCATTAAATGAGGGTCTTAACCTTCAAAAGGTGAACTCTGGTTGCACTTATGACATTCCAGACTAGGGTCAAAGGTACTGAGTTGTAAATCAGCCAATCTGCTGCAGTATAAAGGTGTGGCCCTCTTCCTTCATCCACATTGTTGGGCCACAACATTCATGTCAGAATTGGCCCTTAAACGTAGATACAAGTTAAGACCATGCACAGCTGTCCAGCATCTGGCCCAATTCTGGCCCACACTTGGGTATGTAAGCGACAATTGGCCCAGAACTGTCTGCTATTTGGGTGAGCTACTTATGACATGTCAGACATAGGTCAAAAGTACTGAGGTGTAAATCAACTGAATCAACAAATCTGCTGCAACTTAATTGTGCTGTGGCCCTCTTCCTTCATCCACATTGATCGGCCATAACATTCACGCTAGAATTGGCCCTTATACGTAAATGTGACTTAAAACCATACACAGCTGTCCAGCATCTGACTAATATCTATCTGGAAGTCAACAAACACTCAAGGAGTGAGTGTTTTTTTAACTCAGGTTAAAACTCTGACACCATGGCCTAAAACCAACATTGGCATAAGACGTGTGGAAGATGTTGGCTTTTGGTTACATGGCACTGCAATTTTAAACCAACAAAATATCAACTTCTAATAATGTTAGAATGTCATGTCGAATTCACCATACTCATGACTGCATGTCAGTATTCTATGTCAACATGAGATTGGCATGTTTGAAAGATGTTGGATTTTGGTTACCTGACACCACAATTTTAAACCAACAAAATATTAACGTCTAATGATGTTAGAATATCACGTCAAATTAACATTAAGATTATAACGTTAAATAGACGTTTTAGTTACCATACCTCATGACTACATGTCAGTATTCTACGTTAATATGATGTTGGCATGTGCCGTTTTGAAGATGTTGGTTTTTGGTTAGTTAACATCACAACTTAAAACAACAAAATATCAACTTCTAATGATGTTAGAATGTTACGGCAATCTGACGTTAAGGTTATGACGTTAAATAGACGTTGGGTTTTGGTCACCATACCTCACGACTGCATGTCAGCATTCTATGTCAATAAGACGTTGGCATGTGATCTTGGATTTTGGTTACCTGACAGCATGATTTTAAATCAACAAAATATCAATGTCTAATGATGTTAAAATGTTACGTCAATTTGACGTTAAGGTTATGATGTTAAATAGACGTTGGGTTTTGGTCACCCTACCTCACGCCTACATGTCAGAATTCTACGTCAATATAATGTTGGGATGTGATGTTTGGAAGACTTTGGATTTGGGTTACAATACATCTGTAGCAAACAATGGCCGGAATTTCAACTCCAGCTGAGTGTTTACCCAAAGTTAAGGGCCTTCTGGCTCCAGCAAGACTGGTTGGAGGTGTAAATCTGTCAGGCTTGATACCCCAACCCAGACTTAGCAGAAGTTACAACTGGATCAAGAACCAGCACCCCTCTCCCTTCACCCAGCAGAAAAACAGGACACTTCCTCTGGAATGTGGCAGATGGCTCTCCAAAGTACTGTGGACAACTTTTTATCTTAAGTAACAGAAAGTACATTTCTAAGGTATATGTCCACTACAAACTGCAGCGATTCGTTAGAACTCTTTTTAACTAAACTAGACATACCAAAACGGAATTTGTACGACTTTGGACGGCAAAATTCCAACTTTCTAAATTCCCTAGGGATCTCAAGCATGGACCCACAGCACCCCCAAGGGGTGAAACCGCAAATTACCACATCACCACCATAAGAAACTTCGTGTTTTGTCTGCTTGATTATCAACGTTTCTATGATCTGTAAGTAATACTACTTGTGGTATTAATCTTGTTGTTGGGTAGTACCTAAATATTACCTGTATCTTTTTCTATCGTTAAGTGCTAGAAATACATAGAGTATAACTTTGATAACAGTCAGACCCAACCATTTAATTGCTATGAGTTTAGACCATTGACCAAGATGTATCCTGAATGTGGTTTTCTTTTCTTTTCTTCCTTTGTTCCTTTCCTTTTATTGTTGATTTTATTTCTTTCATGCATTGGGTCATGTTCAGAGATGATAGGCAAATAGTACCTGTGTTCTTTGACATGTATTGTGTATCAGGTAACAAGGGTTAAACTCTCTCTTAGAAACATGCCTGAATATCCTAATTGTTCATTCCTTGATTTTGAAAGTTAAACCAATTGGATGATATTGAAATGTTCTTTTTCTTTGTTTAAACTAGCTGAAACAAAGGAGGCAGTGATTTTGGGGAAGGCATTCCTCAAACTATACACAACCAATCAGAGAACCTTAGGTGAGGAGAACCTATCAGCACTCTGGCACTACCTCCAAAGGGTAGGGCCTCCAGCCGAGCAAAACCCGAGTGCACTGCAAATTTGAGTGAGTTCCTGCGTTCGCAACAAAAGTTTCTAAGTTTGTGCCGGCCTAGGTCAGAAAGACAGGTCAGAAGTATTAGGACGCTAAATTTTCAGATCTGAAATCTTTGTTTGTTTTGTAACTTGCCTGTTCGTCTACACACCTTAAGTTTGAACCACCCTCAGAGAAGGAAGGTGGATATTTCCTGTCTGGCCAGGGAGAAAATATCCATAACTTTCGACTCTGCTAAAGAGAGGTAGTTAGTTAAATTAGTATCACCAGCCTCAGAACCCTGATTGCAACCTGAACCTCGCCAGCGGAGTGGGAGCGGTTCTGACGCCACGGAGACCCAGCATCGCACCCAGAGCCACGCACTGATCTGTGAACAGATCAACCATCGAAAGGCTGCCCAAGCTTCACCGTCAGACGGCCACGAGACGCCTCCACCCAATCACTGACGGGAAGGCGCGTGCCCGAACAGAAATGCAGCATCCACGGCCAGCGAGGAGAGGAACCACCGCGTGAGCTCCAGCCTTCGATCGAGTCTGTCCTGAGACGACCCCGCCTGAAGTCAGCCCCCGACTCCAACGTAAGCTGGTCCATCAATTTGCAGTCAGGGCCCTGACGCCAATTTATTTAATAAGAGAACTTTTGTAGGTACATCCAGCCATATAGTTATTCCCGTCCAGGCTTAGGTTAATTCTCTAGAGGCTTTCCCAAGCGACTCCCCAAAACACACTGCCTCATACCATTTAGCCGTGAATTACTCTAACTTACTCGAGCTATTTTGTTTTTCATTACTATCACTTTGTTTTGTTTTGTTTTCTGGTTTTATTTTCTATTGTTTATCATTGAATGTAGTCCAAAAGTAGTTTGATATTTAGCCAATAAATTCCCTTTTCTGAAGCATCCTTGGTGCGAGCGCTTCTCTCTCTTGCCCTGGTCTGTAGACTTCAAATAAATCCGGGTTACCTCACACTCTCACATAAGGTTCTAGCAATAATAATATTAAAAATTGCAAAACCCGTTACACATCACAACTTAAAACCAACAAAATACGAACGTCTAATGATGTTAGAATGTTACGTTAATCTGACATTAAGGTTATGACGATAAATAGACATCAGGTTTTGGTCACCATCCCTCATGACTTCATGTCAGTTTTCTACGTCAATATGACGTTGGGATGTGACGTTTGGAAGACGTTGGATTTGGATTACGTTACATCACAGCTTAAAACCAACAAAATATCAATGTCTAATGATGTTAGAATGTTACGGCAATGTGACGTTAAGGTTATGACGTTAAATAGACATTGAATTTTGGTCACCATACCTCATGACTACATGTCAGTATTCTACGTCAATATGTTGTTGGCATGTGACGTTTGGAAGACATTGGATTTTGCTTAGTTTACATCATACCTTAAAACCAACAAAATATCAATGTCTAAAGATGTTAGAATGTTACATCAATCTGACGTTAAGGTTATGACGTTAAATAGACATCAGGTTTTGGTTACCATGCGTTGTGACTACATGTCAGTTTTCTACGTCAATATGACGTTGGGATATGATGTTTGGAGAACTTTAGATTTTAGTTACAATACATCACAACTTAAAACCAATAAAATATCAACGTCTAATGATGTTAGAATGTTACGGCAATGTGACATTAAGGTTATGACGTTAAATAGATGTTGGGTTTTGGTCACCATACCACACGACTGCATGTCAGTATTCTACGTCAGTATGATGTTGGGATGTGACGTTTGAAAGATGTTAGATTTTAGTTACTTTACATCACAACATAAAACCAACAAAATATCAACGTCTAATGATGTTAGAATGTTACATCAATCCGACGTTAAGGTTATGACGTTAAATACACGTTGGGTTTTGGTCACCATACCTCACGACCGCATGCCAGTATTCTACGTCAATATGATGTTGGGATGTGACGTTTGGAAGACGTTGGCTCTTTGTTACTTTATATCATAACTTAAAAAACAACAAAATATCAACGTCTAATGATGTCAGAATGTTACGGCAATCTCACGTTAAGGTTATGACGTTAAATAGACGTTGGGTTTTGGTCACCATACCTCACGACTGCATGTCAGTTTTCTACGTCAGTATGACGTTGGGATGTGACGTTTGGAAGACGTTGGATCTTGGTTAGTGAACATCACAACTTAAAACCAACAAAATATCAACGTCTAATGATGTTAGAATGTTATGGCAATGTGACGTTAAGGTTATGACGTTAAATAGATGTTGGGTTTTGGTCACCATACCTCACGACTGCATGTCAGTATTCTACGTCAATATGACGTTGGGATGTAACGTTTAGAAGACGTTGGATTTTGGTTAGTGAACATCACAACTTAAAACCAACAAAATATCAACGTCTAATGATGTTAGAATGTTACGTCAATCTGACGTTAAGGTTATGACGTTAAATAGACGTTGGGTTTTGGTCACCATACCTTATGACCGCATGTCAGTTTTCTACGTCAGTATGACGTTGGGATGTGACGTTTGGAAGACGTTGGATCTTGGTTAGTGAACATCACACCTTAAAACCAGCAAAATATCAATGTCTAACCCAGTAAACATTTGGCCGTTGAAACAACGTTGAAATCACATATCTGACTGCCGTTTAAACTACGCTTTATTAAGGTTCAAAATGAAAGTTGAAAAGACGTCTAAACTTAGCCGTTGAAAAAACGACCAAAATAGTCACATTAAAGACGTCATTTTAAGGCCGTTGATTTAACGTTGAAATCACGTACATAACAGCTGTTTAATTTACGTTTTCTTATGGTTGAAAATAAAAGTTGAGAAGACGACCAAAAAAGTCACAGTAAAAACATAATTTTAAAGTGTTCTAAGGCCTTGGAAAAAATGTTAAATAATTAAATAAACTGAAGTATACTACCAGAGTCACCTAGCAGACATAATTTCTTGGTTTAAAGGCATTGAAAATTAATCCAAACTTAATTTCCACTGGTACACTCTCAAAAAAGATAGCACTTTACGATGAATCCTATATAGAACCATTTCATGCTTAATACACTGTACAATAGTAGAACCTTTTTGGTTCTGTATAGAATCAATTTGTCTATATAGAACCTTATACAACACATTATCTGTCAATGTGAAGAACCTTTTCACCATGCAAAAAATCTTCTTGTAGTTAACTAACAATTTTGATTCCAATGTAAACATAAAACAAACTTTGTTAAATGGCAACTTTATTGAAAATGTGTAGTTATTCTTAATTTCATCTGTGGAACATAAAACTGGACCATGAACTTCATCAGGACTAAGACAAAGATCCTATGCATCAATTCAGAAAAAAATTTCACCTTTTAACCATAAGCTGTGTCAGTACTTGTATAAGATTTTCAATGTTTTAATGTAAAAGAAATCAAAGTAATTACTTAACAAGACAAAATCTTGTTCATTTTAGTTTCTGAGAAGTCAAATAAGAAAAGAAAAAAAAAAAACAAAGTTAAAAGCTCTGCAGGGGTCATGCTTGAGGTGATCGGCCAAGGCAGCATCCATCTCATGAGCTGTGGCTTTGTTGTTCCACTTCAGAACTGCAGCTAATATAAAATACAAACAAGACTTTTACAATTAATGTACACACAAAGCATTAAAATCTGGCAAAAACAGACAAAAACAATAAGGAGTCAACTGATAATTACAAATCTATTTTTTAGTTATTTTTAAATGTTTATTTCAGTGGGCTTCTAAACAACTGCGAAGGAGTGCTATCGTGATATGTTCTTTTAAATGCAAAGGGCTTGAGTTTGTCTCTAATTTTATATACTGTCTCTAATTTTATATATTCTCCTAAGACCCATGAGATTTCTAAACTCTATACTAGACTGCTGGGAACTGAAAGGTCTCGCTTA
Source organism: Colossoma macropomum (assembly GCF_904425465.1). Taxonomy (NCBI): domain Eukaryota; kingdom Metazoa; phylum Chordata; class Actinopteri; order Characiformes; family Serrasalmidae; genus Colossoma; species Colossoma macropomum. The sequence goes on from NW_023494789.1 coordinate 45,712,579, forward strand.
TTTTGGTCAGTGTTTATTTGTTAAAGGAATAAAGCACAGTCCCAAGAACTAACTGGGTAGTAAACAGTACAGAATGCAGCTATATAACATAGGAAGCATCACAGAAAAGCTCCATGATTCTGCTTCTGTTTAGTACTGGCATTATGTGTAACATTGCTCAAACACTAGAAGACAATATTAACCCAGATGTTTTTCCATAAATACATTTCTAAAACTTTTCTCAACCCTCTCAAACTGCATCTAGGTCTCCATTAAAGTCAGCAGACTTGTCAGTGTAGTGTAGAACACAGAATGACTTACTTTGAACTACAGAAATTAACAAAACTTCACCACTATGGACATTTCTGGCAACACAAAGGCTGCACAGGACTGATGTTGGATCAATAATTATATGTCACTTCCATAAAAAACAATTCGAGATAACCAATCCTACTCCTGAGACAGAGAGGTCACCCACAGCACTTACTCTGTGATGACATTTTGTTCACTTTTATAGCCCACAGTATGTCAGACTGTGGTCTAAACCACACTGAGAAGTCTGTGCAACCTTAATAAAGACATAGATGTGGTTTGAAAGGGTTGAAAGTGAAGTGAAATGTTTTCAGGAAGTACCTACAGAAATGATTTAGGTGAATATTGACTTCTAGTGTTTGTTAGAAATGTTAGCTTCACAGCTCCATTGCTACAGACACAAAATTTGGATACCAATTATGTCTTGGCTAAAAGACTACATTGCAGGTAAGCAGAAAATTGTTTAAATTTTATATTTTGCTGAACCATGCCTTTAAATAGCTTCTTAGTCATAAAATGAGTATGGCAACTGATAACCAGGAAAACTGTACATAAATTGTTAACACATTACGTTTCGTTGTGTTTGCGATAATACTTACTTTTTTAACTTGTGTGCTTTATTTGACCACTGCCAGTATGTTGTTGTGGCACACAGACAAATCCAGTCAGCTTCTGAAACAAATATTTGTTTGCAAAAGAAGATACAGATACAGTTAATTCAGTAACATCTCATAGAACATTTCATTGTCTAATAAAAACTCACTAATGATTTCAACTTGTGTAACCAAAGCTAAAGAACAAAGTATTAGGATGACTGCCTACCTACTAAGCTACCTACTTTCAAATATTGTAAAATAATCATTAATTGTGGTACTTCGTTTCAAAGTAAAAATATGCTCCTTGAGGTTTTAAAATGTGCCTCGAGCTATTCATGCACGTGACTACAAGCTTAGGTAAATATAACCTAGCTAATGTAGCTCAATATAGCTAACGGCTAACTTGTACAAATGAGCCCGCGCAAAAATCCAACATGAACACTGACGTAGACGTTACTATAAGTGCTAAACACACAATATACAACTACTATTCACGTTAGAGTTTTACTAGAATGATTATATGGTGTTTCTAAGAAGTTATTAGCGAATACTTACGGGACAACAACAAAAATAGCTAATGTCAGAAAACGTGTGTTGTCGTGATGAACCAATAGCATTAGCTAGCGAGCTTAGCTTTTATCAGGACCTTCGCCATCAATGGCTATGTTTACATGCAACGATTTTTGCCAATCCGATTGAATACAATCCGATTACAGATTTAGACTGAGGTGTTTATATGCACTCTATTCAACAATCTGATGGAAAATCTTCGTTTACATGCTCACTACAAGTAATCCGATGCAAAATGACGCGCATGCGTGGAGTAGCGCTTAGAGTAAACGTTACCATGACAGCGAACATCACGTGAAGTCCAGACCAGTTTCTGCTCCGCCATGTTGAGCGGTGAAAACTTTCGCCGTGACGCGACGCACATGCGCAGAACATACTTACACGTTCCGATTGGAATGTAATCGGATTCAGGCGTTTACATGGCTATTATTCTTCTATTTAACGGATTATTTAGAAGTTTACCCACCTCGTTTAATCGGATAGAAATTGTATTCCGAATGGCCTCAATCGGATTAGACTATTCCGATTGAGGTGTTTACATGGACGTATTCTATTCCGATTGAGCTATTAGTCGGATTATTAACGGATTATCAGGCTGCATGTAAACGTGGCTACTGACACTGAATTGAGGGAAATAAAATGACCGTTACCTTTGTTAATAAGCCTTTAATTCGCTATATTCAGCCAATACAGACAAATCTTTAAATCTAAGTTAATGACGTGCAGCACCGACCGCTATGTTTCACGTAGTTAGCACGACTGTTCTAGCACTAGCTAACCTTAGCAAGACAGCTTCAGCAGCTGTATCAAATACTAACTAGCTAGGTAGCTAGCTGGCTAACATATACCCTCTATTCATAAACAAACGATAATACTAATATTTAAAGATTCGTTGTAAGCTTAGTGACTCGTATATGGCAAAAGGTCCACCTAAAACGGCCAGCTAACGTTTACTCACCTGGATCAATGTGGACAGTAGCACTGTGTGCTGCGGACGGCTCGCTGAAGACTTTCTCAAACGAGAACCTTCCAAAGGGGCAGTGATTGTTGCCTGTTCAAATTGATAACGCGTCTTCTTTTAAACCGCTTGATACATCCCCCAAACCCACAGCGCTTAAATTACAAGACTGTCTTGCGGACAGTGGAAATGCTGTTGCAAACAGGATTGCAAATACAGTTTCATTTTGGCAGAGCTGGAGTGCCATCAGGACGAAATACAATAAAATGGGCGTTTTTTATGTCAGAGTCAAACCATATTAAGATAATGAAACGCTGCTTTTCTGTATTCTATAAACGTTTCCAGCTATTATACACTGAAATTAAAACGCAAATAATTTTGCATTCAAATTCGAATTGTGTCTTAAATAATGCACACTGCTATGAGATATGCAATTGTAAATACACCATTTCGCACTTGCATTAACATTTAAAAAGTCCAGAAAATGTAGAAAAGCTGATGGCACCATGTGAAATAATAACAACCACACTCCATGTGATGTCATATGGCATGTTCTTTAACACCATAAAGACAAGTGAAATATTATCAAGCTTCAGCAATCAACATCTAACATAACAGTAAGCCAAAACCATCTATATTTAACGTTTGGTATCTTTGAAAAAAGAAACATAACATCTCTGGACTGGAATACAGCTTTCTTTTTGTTTTTTCTTCTTCTTTTTCTTCTTCTTATCATTATAATTATTATTATAAGTAGTAGTTGTAGTTGTAGTAGTAGCAGTAGGCTAGAAGCAGTGGTACTGGTACAGTTATTATCATGATCGTTATCATTATTATTGCGTTATAGTGAAACGTCCATTGATGTTATTAGTAGGTCACCAATGAACTGACTTTTTAAAACTGATTTTGGACGTCTATTGACGTTACTGACAAGTCACCAATGGAGTGACTTCTTTAAAACTGATTTTGGACGTCTGTGGACGTTATTAACAGGTCACCAATTAACTGACTTTTTGAAACTGATTTTGGACGTCTGTTGATGCTTATTACATGTCCCCGACTGACCGACTATTTTTAAATACATTTTGAACGTCCACGGATGTTCTTTGTTTACTGGGAATGATGTTAGAATGTTACGGCAATCTGACGTCAAGGTTATGACGTTAAATAGACGCTGGGTTTTGGTCACCATACCTCACGACTGCATGTCAGTATTATACGTCAATATGAGGTTGTGATGTGATCTTTGGAAGATGTTAGATTTTGGTTACTTTACATCACAACTTAAAACCAACAAAATATCAACGTCTAATGATGTTAGAATGTTACGGCAATCTCACGTTAAGGTTATGACGTTAAATAGACGTTGGGTTTTGGTCACCATACCTCACTACTGCATGTTAGTTTTCTACGTCAGTATGACGTTGGGATGTAACGTTTGGAAGACGTTGGATCTTGGTTTGTGAACATCACAACTTAAAACCAACAAAATATTAACATCTAATGATGTTAGAATGTTATAGCAATCTGATGTTAAGGTTATGACATTAAATAGACGTTGGGTTTTGGTCACCATACCTTACCACTGCATGTCAGTTTTCTACGTCAGTATGACGTTGGGATGTGACGTTTGGAAGACGTTGGATCTTGGTCAGTGAACATCACACCTTAAAACCAGCAAAATATCAACATCTAATGATGTTAGAATGTTACGTCAATCTGACTTTAAGCTTATGACGTTAAATAGATGTTGGGTTTTGGCCACCATACCTCACGACTGCAAGTTAGTTTTCTACGTCAATCTGACGTTGGCATGTGATGTTTGGAAGATGTTGGATTTTGGTTACTTTACATCACACTTAAAACCAACAAAATATCAATGTCTAATGATAGAATGTTACGTCAATCTGACGTTAAATAGAGATTGGGTTTTGGTCACCATACCTCACAACCACATGTCAGTATTCTACGTCAATCTGACGTTGGCATGTGATGTTTGGAAGATGTTGTATTTTGGTTACTTTACAACACAACTTAAAACCAACAAAATATGAACGTCTAATGATGTTAGAATGTTACCTCAATTTGACATTAAGGTTATGACATTAAATAGAAGCTGGGTTTTGGTCACCATACCTCACGACTGCATGTCAGTATTATACGTCAATATGAGGTTGTGATGTGACGTTTGAAAGATGTTAGATTTTGGTTACTTTACATCACAACTTAAAACCAACAAAATATCAACGTCTAATGATGTTAGAATGTTACAGCAATCTCATGTTAAGGTTATAACGTTAAATAGACGTTGGGTTTTGGTCACCATACCTCACTACTGCATGTAAGAAGCGGTGGCTGGTTTCACAGGTCTTGGAGGAAGCCTGGGTTAGCCTTCACCCTCCTAGCTTTGATAGCGTCGTGTATGATTAGGGGAGTCCTAACTAACGGGTGGAATTGGCTACGACTAAATTGGGGAGAAAACCGGGTAAAAATTGAAAAAAAAAGTCGTTGGGTTTTGGTCACCATACCTCACTACTGCATGTTAGTTTTCTACGTCAGTATGACGTTGGGATGTGACGTTTGGAAGACGTTGGATCTTGGTTAGTGAACATCACAACTTAAAACCAACGAAATATCAACGTCTAATGATGTTAGAATGTTACGTCAATCTGACTTTAAGCTTATGACGTTAAATAGGTGTTGGGTTTTGGCCACCATACCTCACGACCGCATGTCAGTATTATACGTCAATCTGACGTTGGCATGTGACGTTTGGAAGATGTTGGATTTTGGTTACTTAACATCACAACTTAAAAAGTAATATAACTGTAAGCATACTAGCCTACATACACACACATCACTGTGTAGATGTACATGATAATAGAGACCAAACTGTAGTTTAACTGCAATGCATTACAAGAAGCAGTTGATGTGACCTAAAGATAGGGTAATGCTAGATTATGACTATCATCTACCTTACACAGTGTTGCCAGTTCATTAAGTGCACATTCATACACTAATAAACCATTTTATCAGGTACCCCTCCCATATTTTGTGGATGTATGATTACGGACTGTAGTTCATCTGTTTCTGCACAATTTATCAACTCCCCTCACCTAGCCAAAAGGATCCTCTCAGGACCACCACACACTGTTAGAAATAAAGGTAGTGTGCTGGTACATTTTTTGTTCATCAAGGTACAATGTAAATGTTACCTCAAAGGTACAACAGTGGTTTTAAGGTCTAATTGTGCACCTTAAATAAGTTTTTCCAGGTGTAAAAGTACATATTTATACCTTTTCATAACCTAATGTTTTAAACCAGAACAATAAAATAAAAGTCTGGAGACGGGACGGGGTGTGTGGAGTCAATACAACTTGTATCATAAAAAAAATTGAATTTCAATGGATTATGGTACAATTATGTTTCCTGACTAAAGTTACTGAGATGTACCCTCGAGGGTACCACCCCAGTGACAGTTTCACACCTTTATTTCTGAGAGTGAAGGACCACCACTGACCAGATGGATTTAGATGCTACACTCTTAAAAAGATGGTTCTTTAAGGGTTCTTTAATATAGGCAATGGTTCTATGTAGAACCATGAACACTCAAAGACCATTTGCATGATTAAATGGTTCTTCAGATTGATGGAGAATGTGTTGTATATGGTTCTACATACAACCTTTTTAAAAACAGCACCAAAAAGATGTAATGCACCTGTAAACCACATAAATAAACCTATAAAATGGTCTTTTGATCTAACCTAATGAACACAACACTACCTTTTGCTCTTCCATCAAATTGATCACCTCTTCTGAGGTGTCTCTATTCCTCAAGAAGGTTGTTACATCTGATAGTTTCTCCATTGAGTTAATTTTTGTGCCAAAATTTTAGAGAGAAGATCATGATGTTTGAGAGAGGAATGTTCCGGTTTGAGAGGACAGCGGTGCTCTGAGTGCGCAGCTAATGAACTTAAATGCACTTGTCAGCACAAAGTGCGCAGGTGAACGCCTTCGGATTTGCTCAACAAACACTATGGTTTAATTTAAAACTTGAAAATCTGCACAACAACGCATTTCCCTCTCAGAGCTCGTGCGTGCAAAACACTCTGGTTTTCACTCAAAACTTGCACGTGCGCGCAAATCATTGCTGCTCTCAGCTCCACAGCGCGCTCTTAAGCTTCACATCTGCTAGCTGTAAAATGTCTGAACGTTTGTGTCAAAACTCCAGCCAATCAGAGCTGTCGAGGGGTTTCTGTCAGTGCGCCAATCGTGGCAACCTTTCTTAAGCAGCTTTATGCCAATTGGTCAAGGTACGTTTGTGGCTGTGGTATTGAGTCGGCTAGTGTGCTTGTAGCCTCGACATTAGATAGATGGTTTCTAGCTTTCTAGTATCAAATTCAAAGAAATGATTTATCAGTAATAATCTGTCATAAATAATAACGTGTTAATCTAACTAACACTGGTAGCTAGGCCATTTGTTTCCTACCAGAGGCTTAACATTATAAACTTGTACGGCATCAGTATTGTTTTTGGATGACACCATTATACAAGATAAACATACAGGACAAGCGCTTTTGCAGTTTTCAATAGAATACTGTTAGACATTGTTAGCTACATTCAAAGAAACTTTGCTAACGTCAGCTTAGTTGATTAATGTTAAACTAGTTATTTTAAGTTAGCTAACGTTAAACTTCTGGTAGGGATCAAATCGCCTAGCTACCAGTGTTAGATTAATACGCTATTATTTATGACAGATTATTACTGATAAATCATTTCTATGAATTTGATACTAGAAAGCTAGAAACCATCTAGCTAATGTCAAAGCTACAAGCACACTAGCTATGGCAAGCCGTTTTAACATTAAATGGCTTTCGTCTGATTATCCATAAATAAATGCTTGATATCTACAAATGAGTTTTGACTAGTAACAATTACATTTTGACTCTTCAGAATGACAACTTAAGATATCTGCATTTACAATCTTACTAGTAAGAACAGCAATTTAAGATATCTACAATTACTATTTGACGGGTCAAAATGCCATTGAAGATATCTCAAATGACGTCACGTTTCGTAATTTGAAGAGTCACAAATCCTTAATTATAATTAAAGATATCTCTAATTCGATTATGACTAGTCAGAATGACATTTTCACATATCCAAATTATCATTAGGCCCCTATGTGATGTCACTGGGTCGTCTTGACCGTTGCCTGCAGAATTTTGGGTAGCTAAAATGGCGCTGGCTGTCCTTGAAAAAATAGTCAGAAAATGCCACGATCTTGAAAGAGCTCAACAGTATGGAATATGCGGAGCACGTAAACATCGTTCACTTGAGGACTGCTCAAGAAATTTACGCAGAATTTCCTAACAACTTTGGCCTAGAAGAGCTTAAAGCAGTAATGTCTTCTCATTCCCAAGTTGAAAACGGAGCATTTCCTGCAAATAGAATCAGTTAAGGTAGAAGCTAATCTAGTGTACACAAAATCCTATTTACTTTTACATTAAATAAAATTATTAACTCAAATAATGTCGTAAAGATAACAATACAATACATTTCTTGATTCAGTTGTTGGATGTTGGCCAATTGAGCTGAACATATTTCAAAGCTACTTGCAGCTGTTGAATGTGCTTCTATTTTAGGTGGTCGAGGTAGACCAGCTGTTCATATTACAAAAGAACAGATCGACTTTCTTTTGACCCAAGGCCACACTGTAAAGAAGTTGGCAAAAATATTAGGATGCTCAGCATCGTATCTTTACAAAAGATCCAAAGTGCTTGGTGTACCAGTAAGGAGAAGGTTGGCTGAAGTGACCGATGAAGACCTTGAAATTCATATCAGGCAACTTCAAGCCCTGTATCCAAATTCAGGGAATGAGGTAGGTCTGGGCCCTGATTTGAGTGGCGTTGAAAAAGTTTTCCTTTAGGCCAGATAACGTTATGGTAGGCTGCATTCGGCAATAGCGGTGCAGACTGATGTCTGTTTGGGAATGATATTTATTTTTCACAAACAACAGAGTTTTTTTAATTGTTAAAACTTTTAGCTGTTATTTGTAATGTTTGCATGCTCATTTTATGACCAGATGTCTACTTTGATAAACGATAGCCATTAGACTAGCTAAATGTTATTACGTAATATATATACACACAATAGTTCGGCGGTGGTTTAAAACACTGACGTTACTTATACATACAACCAGATGACGAGGGCCATGTTGCGCACACAAGGGCTACTGGTTCCACGGCGTAGGGTGCGTGAGATGATGGTTTGAATAAACCCTACGGCAGCTGCGAGAAGGTGGAGCAGTGCAGTGTCTAGACGGGTCTATCATGTCCCATACCTCAACAGTTTATGGCATATTGATGGTAACATGCGTCTCTTACGGGAATTCACAATTTCTTTCATCTTTTGTGTGCTAGTAATCTACCATAACCCTTATAACTCTGCATTGTCTGTGGATAAATGTATAGCTAGACAACTGAGACCATAAACTTTCATGTTTGGCCCATGCTTGTGTGTAACTTGCACATTTTCAACCTAAACAAACTTTGTGATGGTATGTACAGTATGGCTAATATAGTCCACATCATGACAACTATGTGGTACCCTTTAGGTTTGCTTTAAAAAAAAAAACGGCATACAGCATGCTCTCATTGACTATATGAGTGGGGTAGTAAAACTTTGATACAGTTAATAGGTTAAACATAAAACATTCTGTATGTATTTGAACTGTTTTAGAAAGTACTTTTTGGTGAACTTTGGGCCTCTGTGTGTACATATTTATTACAGTTGGACTTCTTTTATTCCCTTTTTTAGATGGGGCTTTGTGATCCATGGTGGCATCGATGGGCATTCCCGCTTGATTACTTACTTGAACTGTAATACAGACAACCGTGCTTCCACAGTGCTGCTTCATTTTCTCAAAGCGACGGGCCTCTATGGGCTACCATCTAGAGTGAGATCTGACCATGGTGGTGAGAACTTGCAGGTGGCCTTATTCATGAACCTTGTACAGGGAACTGAACGTCAGAGTCGCATTACAGGGGAGTCAGTCCACAATCAGAGAATAGAGCGTCTTTGGAGGGATGTGTTTTTACATGTGCTGGAACCATTCTACTGCATGTTCTACACTTTTGAAGATTCAGCCATATTAGATCCCAGTGACCATATATACAAACTTTCACTTCACATAGTTTTTCTTCCTGAGATTCAAAACAGACTACAACACCTCAGAGAGGCCTGAAACAATCATGCTTTGCGTACAGAAAACAATCGAACACCAACACAAATCTGGACAGAAGGGATGTTGGCAAATATGGGTGTCAATACCACAGCAACCAACAATGTGTTTGGTCAAAATCCCTACAGAGTAGAAAATCTGGAAGCACTTCTGGAACAGCACGGCCTTCAGCCATTACCACCTACTGATGATGAGCAAGTCCCTGGTGTGACTTTAGAACCACCTCAAATCAGTCTCAGTCAGCAGCAGCTTGAGTCCATTAATCTTGCAGTTAATCACATTTCAGATCTGAAGATGAAGTACCAGGCTTGTTGTGCAGAAATTGCAAATGCTTTATTGACTTAACATTTTTAAGAATGTTTGACAACAAGAAAATGGACATGCTGTTACATCTGTCAGAGAACACATAGCTGATGCAGGGGTGTTAAGTAACATCTACGCTACCATTAAAACCTTCAGAATTTATGTCTGCAACAATATAAAACCAATTAGGTTACAGATAAGTGTGTAAAAATGTTATATAAAAATAGTTTTCAAAGAAATGTTAGTGCATAGGGAGAAGTAGCACATATGTAATTCAAATTTCAAATCTGGAGACCAAATCTCAAGGCAAATACCTAGGCAACAAAATAATATATATAATGACAGTATATCATTATATCATTGTACTTACTTCTTATTCACAGAATTATAGAAATATTAAATGAAGTGAACTTGTATGGCAAGTGATCAAACTTTTGAATAATACTGCATTTAAATAAAGGTCTTATTTTTAGGGAAAAAAAGAAACATGAGCAAAGATCACATTTTACAGTTGGTTTCAGTCTGGCTTTTACACAGCAACAAATTTCAAACTTTCCCACAAAATAATTTCTTTTAAGGAACTGTGAATGAGCTGTTTCACTTACTGGCTGCTTATGCAACACCAAAAGTAGGTGCCTGCAGAATACCCTCTTTCATGTACTTTTTGAAAGATTCATAGTCTGTGTGTACTGGAAGGCGGAGTACTACAAGTATTTGCCTCCGGGAAGATTTTGTTGGCCTCATGGATGAACTCAATTTGTGGGCGATGGGGAAATCCCAGTGGAGGCACCGTGGATGCTCCAGAGGCAAACTCCAGTATCATCTCAAGTGTAATATAAAACACCAAATGTAGAAGTGTTGACTTGGGATATAATACATGTAGTGTTCTGGAAAGAGTGCAGTGCTCTTAAATAAACACATGCCAAGTTACAACTTGAAAAAGCATTTTGATAAGTTCCTTCAGATGAGAGTTAAAGACAAAGTTTTTTGTTCTTTGTCCACTGACTTTGGTTAAGTTAATCTGAGGATGGCTACCTGAACTTGGTAGATTGATTATGACAATACATTTGTTGATCATGACAAAGTATTAAGAGTTTTCCAAATTTCCATTTTTGATTGTCCAAGCAATATAGCCAATATCTGCTAAAAAAGGTGCCCATGTAGATACCCTATTTTCAGCTGTAATATGGCATTCCATTCCCATCTAGAGCAGTAGGTAAAATTTTATTATTGTTACTGTCTTATGCAAAAACTTGGGGCACCCTTCAAAATAACTATGCACGTCCATCACAGGGAACACACTTCTGCAGATATAAATTAACTAATATGCACTAAATATTTACTGAATTTACATAATGGAAACAATAAAAACAAAATATGATGTACACAAGTTTGGGCTTTTTGGGGATTTTGTTTTTTTCTCCAATATGTTAACATCAGCAAATAAAAAGAAACATTACAATAATACTTGTAGAAATGTACCATATTTTGGTGTGTTCACTGTAAAGGATGTGTTAAAACATGTATTTATGCAACAGCTTTCAGCAATATATATATAAGAACAAATTTCACCCAATTGTGCTGCTATGTGGGATAACACAATAGAAAGTGTACCTTCAATATCAATCAACCAGTCTCTCCAAAAGCATATTGTTTGATTTTCTCTAGCTCTTCTGTTGCTGCCTTGCTTGGAAAAATGCACTTCAAAAAGGGTGCACAGGTCCCGTGCCTGAAGTGGTCTCTCCTCACTGACAAACAAATTGTAAAATAGTCCCGAGTTTTTCTGCAGCTCCTCCAGCAAGCCGAGAGTCCTTAAACCTTCTACAAACCTGTAAAAATGGAGAATAAGGTCTTACTTTTAGACAGGTGTTATCCAATTTATCATTGACCAATGAGCAAATAACTTACTGTTCCAAGGCAGCGTGCACTCTTCCGTTTACAAAGAAATCCACAGCAGACTGCACAAGTGAATCCTTCTCCTCCAGATTAGATACATGTCTCAAAAGCACCAACAATACTCAGGCTGTCTGCTGCCTCCATAATAGCTTCATTTGCCTCCCCAACTGTTTTTGCTTCCTGTATCTAAAAAAAAGTCAATTTTGCAATAATGGCATTAAACTGTGTGACCAATGTACCACTAACTTTGATCAGCTGCTCCCTGAATGAGTGGTTAGAAACTTCCTCTACCAGTGTGGGATTTGTTGGTATGCCACAAATCTGCTGATAAAGCCTCTCTGAGAAGAAGTGTGGGCCAATGCCTCCATGCACTAAACAAACGGATATCATTTACCCCATCCAGGCGTATAGTTTAGACTCCAACGCTTAAAAATAATAATAATAGTAATGATAAGTTGTTGCCCGTTGTAGTACAATTTCCCATCATCCAAAATGCAAAAAATAGCTTTTTCTTTAATACTTACGTTTAGTGTCTAGAGCCAAATGCCGGTCCTTCTCATGCCCCTCAAAGATATTTGACTGATGAATGGCCCTCATCAGTAGCCTTAAGTACTCTCATGTTGGACCTCCTTCATCAACTGCCCCTTCAGATTTCTGTTCCTCATCCACAAAAACAATGTCCAGTTTTGCTGCTGGGTTAAACTGCCATCTTTTGAATGCTTGCAGGCTACATTCTAAAATCCTGTCCCTGCATATATTTATTTGGTTGCTTGTAGGACAGATACTCATATCAACTTTGCTGGCCGGTTTTTTCAAAATGGTCTGTAGGTTAGTCCTGTAGCAAAAGAAGTTGCAGAAATTAGAAACATATTCACGTAAAAAACATTGTCATTATTTTTTAGCAGGTGATGACAATATTGTGTACATTTAAACGTGATAGTAATATTAGAGCCCAGTTATAGGCCTCCATGTTGTAAGTAAAATACTGACTATGCATTATTAGTGTCAGCAGTTTAAAAACACAATTTAGATGTAGCGTATTTAATGTGATGCCAATGAACAATCAAGACAGAAATTATGTGGAATGTTGTGTAAAATCAACAATAATGTTTTCTTACTGTTAGAGCTAATTATTTAGAGACAGCCCTTGTTAAGGTGAACCCAAACATGTAATTTGGACTTACTCATCCAAAGGCAAATCCAGCTGACGTAGAGTAGACTGGGGTGGAGAGAGACAAAGTTGTTCTTCTTGGTCTTCAAGGATGACTGTGGGTGGCTCAATAGATGGAAAAGTTGGTGACCGATCCTCAATGATAATCACTTGTGGTGCCTGATCAGAGGGCAGGGCCAGCGGCCCTGAGGCTGGGATCAACGGTGGTTGAGAGGACGGTAGAGTCCACAGTGCCTGGATGGAGGGCAGGATTGGCAGTGCCTGGGCACAGGGCTGGGTCGGTGATGCCTGGGCAGAAGGTAGGGCCGGCGGGATCTGAGTGGAGGGCAGGGTCAGCAGCGCCTGAACAGAAGGTAGGTCCGGCGGCGCCTGGGTGGAGGGCAGGGTGGGCAGCGCCTGGGCGGAGGGCAGGGCCGGCGGCGGGCAGTGGATGGTCAAAAACTCCATTATTTGGCTGATCAGTGATCATTTCCTAAAAAGACAAATAGCAAATAACATTCTCTGTTTAAAGCAAGACATGACATATTTTGTTTTGAGACTGGAAGCAGTTTTAAATAAAAATCACTTTACCTGGATATTCAGAGTTGCAGATGTGTTTATACCATGATCCACAAGTGATCCTGATGAAGTACTCTCAGTTGGTGTTGACGATGTTGCTTCTCGCACACTGAAAATTTCAATGGCCATTTCATCTTGTCCAACAAAGTCAAACAGGACCTAAGCCAATAAATGAGAATGCCATTTCAGTCACATGAAATCAAATTCATAATACATTCTCTGACTGAACCTTCTACCTGAATTGACTCAGACACAGTGAACTTTCTCATGCAGATGAATCCACTTGGATATTTGAACTTCAACAGCAGCCCCCTTGATGGTTCCTCACGTGCTGCCATTCCTCAATTGCCTAAAACATGAGCACTCGAACATTTCGGTTAACAATCTAAGATTGTTATCCTAAGATTGTATTAGGTCTAACCTTTTTACGTCTATCCTCCCAGGCCTTGTGACACTGTTTTCTCTTTTCCTGTGACAATAAGAATTGTATTTTTGCTTTGAACAAAAAAATAAGAACAGTTAAAACTTACCCAAAAAAAAATTCTACCTTCTCTTGGTCTGCTAACAAAGATTCTTTATACTCTTGGTCTTGCAGGGAACGTAGGGATTGCAACTCCTGAAGGGTCTATTGTAAATCCAATTCAGTATTTATTACATGCAGTATCACTGCCAAATAACACAACAGAGAAAAATAAAATGCATAAATTTGTCTCAAAATGGTTTACCTGCTCGGCCACCAAATGTTGGTTTTGGGTGTTCTCAACCACTGGGGAGGTCTTGCTTAGTGTTGGAGCAGAGGAGGGTTCTGGGAATGAACTCCTGGACATTGCTTAGGTTGGTGATGTTTCCTGTGTTGGGCAGAGAAATGTTTTAACTATAATGGCACACATTACTCAGCATATATAATATACAGTAATTCCCTGTGTACAAAACATTCATACCTGCAATACATCTACCCGTGGTAAAATGAACAACCTGCTTTTGCCAACCCTCTCCTTCAGCTCCCTTACAGAATTCACTTGTAATTTTTTTGCCTTTCGTCCGTTGCCGGCCCTTGCCAGTTCAAAGCCAACCAAATTTAAACTGATGTGTGGGTAGCTTTGGCAAACAAAGTTATTCAGTTCAGATAAACTCCAATTCAAGTTAATTTTTGACCTTCCATTTCCTGTCCTCTCATACCCTGGCTTGCCTAAAAATAGACACAGTGACAAAATAATAGTCAAGCAAAATAACAGAAAGGACCTGTAACTGAATTCAAACCACAAACTGTAAAAAGAGAATATAGGTGAAACAGTAAAATAATAAAGTTTTTAGGCAATAAATAAAAAAGTGTTGCCAAATTACACTTCACAGGCCCTGCCTAAATTTAATTACTTCATTAATTCAGTGATTGATACATGACTAAAGTTAACTTACTTGACCTTCAAAGCCCGTAATTCATATAGAGTTTTACCTATGTTCCAGGGGAAGTGTTCATTGAAAATGTGAAACAGCTCTGTACATGCCAAGCAAAGGGCTAAAGTCTTAGAAAATACCGAAGCGGCTTCTGACATCGACTTCGGAATTCAAATGTGTCTGTATTAGCGTGAACTTTGTTGCTTGATAGCTAACAAGCTCACGGAACATTTAAAGTTATACCCACCTAATCCGTGGTTGCTGAGTCTCACTACTTCAGATGCGGAGGGTAGAACCTCGATATCTGGGCCAGGGAGTAAGAAAATGTTTGCCTGCCATACAGGGTTTGCCCGCCTTCCAACTGGACCTGGACCGAACATAAATGGATTACACCTCATGGTTGTAATGCACCTGCTGCTAGCTAATATAACGTCAATATGTTACCTATATAGTTTAATATTCGCTATGAAATTTATTCTAGGGTTGAGACTTTGAAGCCGTCGCATTTTTGGTAGAATAACGAATTGCTAAGGACACAGAAGCTAACAGAGTCTTAACTGGAAAGCCACATTAACCTAACATGGACCGTGATGGCTAGCTAGCTAATCAGTCAGAACCAACTTGCCTTGACTTCGCTGTACTTGACGACGAAAAGGTCTTCTTGTTGCAGACAATAAATCGTCTCTGTTGCTTAACTCCTGTCGAGCATGAGCTGCAGCACTAAAAATCGTGTTAAAGACACGAGAATGTGAATTAGACTGGGCTGACATGGCATACAGACCACTGATTTGCAACCGCAATCAATGCCAAGCGCTTATTTTGATAAACTTGGCGCGAAAATATGCTACGTAAATCTGCTACGTTATGACAAGTCAGAATGATCATTCAAGATAACAGAAATACAAAAGCTGTCTAGCTAAAACATGTTCAAGATATCTGCCATTTATCTGGAGATATATTAAAAAGACTTTTAACTAGTCAAAATTACAATTCTGGATATCCCTAATTTAGTTTTGCTCAGTCATTATTTGCATTCAAGATATCTACAATTTAATCTACACTAGTGAAATCTCAGTTTCAGATATCTAAAAATATAGTTATCTTTAATTACGAGGAAATTTAAGATCTCTTTAATTGGAATTATGATTAATCAGAACAAAAGGCGACATATATCTAATTTACTTTATCACTAGTCATAATTTAATTGTAGATATCTGAAATTGACGTTTCAGATAGTCAGTAATTAATTGCAGATATCTTGAACTGGAGCTTCCATACAGCTCAAAGGTAAATTTGATGTCATTCACACTAGTCAAAATGTAATTAGAAACATCTCAAATTGGTATTTCACCAAGTCAAAATATAATTAGAGCCATCTTAATTTAGTAATATGTCTAGTCATAAATGAATGGCAGATATCTGTAATATAAGTCTGGCCACACAAATTAATGTTAAAATGGCTTGCCATACACTAGCCGACTCAATACCACAGCCACGAACGTACCTTGACCAACTGGCATAAAGCTGCTTAAGAAAAGATGCCACGATTGGTGCACTGACAGAAAACCCTCGACAGCTCTGATTGGCTGGAGTTTTGACACAAACGTTCAGACATTTTACAGCTAGCAGATGTGGAGCTTGAGAGCAGGAATGATTTGCGCGCATGTGCGAGTTTTGAAGGTGAAGAGTGTTTTGCACGTACGAGTTCTGAAAGGGAAATGCATCGTTGTGCAGATTTTCAAGTTTTGAATTAAACCATAGTGTTTGTTGAGCAAATCCGAAGGCGTTCACCTGCGCACTTTGTGCTGACAAGTGCATTTAAGTTCATTAGCTGCGCACTCAGAGCACCGCTGTCCTCTCAAACCGGAACATTCCTCTGTCCAACATCATGATCTTCTCTCAAAGATTTTGGTACAAAATTAGCTCCATATTTCTCTGCCTTAATGGAACTGTAGAATAAAACACAAATACAAGTTGGTAAAGGCTACAAATAACCTCACGGAATTTTGAATGAGTAAAACCACTGACAAAAATGATTTTTTTCATAATGTGAGCATTAGCCAGCCAGCCACGGCTGCAACAACAACTGCGTTAGCTAGCTAGCTTAGCTAGCTTAACCTAGCCTACCTTCTTGTGCAGCGTCGGAGTCAACGCCACCAGGCACACCTTCGACTGCATTTCTCTCCTACCAGGAGAAGGATTTTCTCCTCTAAAGCATTGAAATGAATGTATGAATCGCCTCCTCCAGTCTTCTTTAAGTCTCTTGCTCTCTCGGCTCCCTTCTTTTTAATAACAGACTTTAAATCGGCCCATTTTATTTTTCACCGCTTCAGCATTTCTTGTAGACTGCGTTACAGCGGACACTGACTCTGCTGCTCTTGCCCATCCTCGTCTCTTGCTTTCCGCCGTCACCCCGCAATTATCATATTTTCCAAGGATGTTTTTTTCATGTTGGCTATACCTTCACCTTTATTTCTTGTTTGCTAATGTTTTTAACGTTTAGTTATATGTTTTTCCTCCATTTTGCTGTTCTCAGAGCGGTTTAAACTAAAAACTAATTTAAGAAAATTTCTATCAACTTTTTAGTGTTGGTCTTAAGAACCTTTGCAAGTTTTTTCTTAAGAAAGCCTTCGTGAATCAGGCCCCAGGATCGATCACCCCAGGTTTACTCTGTCTGTGTTTATTGCATTTGATTCTGTCTAAACTTGAGTCATTAAAGCTTTTGTCAGAACCGAATCTGTTCTGTGGTTAGCAGAGCTGCTAGCTAGCTAGCTAAGCTAATGCTATTGAGCGAGTAAATGGAGTAATTGTGTGCGGAGCACAGCTTCAGATTTTTACCGCGTTTCAGACTAGAGTCTTTCAAACATGATTGATATTTAGACCCGAATCTGAGCATAATCCACTAATGTAAACTGGTCAGCTATTTAGTCTGAATGGACTCCTCCACCAGCCAATGAAAACTGAGAGAAACTCAAAAGAAGAAAATACAGCAAGTAAACAAAGCGGCGAAAAGACACTCGTGTTTAACGAAGCTTTTTGAACTGAGTTTACGGCACAAGCACAATCGAGTGCATCTAAACTCAAAAAATCCACATCGACATATATTCACATCCAAGACTCTCACTTAAGTGTGTTTATTTGGTACTTATTTACTGTTTCAGCCCAAACAGCGGCAAAACGGGAGAATGTGTGAGTTCACGAGAGTTCGGTTCGGTTAAGAAACAACTTGAAGGTTGTGCAGTGTGTGATCCCCAATATTTCAGGCTCCAAAAAAGCTGCAGAAAGCAGTGAGATATGCAGCCTTTTATAATCTGTTAGGACTTTAAAAGTTGTGTAGTTTATCCAGGCTTTATCAGTCTCTTTGGAGAGAAGATAAAAAAGCAACGGGTTGTTTTCAAATGACGGCACGTCAGTGCGTTGCTGTAGCGCGAACTGCAGACGGAGGGCAGAAAGTGATTTTCTCCATTGGAGTCACTATCACGAGCTCTCAAAATGCAAATGGTTTGCGTCATTTACGCCGTTCCACCTTAAATGGTGCTGCAGTGACAGTAATAATAACTGTCACACCATATAAGGTGGAACGGGAAAATTCGAGTAGCCAACGTCAGCCTGGTAAAGTTGTATGCGTCCATACTTTTGTATGCTCTCATTTGTTTTCTTGAGTAGAAGGATGTCTGCAGGACAAAGTTGCTTGTATCTACTGCCTCGATATCAGGCAAGTCTTTCAGTTCAGTGGAAAAATCGCTGCTCTTCATAACATAATCACATCCAACATATGCGGTGATTCTTTGTTTAGACGATATTACGAGAGAAAGGAATAAACAGAAAATCAAGCCCAGAATTTGTTGTTATTTTCTGTTTATATTTTTGTATCCTAATATCATCTCTCCATTCTGGTTTTCACTTCTTGCTTTCCTTCTAGATTTCACGCGTTATCAGAATCACGTGACTGCAAACAGTCTACAGCAACTCAAAGTTTGATAACCATAGCAACAGCAACTAAGAGAGGCGGGGCTTGTCATTATGACGCCACAACACCCGCTCCACGAAGGACTATATTTTCAGGTCACTCGTCGTATTTTGTCGTTCGCTACTTTTCTTCCATTTACATCATATCAAGGATTGGACGAGAATAAGGTAAGCTTACTTTTTAATAAATAATTCAAAATAATGAAAGAAAGAATACAAAAATACAGCATATGGTTTAGAAAACCTTCTTTTATGGTGAACACTCCCTGGAGAATGAAATGAAAAGTAGCCTAGTACTCAGTTGTCACGGAAGATTTGCTGGAATACTGAACATAACATATTACAATTGCAATTGGAAAATTGTATACAATAAAAAATCCTGTTTTTATGACTAATGAGATTAATTTGGGGAAAGTTTAGGCTTACTTACATAGACAGTAATTGTATAGTGGAAAGCAGTATTGACTTTAGCCAATCATAGAGTGGATGGTGTAAAGAAGTAAATATCTTTTTAGTGTTTCCTCCAGGA